>NC_073260.2:61217500-61842500 GCF_029289425.2 Pan paniscus
TTCCATTCCATTCCATTCCATTCTTTTCCATTCCATTCGGGTTGTTTCCATTCCATTCCATTCCATTCGGGTTGCTTCCATTCCATTCCATTCCATTCCATTCCATTCCATTCCATTGAGTTCCATTCGCGTTGATTCCATTCCATTCCATTCCATTCCATTCCATTCCATTCCATTCCGGTTGATTCCATTCCATTCCATTCCATTCCATTCCATTCCATTCCATTCGGGTTCATTCCATTCCATTCCTTTCCATTCCATTCCTTTCCATTCCATTCCATTCGGGTGGATTCCATTCCATTCCATTCCATTCCATTCCATTCCTTTCCTTTCCATTCAGGTTGATTCAATTCCATTCCATTCCGTTCCATTCCATTCCATTCCATTCCTTTACATTACATTCGGGTTGATTCGCTTCCATTCCATTCCGTTCCCTTTGACTCCATTCCATTCCATTCCATTACATTACATTACATTCCGGTTGATTCCATCCCATTCCATTCCATTCCATTCCATTCAGGTTGATTCCATTCCATATCCTTCCATTCCATTCGTGTTGATTCCATTCCGTTCCATTCCATTCCTTTCCATTCCATTCCATTCCATTCCATTCAGGTTGGTTCCATTCCATTCCATTCCATTTCATTCCATTCGGGTTGTTTCCATTCCATTCCATTCCGTTCCATTCCATTCCATTCCATTCGGGTTGATTCCATTCCATTCCATTCCGTTCCATTCCATTCCATTCCATTCCATTCGGGTTGCATCCATTCCATTCCATTCCATTACATTACATTACATTCTGGTTGATTCGCTTCCATTCCTTTCCATTCGGTTTGACTCCATTAAATTCCATTCCTTTACATTCCATTCCGGTTGTTTCCATTCCATTCCATTCCATTCCATTCCATTCCATTCAGGTTGATTCCATTCCACTCCATTACGTTCAGTTTGATTCCATTCCAATCCATTCCATGCCATTCCATTCCATTCCATTGCATTCCATTCTATTCCATTCAGATTGATTCCATTCCATTGTATTCTATTCGGGTTGGTTATATTTCATTCCATTCCATTCCACTCCGGTTGATTCCATCCCATTCCATTCCATTGCATTCCATTCCATTCCAATCGGGTTGATTCCATTCCATTCCTTTCCATTCCATTCCTTTCCATTCCTTTCCATTCCATTCCATTCGGGTGGAATCCACTCATTCCATTCCATTCCATTCCATTCCATTACATGCGGGTTGATTCGCTTCCATTCCATTCCATTAGGTTTGACTCCATTCCATTACATTCCATTACATTCCATTCCGGTTGATTCCATCCCATTCCATTGCATTCCATTCCATTCCATTCAGGTTGATTCCATTCCATTCCATTCCATTCCATTCCATTCCATTCTATTAGGGTTGATTCCACGCCATTCCATTGCATTCCAGTCCATTCCATACTGGGTGATTCCATTCCATTCCATTCCATTCCATTCCATTCCATTCCATTCCATTCCATTCTGGTTGATTCCATTCCATTCCTTTCCATTCCATTCCATTCCATTCGTGTTGATTCCATTCCATTCCATTCCATTCCATTGGGGTCATTCCATTCTTTTCCATTCCATTCCATTCCATTCTATTCGAGTTGATTCCATTCCATTACATTCCATTCCGGTTGATTCCATTCCATTCCATTCCATTCTATTCCATTCCATTCCAGTGGATTCCATTCCATTCCATTCCATTCCATTCCGGTGGATTCCATTCACTCCCATTACATTCCATTCCATTTTATTCGGTTTGATTCCATTCCATTCCACTGCATTCCATTCCTTTCCATTTCATTCCATTCCATTCCATTCGGGTTGATGGCATTTCATTCCATTCCTTTCCATTCCATTTGGGTTGATTCCATCCCATTCCATTGCACTCTATTCCATTCCATTCCATTCCATTCCATTCCATTCCATTCTATTCCATTCCATTCCATTCCTTTCCATTCCACTCCAATCCCCTCTACTCCACTCCACTCCATTCCATTCCAATCAATTCCATTCTGGTTGATTCCATTCCATTCCATTCCATTCCATTCCATTCCATTCCATTCCATTCCATTCCATTCTGGTTGATTCCATTCCATTCCATTCCATTCCATTCCATTCCATTCCATACCACTCCATTCCATTCCATTCGGGTTGATTCCATTCCATTCCATTCCATTCCTTTCCATTCCATTCCATTCCGGTTGATTCCATTCCATTCCATTCGGGTTGATTCCATTCCATTCCATTCCATTCAATTGGGGTGATTCCATTCCATTCCATTTCATTCCATTCCATTCCTTTCCATTCCATTTTAATTGGGTTGATTCCAATCCATTACATTCCATTCCATTCCGTTTGATTCCGTTTCATTCCATTCCATTCCATTCCATACCATTCCATTCCGGTAGATTCCATTCCATTCCATTCCATTCCAATCCATTCCATTCGGGTTGATTCCATTCCATTCCATTCCATTCTATTCCATTCCATTCCATTCCATTCCATTTCATTCGGATTGATTCCATTCCATTCCATTCCATTCCATTCCACTCCGTTCCATTCCATTCCATTGGGGTGAGGCGATTCTATTCCGTTCCGTTCCATTCCATTCCATTCCATTCGGGTTGATTCCATTCCATTGCATTCCATTCGGATTGATTCCATTCCATTCCATTCCATTCCATTCCATTCCATTCCATTCCATTCCTTTTTATTCTATTCCATTCCATTCCATTCCATTCCATTCCATTCCATTCCATTCAGTTTGATTCCTTTCCATTCCATTCCATTCCATTTCGTTCCATTCGCGTTGATTCCATTCCCTTCCATTCCATTCCATTCCATTCCATTTCATTCCATTCCATTCTATTCGGGTTGACTCCATTCAATTCCTTTCCATTCAATTCCTTTCCATTCCATTCCTTTCCATTCCATTCCATTCCATTCGGGTGGATTCCATTCCATTCCATTCCATTCCATTCCATTCCATTCCATTCCATTCCATTCCTTTCCATTCGGGTTGATTCCATTCCATTCCACTCCGTTCCATTCCATCCCATTCTATTCCATTACATTCTGGTTGATTCGCATCCGTTCCATTCCATTCGGTTTGACTCCATTCCATTGCATTCCATTACATTCCATTCCGGTTGTTTCCATCCCATTCCATTCCATTCCATTCCATTCAGGTTGATTCCATTCCATTCCATTCCATTTCATTCCATTCCATTCAGGTTGATTCCATTCCACTCCATTCCATTCAGTTTGATTTCATTCCAATCCATTCCATTACATTCCATTGCATTCCATTCTATTCCATTCAGGTTGATTCCATTCCATTCCATTCTATTCGGGTTGATTCCATTCCATTCAATTCCATTCGGCTTGACTCCGTTCCATTCCATTCCATTCCATTACATTACATTCCGATTGACCCCATTCCATTCCATTCTATTCCATTCCATTCCATTCCATTCCATTCCATTCCATTCCATTCCATTCGGGTTGATTCCATTCCATTCCATTCCTTTCCATTCCATCCCATTCGTGTTGATTCCATTCCATTCCATTCCATTGGGGTGATTCCATTCTATTGATTCCATTCCATTCCATTCCATTCTATTCGGGTTGATTCCATTCCATTCCATTCCATTCGGGTTGATTCCATTACATTCCATTCCATTCCATTCCATTCCATTCCACTCCATTCCGTTTGATTCTATTCCATTCCATTCCATTCTATTCAGTTTGATTCCTTTTCTTTCCATTCCATTCCATTTAGTTCCATTCGCGTTGATTCCATTCCATTCCATTCCATTCCATTCGGGTGGATTCCATTCCATTCCGTTCCATTCCATTCCATTCCTTTCTATTCGGGTTGATTCCATTCCATTCCATTCTTTTCCATTCCATTCCATTCCATTCCATTCCATTCCATTCCTTTCCATTACATTCGGGTTGATTCGCTTCCATTCCATTCCGTTCCCTTTGACTCCATTCCATTCCAGTACATTACATTACATTCCGGTTGATTTCATCCCATTCCATTCCATTCAGGTTGAATCCATTCCATTCCATTGCATTCCATTCCCTTCCATTCCATTCGTGTTGATTCCATTCCGTTCCATTCCATTCCATTCCATTCCATTCCATTCCTCTCAGGTTGGTTCCATTCCATTCCATTCCATTCCATTCCATTCAGTTTGGTTCCATTCCATTCCATTCCATTCCATTCCATTCCATTCGAGTTGATTCCATTCCATTCCATTCCATTCCATTCCATTCCATTCCAGTTGATTCAATTCCATTCCTTTCCATTCAATTCCTCTCATTCCATTCCATTCCATTCGGGTTGACTCCATTCCATTGCATTCCATTCCATTCCATTCCTTTCCATTCCATTCCATTCATGTTGATTCCATTCCATTCATGTTGATTTCATTACATTCCAATCGAGTTGATTCCATTCCATTCCATTCCATTCGGGTTGATTCCATTCCATTCCATTCAATCCCACTGCATTCCACTCCATTTGGGCTGATTCCATTCCATTACATTCCATTCCATTCAGGTTGATTCTATTCCTTTCCATTCTATTCCTTTCCATTCTGGTTGATTCCGTTCCATTCCATTCCATTCCATTCCATTCGTATTGATTCCCTTCGATTCCATTCCATTCCATTCCATTAGGGTTGATTCCATTCCATTCCATTCCATTCCATTCCATTCGTGTTGAATCCATTCCATTCCATTCCATTCCATTCCATTCCATGCCATTCCATTCAGGTTGGTTCTATTCCATTCCATTCAATTCCGTTCCATTCCATTCCATTCCATTCCGGTGGATTCCTTTCCATTCCATCCCATTCCATTCCATTTCTTTTTATTTGGTTTGATTCCATTCCATTCCATTCCATTCCATTCCATTCCATTCCATTCCAATACTTTCCAATTCATTCCATTCCATTCCATTCCATTCCTTTCCATTTTATTCCATTCCATTCCATTCAGGTTGATGGCATTTCATTCCATTCCTTTCCATTCCATTTGGGTTGATTTCATCCCAATCCATTGCACTCTATTCCATTCCATTCCATTCCATTCTATTCCATTCCATTCCATTCCATTCCACTCCAATCCCCTCCACTCCACTCCACTCCATTCCATTCCAATCAATTCCATTCGGTTTGATTCCATTCCATTCCATTCCATTCCATTCCATTCCATTCGGGTTGATTCCATTCCTTTCCATTCCATTTTATTCGGGTTTATTCCATTCCATTCCATTCCATTCCATTCCAGTAGATTCCATTCCATTCCATTCCATTCCATTAGATTCCATTCCATTCCATTCGGGTTGATTCCTTTCCATTCCATTCCATTCCATTCGGGTGGATTCCATTCCATTCCATTCCATTCCGTTCGTGTTGATTCCATATCATTCGATTCCATTCCATTCCATTCCATTCCGATTGATTCCATACCATTCCATTCCATTCTATTCCATTCCATTCCATTCCATTCGCGTTGACTCCAAGCCATTCCATTCCATTCCATTCCATTCCGTTCCATTCCATTCCATTGGGGTGATTCGATACTATTCCGTTCCGTTCCATTCCATTCCATTCCATTCCTTTCCATTCCATTCGGGTTGACTCCATTCCATTCCATTCCATTCGGGTTGCTTCCATTCCATTCCTTTCCATTCCATTCCATTCCATTCCATTCCATTCCTCTCCATTCCTTTTGATTCTATTCCATTCCATTCCATTCCATTCCATTCCATTCCATTCTATTCAGTTTGATTCCCTTCCATTCCATTCCATTCCATTTATTTCCATTCGCGTTGATTCCATTCCATTCCATTCCATTCCATTCGGGTTGATTCCATTCCATTCCATTCCATTCCATTCCATTCCATTCCATTCAATTGGGGTGATTCCATTCCATTCCATTTCATTCCATTCCATTCCTTTCCATTCCATTTGATTCGGGTTGATTCCATTCCATTCCATTCCATTCCATTCCGGTAGATTCCATTCCATTCCATTCCATTCCATTAGATTCCATTCCATTCCATTCCATTCCATTAGATTCCATTCCATTCCATTCGGGTTGATTCCTTTCCATTCCATTCCATTCCATTCGGGTGGATTCCATTCCATTCCATTCCATTCCGTTCGTGTTGATTCCATTTCATTCGATTCCATTCCATTCCAATCCATTCCGATTGATTCCATACCATTCCATTCCATTCTATTCCATTCCATTCCATTCCATTCGCGTTGATTCCAAGCCATTCCATTCCATTCCTTTCCATTCCATTCCATTGGGGTGATTCGATACTATTCCGTTCCGTTCCGTTCCATTCCATTCCATTCCTTTCCATTCCATTCGGGTTGACTCCATTCCATTCCATTCCATTCGGGTTGCTTTCATTCCATTCCATTCCATTCCATTCCATTCCATTCCATTCCATTCCATTCCATTCCATTCCATTCCATTCCTCTCCATTCCTTTTGATTCTATTCCATTCCATTCCATTCCATTCCATTCCATTCCATTCCATTCCATTCGGGTTGATTCCATTCCATTCCTTTCCATTCGATTCCTTTCCATTCCATTCCATTCGGGTGGATTCCATTCCATTACATTCCATTAAATTCCGTTCCTGTCCATTCGGGTTGCTTCCATTCCATTCCATTCCGCTCCATTCCATTCCATTCCATTCCATTCCATTCCATTACATTCGGGTTGATTCGCTTCCATTCCATTCCGTTCCCTTTGACTCCATTCCATTCCATTCCATTACATTACATTCCCGTTGATTCCATCCCATTCCATTCCATTCCATTCCATTCAGGTTGTTTCCATTCCATTCCATTCCGTTCCATTCCATTCCCTTCGATTCCATTCGAGTTGATTCCACTCCGTTCCATTCCATTCCATTCCATTCCATTCCATAAATGTTGGTTCCATTCCATTCCATTCCATTTCATTCCATTCGGGTGTATTCCATTCCATTCCATTCCTTTCCATTCCATTCCTTTCCATTACAGTCCATTCGGGTTGATTCCATTCCATTCCATTCCATTCCATTCCATTCCATTCCATTCCATTCGGGTTGATTCCATTCCATTCCTTTCCATTCCATTCCTTTCCATTCCATTCCATTCGAGTGGATTCCATTCCATTCCATTCCATTCCATTGCATTCCTTTCCATTCTGGTTGATTCCATTCCATTCCATTCCGTTCCATTCCATTCCATTACATTCCATTACATTTGGGTTGATTCGCTTCCATTCCATTCCGTTCCCTTTGACTCCATTCCATTCCATTCCATTCCATTCCATTCCATTACATGCGGGTTGATTCGCTTCCATTCCATTCCATTAGGTTTGACTCCATTCCATTGCATTCCATTACATTCCATTCCGGTTGATTCCATCCCATTCCATTGCATTCCTTTCCATTCCATTCAGGTTGATTCCATTCCATTCCATTCCATTCCATTCTATTAGGGTTGATTCCACTACATTCCATTGCATTCCAGTCCATACCATACTGGGTGATTCCATTCCATTCCATTCCATTCCATTCCATTCCATTCCATTCCGGTTGATTCCATTCCATTCCTTTCCATTCCATTCCATTCCATTCGTGTTGATTCCATTCCATTCCATTCCATTGGGGTGATTCCATTCTTTTCCATTCCATTCCATTCCATTCTATTCGAGTTGATTCCATTCCATTACATTCCATTCCGGTGGATTCCATTCACTTCCATTCCATTCCATTCCATTTTATTCGGTTTGATTCCATTCCATTCTATTCCATTCCATTCCTTTCCATTTCATTCCATTCCATTCCATTCGGGTTGATGGCATTTCATTCCATTCCTTTCTATTCCATTTGGGTTGATTCCATCCCATTCCATTGCACTCTATTCCATTCCATTCCGGTGGATTCCATTCACTCCCATTCCATTCCATTCCATTCCACTCCGGTTGATTCCATCCCATTCCATTCCATTGCATTCCATTCCATTCCAATCGGGTTGATTCCATTCCATTCCTTTCCATTCCATTCCTTTCCATTCCTTTCCATTCCATTCCATTCGGGTGGAATCCACTCCATTCCATTCCATTCCATTCCATTCCATTCCATTACATGCGTGTTGATTCGCTTCCTTTCCATTCCATTAGGTTTGACTTCTTTCCATTACATTCCATTACATTCCATTCCGGTTGATTCCATCCCATTCCATTGCATTCCATTCCATTCCATTCAGGTTGATTCCATTCCATTCCATTTCATTCCATTCTATTAGGGTTGATTCCACTACATTCCATTGCATTCCAGTCCATACCATACTGAGTGATTCCATTCCATTCCATTCCATTCCATTCCATTCCATTCCATTCGGGTTGATTCCATTCCATTCCTTTCCATTCCATTCCATTCCATTCGTGTTGATTCCATTCCATTCCATTCCATTCCATTCCATTGGGGTGATTCCATTCTTTTCCATTCCATTCCATTCCATTCTATTCGAGTTGATTCCATTCCATTACATTCCATTCCTGTAGATTCCATTCCATTCCATTCCATTCTATTCCATTCCATTCCAGTGGATTCCATTCCATTCCATTCCATTCCATTCTGGTGGATTCCATTCACTCCCATTCCATTCCATTCCATTTTATTCGGATTGATTCCATTCCATTCCATTCCATTCCATTCCTTTCCATTTCATTCCATTCCATTCCATTGGGGTTGATGGCATTTCATTCCATTCCTTTACATTCCATTTGGGTTGATTCCATCCCATTCCATTGCACTCTATTCCATTCCATTCCATTCCATTCCATTCCATTCCATTCTATTCCATTCCATTCCATTCCATTCCATTCCACTCCAATCCCCTCCACTCCACTCCACTCCACTCCATTCCATTACAATCAATTCCAATCTGGTTGATTCCATTCCATTCCATTCAATTCCATTCCATTCCATTCCATTCGGGTTGATTCCGTTCCATTCCATTCCATTCCATTCCATTCCATTCCACTCCATTCCATTCAATTCGAGTTGATTAATTTCCATTCCATTCCATTCCTTTCCATTCCATTCCATTCCGGTTGATTCCATTCCATTCCATTCGGGTTGATTCCATTCCATTCCTTTCCATTCAATTGGGGTGATTCCATTCCATTCCATTTCATTCCATTCCATTCCTTTCCATTCCATTTTATTCGGGTTGATTCCACTCCATTACATTCCATTCCATTCCAGTTGATTCCGTTCCATTCCATTCCATTCCATTCCATTCCATTCCATTCCATTCCGGTAGATTCCATTCCATTCAATTCCATTCCAATCCATTCCATTCGGGTTGATTCCTTTCCATTCCATTTCATTCCATGCCATTCGTGTTGATTCCATTTCATTCGATTCCATTCCATTCCATTCCACTCCGTTCCATTCCATTCCATTGGGGTGATGCGATTCTATTCCGTTCCGTTCCATTCCATTCCATTCCATTCGGGTTGATTCCTTTCCATTGCATTCCATTCGGATTGATTCCATTCCATTCCATTCCATTCCATTCCATTCCTTTTGATTCAATTCCATTCCATTCCATTCCATTCCATTCAGTTTGATTCCTTTCCATTCCATTCCATTCCATTCCATTCCATTCCTTTTGATTCTATTCCATTCCATTCCATACCATTCCATTCCATTCCATTCAGGTTGACTCCATTCCATTCCCTATCATTCCATTCGTGTAGATTCCATTCCGTTCCATTCCATTCCATTCCATTCCATTCCATTCCATTCCATTCCATTCCATTCAGGTTGGTTCCATTCCATTCAATTCCATTTCATTCCATTCGGGTGGATTCCATTCCATTCCATTCCGTTCCATTCCATTCGGTTTGCTTACATTCCATTCCATTCCGTTCCATTCCATCCCATTCCATTCCATTCCATTACATTACATTCTGGTTGATTTGCTTCCATTCCATTCCATTCGTTTGACTCCATTAAATTCCATTCCTTTACATTCCATTCCGGTTGATTCCATCCCATTCCATTACATTCCATTCCATTCCGTTCAGGTTGATTCCGTTCCATTCCATTCCATTCCATTCAGGTTGATTCCATTCCACTCCATTATGTTCAGTTTGATTCCATTCCAATCCATTCCACGCCATTCCATTCCATTCCATTGCATTCTATTCTATTCTATTCAGGTTGATTCCATTCCATTGTATTCTATTCGGGTTGATTCCATTCCATTCCATTCCATTCCACTCCGGTTGATTCCATCCCATTCCATTCCATTGCATTCCATTCCATTCCAATCGGGTTGATTCCATTCCATTCCTTTCCATTCCATTCCTTTCCATTCCATTCCATTCGGGTTGATTCCATTCCATTCCTTTCCATTCCATTCCTTTCCATTCCATTCCATTCGGGTGGATTCCATTCCATTCCATTCCATTAAATTCCATTCCTATCCATTCGGGTTGATTACACTCCATTCCATTCCATTCCATTCCATTCCATTCCATTCCATTCCATTCCATTCGGGTTGATTCCATTCCATTCCTTTCCATTCCATTCCTTTCCATTCCATTCCATTCGGGTGGATTCCATTCCATTCCATTCCATTAAATTCCATTCCTATCCATTCGGGTTGATTCCATTCCATTCCATTCCGCTCCATTCCATTCCATTCCATTCCATTCGGGTTGATTCGCTTCCATTCCATTCCGTTCCCTTTGACTCCATTCCATTCCATTCCATTCCATGACATTCCGGTTAATTCCATCCCGTTCCATTCCATTCCATTCCATTCAGGTTGATTCCATTCCATTCCATTCCATTCCACTCCCTTCTATTCCATTCGTGTTGATTCCACTCCGTTCCATTCCATTCCATTCCATTCCATTCCATTCCATTCCATAAAGGTTGGTTCCTTTCCATTCCATTCCATTTCATTCCATTCGGGTGGATTCCATTCCATTCCATTCCATTCCATTCCATTCCTTTCCATTCCATTCCATTCCGGTTGATTCCATTCCATTCCATTCGGGTTGATTCCATTCCATTCCATTCCATTCATTTGGGGTGATTCCATTCCATTCCATTTCATTCCATTCCATTCCTTTCCATTCCATTTTATTCGGGCTGATTCCAATCCATTACATTCCATTCCATTCCGGTTGATTCCGTTCCATTCCATTCCATTCCATTCCATTCCATTCCATTCCGATAGATTCCATTCCATTCCATTCCATTCCAATCCATTCCATTCGGGTTGATTCCTTTCCATTCCATTCCATTCCATGCCATTCGTGTTGATTCCATATCATTCGATTCCATTCTATTCCATTCCATTCCGATTGATTCCATTCCATTCCATTCCATTCTATTCCATTCCATTCCATTCCATTCCATTTCATTCGGGTTGATTCCATTCCATTCCATTCCCTTCCATTCCATTCCATTCCACTCCGTTCCATTCCATTCCATTGGGGTGATGCGATTCTATTCCGTTCCGTTCCATTACATTCCATTCCTTTCGGGTTGATTCCATTCCATTGCATTCCATTCGGATTGATTCCATTCCATTCCATTCCATTCCATTCCATTCCATTCCATTCCTGTTGATTCTATTCCATTCCATTCCATTCCATTCCATTCCGTTCAGTTTGATTCCTTTCCATTCCATTCCATTCCATTCCGTTTCGTTCCATTCCCGTTGATTCCATTCCATTCCATTCCATTCCATTCCATTCGGGTTGACTCCATTGAATTCCATTCCATTCCATTCCTTTCCATTCCATTCCTTTCCATTCCATTCCATTCCATTCCATTAGGGTGGATTCCATTCCATTCCATTCCCTTCCATTCCATTCCATTCCACTCCTTTCCATTCGGGTTGATTCCATTCCATTCCATTCCGTTCCATTGCATCCCATTCCATTCCAATACATTCTTGTTGATTCGCTTCCGTTCCATTCCATTCGGTTTGACTCCATTCCATTGCATTCCATTACATTCCATTCCGGTTGTTTCCATCCCATTCCATTCCATTCCATTCCATTCTGGTTGATTCCATTCCATTCCATTCCATTTCATTCCATTCCATTCAGGTTGATTCCATTCCACTCCATTCCATGCAGTTTGATTCCATTCCAATCCATTCCATTACATTCCATTGCATTCCATTCTATTCTATTCAGCTTGATTCCATTCCATTCCATTCTATTCGGGTTGATTCCATTCCATTCAATTCCATTCGGTTTGACTTCGTTCCATTCCACTCCATTCCATTACATTACATTCTGATTGACCCCATTCCATTCCATTCTATTCCATTCAATTCCATTCCATTCCATTCCATTCCATTCCATTCCATTCCATTCCATTCCATTCGTGTTGATTCCATTCCATTCCATTCCTTTCCATTGCATTCCATTCGTGTTGATTCCATTCCATTCCATTCCATTCTATTCCATTGGGTTGATTCCATTCTATTGATTCCATTCCATTCCATTCCATTCTATTCGGGTTGATTCCATTCCATTCCATTCCATTCGGGTTGATTCCATTCCATTCAATTCCATTCCATTCCATTCCATTCCACTCCATTCCGTTTGATTCTATTCCATTCCATTCCACTCCATTCCATTCCATTCCATTCTATTCAGTTTGATTCCTTTTCTTTCCATTCCATTCCATTTAGTTCCATTCGCGTTGATTCCATTCCATTCCATTCCATTCCATTCGGGTGGATTCCCTTCCATTCTGTTCCTTTCCATTCCATTCCTTTCGATTCGGGTTGATTCCATTCCATTCCATTCTTTTCGATTCCATTCCATTCCATTCCATTCCATTCCATTCCCTTCCATTCCATTCGTGTTGATTCCATTCCGTTCTATTCCATTCCATTCCATTCCATTCCACTCAGGTTGGTTCCATTCCATTCCATTCCATTCCATTCAGTTTCGTTCCATTCCATTCCATTCCATTCCATTCCATTCCATTCCATTCCATTCGAGTTGATTCCATTCCATTCCATTCCATTCCATTCGATTCCAGTTGATTCAATTCCATTCCTTTCCATTCAATTCCTTTCATTCCATTCCATTCCATTCGGGTTGACTCCATTCCATTGCATTCCATTCCATTCCATTCCATTCCATTCCATTCCATTCATGTTGATTCCATTCCATTCATGTTGATTTCATTACATTCCAATAGAGTTGATTCCATTCCATTCCATTCCATTCCATTTGGGTAGATTCCATTCCATTCCATTCCATCCCATTTCATTCCATTCCATTTGGGCTAATTCCATTCCATTACATTCCATTCCATTCAAGTTGATTCTATTCCTTTCCATTCCATTCCATTCCATTCTGGTTGATTCCGTTCCATTCCATTCCATTCCATTCCATTCGTATTGATTCCCTCCCATTCCATTCCATTCCATTCCATTAGGGTTGATTCCATTCCATTCCATTCCATTCCATTCCATTCCATTCCATTCCATTCGTGTTGAATCCATTCCATTCCATTCCATTCCATGCCATTCCATTCAGGTTGGTTCTATTCCATTCCATTCCATTACATTACATTCCATTCCATTCCGGTTGTTTCCATTCCATTCCATACCATACCATTCCATTCAGGTTGGTTCCATTCCATTCCATTCCATTGCATTCCATTCCATTCCATTCGAGTTGTATCCATTCCATTACATTCCATTCCATTCCGGTCGATTCCATTCCATTCCATTCCATTCCATTCCATTCCATTCCATTCGGGTTGACTCTATTCCATTCCATTCCATTCCATTCCATTCCATACCATTCAGGTTGATTTCATTCCATTCCATTCCATTCCATTCCATTCCATTCAATTCCATTCCATTCCGGTGGATTCCTTTCCATTCCATCCCATTCCATTCCATTCCAGTTTATTCGGTTTGATTCCATTCCATTCCATTCCATTACATTCCATTCCTTTCCAATTCATTCCATTCCATTCCATTCCTTTCCATTTTATTGCATTCCATTCCATTCAGGTTGATGGCATTTCATTCCATTCCTTTCCATTCCATTTGTGTTGATTCCATCCCATTCCATTGCACTCTATTCCATTCCATTCCATTCCATTCTATTCCATTCCATTCCATTCCATTCCATTCCATTCCACTCCAATCCCCTCCACTCCACTCCACTCCATTCCATTCCAATCAATTCCATTCGGTTTGATTCCATTCCATTCCATTCCATTCCATTCCACTTCATTCCATTCAATTCGTGTTGATTCCTTTCCATTCCATTCCATTACTTTCCATTCCATTCCATTCCGCTTGATTCCATTCCATTCCATTCCATTCTATTCGGTTTGATTCCATTCCATTCCATTCCATTCCATTGGGGTGATTCCATTCCATTCCATTTCATTCCATTCCATTCCTTTCCATTCCATTTTATTCGGGTTGATTCCATTCCATTCCATTCCATTCCATTCCGGTAGATTCCATTCCATTCCATTCCATTCCATTAGATTCCAATCAATTCCATTCGGGTTGATTCCTTTCCATTCCATTCCATTCCATTCCATTCCATTCCATTCGGGTGGATTCCATTCCATTCCATTCCATTCCGTTCGTGTTGATTCCATTTCATTCGATTAGATTCCATTCCATTCCATTCAATTCAATTCCATTCCATTCCGATTGATTCCATTCCATTCCATTCCATTCTATTCCATTCCATTCCATTCCATTCGCGTTGATTCCATTCCATTCCATTCCATTCCATTCCATTCCATTCCGTTCCATTCCATTCCACTGGGGTGATTCGATACTATTCCGTTCCGTTCCATTCCATTCCATTCCATTCCATTCCATTCCATTCGGGTTGATTCCATTCCTTTCCTTTCCATTCCATTCCATTCCATTCGTGTTGATTCCATTCCATTCCATTCCATTCCATTCCATTCCATTGGGGTGATTCCATTCTTTTCCATTCCATTCCATTCCATTCTATTTGAGTTGATTCCATTCCATTACATTCCATTCCGGTTGATTCCATTCCATTCCATTCCATTCCATTCCATTGGGGTGATTCCATTCTTTTCCATTCCATTCCATTCCATTCTATTTGAGTTGATTCCATTCCATTACATTCCATTCAGGTTGATTCCATTCCATTCCATTCCATTCTATTCCATTCCATTCCAGTGGATTCCATTCCATTCCATTCCATTCCGGTGGATTCCATTCACTCCCATTCCATTCCATTCCATTTTATTCGGTTTGATTCCATTCCATTCCATTCCATTCCATTCCTTTCCATTTCATTCCATTCCATTCCATTCGG
The DNA here is from genome assembly GCF_029289425.2 of Pan paniscus. Taxonomy (NCBI): domain Eukaryota; kingdom Metazoa; phylum Chordata; class Mammalia; order Primates; family Hominidae; genus Pan; species Pan paniscus. The sequence continues at coordinate 61,232,952 of NC_073260.2, forward strand.
GTTGATGGCATTTCATTCCATTCCTTTCCATTCCATTTGGGTTGATTCCATCCCATTCCATTGCACTCTATTCCATTCCATTCCATTCCATTCTATTCCATTCCATTCCATTCCATTCCATTCCACTCCAATCCCCTCCACTGCACTCCACTCCACTTCATTCCATTCCAATCAATTCCATTCTGGTTGATTCCATTCCATTCCATTCAATTCCATTCCATTCCATTCCATTCGGGTTGATTCCGTTCCATTCTATTCCATTCCATTCCAGTGGATTCCATTCCATTCCATTCCATTCCATTCCATTCCATTCCGGTGGATTCCATTCACTCCCATTCCATTCCATTCCATTTTATTCGGTTTGATTCCATTCCATTCCATTCCATTCCATTCCTTTCCATTTCATTCCATTCCATTCCATTCGGGTTGATGGCATTTCATTCCATTCCTTTCCATTCCATTTGGGTTGATTCCATCCCATTCCATTGCACTCTATTCCATTCCATTCCATTCTATTCCATTCCATTCCATTCCATTCCATTCCATTCCGTTCCATTCCACTCCAATCCCCTCCACTCCACTGCACTCCACTCCATTCCATTCCAATCAATTCCATTCTGGTTGATTCCATTCCATTCCATTCCATTCCATTCCATTCCATTCGGGTTGATTCCGTTCCATTCCATTCCATTCCATTCCATTCCATTCCATTCCACTCCATTCCATTCAATTCGAGTTTATTCCTTTCCATTCCATTCCATTCCTTTCCATTCCATTCCATTCCGGTCGATTCCATTCCATTCCATTCGGGTTGATTCCATTCCATTCCTTTCCATTCAATTGGGGTGATTACATTCCATTCCATTGCATTCCATTCCATTCCATTCCATTCCATTCCGGTAAATTCCATTCCATTCCATTCCATTCCAATCCATTCCATTCGGGTTGATTCCTTTCCATTCCATTCCATTCCATGCCATTCGTGTTGATTCCATTTCATTCGATTCCATTCCATTCCATTCCACTCCGTTCCATTCAATTCCATTGGGGTGATGCGATTCTATTCCTTTCCGTTCCATACCATTCCATTCCTTTCGGGTTGATTCCATTCCATTGCATTCCATTCGGATTGATTCCATTCCATTCCATTCCATTCCATTCAATTCCATTCCATTCCTTTTGATTCTATTCCATTCCATTCCATTCCATTCCATTCCATTCAGTTTGATTCCTTTCCATTCCATTCCATTCCATTTCATTCCATTCGCGTTGATTCCATTCCATTCCATTCCATTCCATTTCATTCCATTCCATTCCATTCGGGTTGACTCCATTCCATTCCTTTCCATTCCATTCCTTTCCATTCCATTCCTTTACATTCCATTCCATTCCATTCCATTCGGGTTGATTCCATTCCATTCCATTCCGTTCCATTCCATCCCATTCCATTCCATTACATTCTGGTTGATTCGCTTCCGTTCCAATTCTTTCGGTTTGACTCCATTCCATTGCATTCCATTACATTAAATTCCGGTTGTTTCCATCCCATTCCATTCCATTCCATTCCATTCAGGTTGATTCCATTCCATTTCATTCCATTCCATTCAGGTTGATTCCATTCCACTCCATTCCATTCGGTTTGATTCCTTTCCAATCCATTCCATTACATTCCATTGCATTCCATTCTATTCCATTCAGGTTGATTCCATTCCATTCCATTCTATTCAGGTTGATTCCATGCCATTCCATTCCATTCGGCTTGACTCCGTTCCATTCCATTCCATTCCATTCCATTACATTCCGTTGACCCCATTCCATTCCATTCTATTGCATTCCATTCCATTGCATTCCATTCGGGTTGATTCCACTCCATTCCATTCCTTTCCATTCCATTCCATTCGTGTTGATTCCATTCCATTCCATTCCATTCCATTCCATTGGGGTGATTCCATTCTATTCCATTCCATTCCATTCCATTCCATTCCATTCCATTCCATTCTATTCGGGTTGATTCCATTCCATTCCATTCCATACGGGTTGTTTCCATTCCATTCAATTCCATTCCATTCCATTCCATTCCATTCCACTCCATTCCGTTTGATTCTATTCACTTCCATTCCATTCCATTCCATTCCATTCCATTCTATTCAGTTTGATTCCTTTCCATTCCATTCCGTTCCATTTAGTTCCATTCGCGTTGATTCCATTCCATTCCATTCCATTCCATTACATTACATTACATTCGGGTTGATTCCATTCCATTCCATTCCATTCCACTCTGGTTGATTCCATTCCATTCCATTCCATTCCATTCCATTCGGGTTGATTCCATTCCATTCCTTTCCATTCCATTCCTTTCCATTCCATTCCATTCCATTCCATTCGGGTGGATTCCATTCCATTCCGTTCCTTTCCATTCCATTCCTTTCCATTCGGGTTGATTCCATTCCATTCCATTCTTTTCCATTCCATTCCATTCCATTCCATTCCATTCCATTCCATTCCATTCCATTCCATTAAATTCGGGTTGATTCGCTTCCATTCCATTCCATTCCCTTTGACTCCATTCCATTCCAGTACATTACATTACATTCCGGTTGATTCCATCCCATTCCATTCCATTCCATTCCATTCAGTTTGGTTCCATTCCATTCCATTCCATTCCATTCAGTTTGGTTCCATTCCATTCCTTTCCATTCCATTCGAGTTGATTCCATTCCATTCCATTCCATTCCATTCCATTCCATTCCATTCCAGTTGATTCAATTCCATTCCTATCCATTCAATTCCTTTCATTCCATTCCATTCCATTCGGGTTGACTCCATTCCATTGCATTCCATTCCATTCCATTCCATTCCATTCCATTCCATTCCATTCATGTTGATTCCATTCCATTCATGTTGATTTCATTACATTCCAATCGAGTTGATTCCATTCCATTCCATTCCATTCCATTTGGGTAGATTCCATTCCATTCCATTCCATCCCATTGCATTACATTCCATTTGGGCCGATTCCATTCCATTCCATTCCATTCCATTCAGGTTGATTCTATTCCTTTCCATTCCATTCCATTCCATTCTGGTTGATTCCGTTCCATTCCATTCCATTCCATTCCATTCGTATTGATACCCTTCCATTCCATTCCATTCCATTCCATTAGCGTTGATTCCATTCCATTCCATTCCATTCCATTCCATTCCATTCGTGTTGAATCCATTCCATTCCATTCCATTCCATTCGAGTTGTATCCATTCCATTCCATTCCATTCCATTCCATTCCATTCCGGTTGATTCCATTCCTTTACATTCCATACCATTCCATTCAGGTTGGTTCTATTCCATTCCATTCCATTCCATTCCATTCCATTCCATTCGAGTTGTATCCATTGCATTCCATTCCATTACATTCCATTCCATTCCGGTTGATTCCATTCCTTTACATTCCATACCATTCCATTCAGGTTTGTTCCATTCCTTTCCATTCCATTGCATTCCATTCCATTCCATTCGAGTTGTATCCATTCCATTCCATTCCATTACATTACATTCCATTCCGGTTGATTCCATTCCATTCCATTCCATTCCTTTCCAATTCATTCCATTCCATTCCATTCCATTCCTTTCCATTTCATTCCATTGCATTCCATTCAGGTTGATGGCATTTCATTCCAATCCTTTCCATTCCATTTGGGTTGATACCATCCCATTCCATTACACTCTATTCCATTCAATTCCATTCCATTCTATACCATTCCATTCCATTCCATTCCACTCCAATACCCTCCACTCCACTCCACTCCACTCCATTCCATTCCAATCAATTCCATTCGGTTTGATTCCATTCCATTCCATTCCATTCCATTCCATTCCATTCCACTTCATTCCATTCAATTCGGGTTGATTCCTTTCCATTCCATTCCATTATTTTCCATTCCATTCCATTCCGCTTGATTCCATTCAATTCCATTGCATTCTATTCGGTTTGATTCCATTCCATTCCATTCCATTCCATTGGGGTGATTCCATTCCATTCCATTTCATTCCATTCCATTCCTTTCCATTCCATTTTATTCGGGTTGATTCCATTCCATTCAATTAGATTCCATTCTGGTAGATTCCATTCCATTCCATTCTATTCCATTAGATTCCAATCCATTCCATTCGGGTTGATTCCTTTCCATTCCATTCCATTCCATTCCATTCCATTCCATTCGGGTGGATTCCATTCCATTCCATTCCATTCCGTTCGTGTTGATTCCATTTCATTCGATTCCATTCGATTCCATTCCATTCCGATTGATTCCATTCCATTCCATTCCATTCTATTCCATTCCATTCAATTTCATTCCATTCGCGTTGATTCCATTCCATTCCATTCCATTCCATTCCGTTCCATTCCATTCCATTGGGGTGATTCGATACAATTCCGTTCCGTTCCATTCCATTACATTCCATTCCTTTCCATTGCATTCGGGTTGACTCCATTCCATTCCATTCCATTCGGGTTGCTTTCATTCCATTCCATTCCATTCCATTCCATTTCATTCCATTCCACTGCATTCCTTTTGATTCTATTCCATTCCATTCCATTCCATTCCATTCTATTCAGTTTGATTCCCTTCCATTCCATTCCATTCCATTTAGTTCCATTCGCGTTGATTCCATTCCATTCCATTCCATTCCATTCGGGTTGATTCCCTTCCATTCCATTCCATTCCATTCCATTCCATTCCATTCCATTCCATTCCATTCGGGTTGATTCCATTCCATTCCTTTCCATTCCATTCCTTTCCATTCCATTCCATTCGGGTGGATTCCATTCCATTCCTTTCCATTAAATTCCATTCCTATCCATTCGGGTTGATTCCATTCCATTCCATTCCGCTCCATTCCATTCCATTCCATTCCATTCCATTACATTCGGGTTGATTCGCTTCCATTCCATTCCGTTCCCTTTGACTCCATTCCATTCCATTCCATTACATTACATTCCGGTTGATTCCATCCCATTCCATTCCATTCCATTCCATTCCATTCAGGTTGATTCCATTCCATTCCATGCCATTCCACTCCCTTCTATTCCATTCGTGTTGATTCCACTCCGTTCCATTCCATTCCATTCCATAAAGGTTGGTTCCATTCCATTCCATTCCATTTCATTCCATTCGGGTGGATTCCATTCCATTCCATTCCATTCCATTCCATTCCTTTCCATTCCATTCCATTCTGGTTGATTCCATTCCATTCCAGTCGGGTTGATTCCATTCCATTCCATTCCATTCAATTGGGGTGATTCCATTCCATTTCATTCCATTCCATTCCTTTCCATTCCATTTTATTCAGGTTGATTCCAATCCATTACATTCCATTCCATTCCGGTTGATTCCGTTCCATTCCATTCCATTCCATTCCATTCCATTCCATTCCAGTCCGATAGATTCCATTCCATTCCATTCCATTCCAATCCATTCCATTCGGGTTGATTCCTTTCCATTCCATTCCATTCCATGCCATTCGTGTTGATTCCATTTCATTCGATTCCACTCCATTCCATTCCATTCCGATTGATTCCATTCCATTCCATTCCATTCTATTCCATTCCATTCCATTCCATTTTATTCGGGTTGATTCCTTTCCATTCCATTCCATTCCATTCCATTCCATTCCATTCCACTCCATTCCATTCCATTCCATTGGGGTGATGCGATTCTATTCCGTTCCGTTCCATTCCATTCCATTCCATTCGGGTTGATTCCATTCCATTGCATTCCATTCGGATTGATTCCATTCCATTCCATTCCATTCCATTCCATTCCATTCCATTCCATTCCTGTTGATTCTATTCCATTCCATTCCATTCCATTCCATTCCATTCCATTCCATTCCATTCAGTTTGATTCCTTTCCTTTCCATTCCATTCCATTTCGTTCCATTCCCGTTGATTCCATTCCATTCCATTCCATTCCATTCCATTTCATTCCATTCCATTCCATTCGGGTTGACTCCATTCAATTCCATTCCATTCCATTCCTTTCCATTCCATTCCTTTCCATTCCATTCCATTCCATTCGGGTGGATTCCATTCCATTCCATTCCATTCCATTCCATTCCATTCCATTCCTTTCAATTCGGGTTGATTCCATTCCATTCCATTCCGTTCCACTCCATCCCATTCCATTCCATTACATTCTTGTTGATTCGCTTCCGTTCCATTCCATTCGGTTTGACTCCATTCCATTGCATTCCATTACATTCCATTCCGGTTGTTTCCATCCCATTCCATTCCATTCCATTCCATTCAGGTTGATTCCATTCCATTCCATTCCATTTCATCCCATTCCATTCAGGTTGATTCCATTCCACTCCATTCCATGCAGTTTGATTCCATTCCAATCCATTCCATTACATTCCATTGCATTCCATTCTATTCTATTCAGCTTGATTCCATTCCATTCCATTCTATTCGGGTTGATTCCATTCCATTCAATTCCATTCGGTTTGACTTCGTTCCATTCCATTCCATTCCATTACATTACATTCCGATAGACCCCATTCCATTCCATTCTATTCCATTCCATTCCATTCCATTCCATTCCATTCGGGTTGATTCCATTCCATTCCATTCCTTTAGATTCCATTCCATTCGTGTTGATTCCATTCCATTCCATTCCATTCCATTCCATTGGGGTGATTCCAATCTATTGATTCCATTCCATTCCATTCCATTCTATTCGGGTTGATTCCATTCCATTCCATTCCATTCGGGTTGATTCCATTCCATTCAATTCCATTCCATTCCATTCCATTCCACTCCATTCCGTTAGATTCTATTCCATTCCATTCCATTCCATTCCATTCCATTCCATTCCATTCCATTCTATTCAGTTTGATTGCTTTTCTTTCCATTCCATTCCATTTAGTTCCATTCGCGTTGATTCCATTCCATTCCATTCCATTCCATTCGGGTGGATTCCATTCCATTCCGTTCCTTTCCATTCCATTCCTTTCGATTCGGGTTGATTCCATTCCATTCCATTCTTTTCCATTCCATTCCATTCCATTCCATTCCATTCCATTCCATTACATTACATTCGGGTTGATTCGCTTCCATTCCATTCCGTTCCCTTTGACTCCATTCCAGTCCAGTACATTACATTACATTCCTGTTTATTCCATCCCATTACATTCCATTCAGGTTGATTCCATTCCTTTCAATTCCATTCCATTCCATTCCCTTCCATTCCATTCGTGTTGATTCCATTCCGTTCTATTCCATTCCATTCCATTCCATTCCATTCCATTCCACTCAGGTTGGTTCCATTCCATTCCATTCCATTCCATTCCATTCCATTCCATTCCACTGAGTTTCGTTCCATTCCATTCCATTCCATTCCATTCCATTCGAGTTGATTCCATTCCATTCCATTCCATTCCATTCGGTTCCAGTTGATTCAATTCCATTCCTTTCCATTCAATTCCTTTCATTCCATTCCATTCCATTCGGGTTGACTCCATTCCATTGCATTCCATTCCATTCCATTCCATTCCACTCCATTCATGTTGATTCCATTCCATTCATGTTGATTTCATTACATTCCAATAGAGTTGATTCCATTCCATTCCATTCTATTCCATTTGGGTAGATTCCATTCCATTCCATTCCATCCAATTGCATTCCATTCCATTTGGGCTGATTGCATTCCATTACATTCCATTCCATTCAGGTTGATTCTATTCCTTTCCATTCCATTCCATTCCATTCTGGTTGATTCCGTTCCATTCCATTCCATTCCATTCCATTCGTATTGATTCCCTTCCATTCCATTCCATTCCATTCCATTAGGGTTGATTCCATTCAATTCCATTCCATTCCATTCCATTCCATTCGTGTTGAATCCATTCCATTCCATTCCATTCCATGCCATTCCATTCAGGTTGGTTCTATTCCATTCCATTCCATTCCATTACATTCCATTCCATTCTGGTTGTTTCCATTCCATTCCATACCATACCATTCCATTCAGGTTGGTTCCATTCCTTTCCATTCCATTGCATTCCATTCCATTCCATTCGAGTTGTATACATTCCATTCCATTCCATTACATTCCTTTCCATTCCGGTTGATTCCATTCCATTCCATTCCATCCCATTCCATTCCATTCCATTCCATTCGGGTTGACTCTATTCCATTCCATTCCATTCCATTCCATACCATTCAGGTTGATTTCATTCCATTCCATTCCATTCCATTCCATTCCATTCCATTCCATTCCGGTGGATTCCTTTCCATTCCATCCCATTCCATTCCATTCCATTTTATTCGGTTTGATTCCATTCCATTCCATTCCATTCCATGCCATTCCATTCCATTCCATTCCTTTCCAATTCATTCCATTCCATTCCATTCCTTTCCATTTTATTCCATTCCATTCCATTCAGGTTGATGGCATTTCATTCCATTCCTTTCCATTCCATTTGGGTTGATTCCATCCCATTCCATTGCACTCTATTCCATTCCATTCCATTCCATTCTATTCCATTCCATTCCATTCCATTCCATTCCACTCCAATCCCCTCCACTCCACTCCACTCCACTCCACTCCATTCCAATCAATTCCATTCGGTTTGATTCCATTCCATTCCATTCCATTCCATTACACTTCATTCCATTCAATTCGGGTTGATTCCTTTCCATTCCATTCCATTACTTTCCATTCCATTCCATTCCGCTTGATTCCATTCCATTCCATTCCATTCTATTCGGTTTGATTCCATTCCATTCCATTCCATTCCATTGGGGTGATTCCATTCCATTCCATTTCATTCCATTCCATTCCTTTCCATTCCATTTTATTCGGGTTGATTCCATTCCATTCCATTCCATTCCATTCCGGTAGATTCCATTCCATTCCATTCCATTCCATTAGATTCCAATCCATTCCATTCGGGTTGATTCCTTTCCATTCCATTCCATTCCATTCCATTCCATTCCATTCGGGTGGATTCCATTCCATTCCATTCCATTCCGTTCGTGTTGATTCCATTTCATTCGATTCCATTCCATTCCATTCAATTCCGATTGATTCCATTCCGTTCCATTCCATTCTATTCCATTCCATTCCATTCGCGTTGATTCCATTCCATTCCATTCCATTCCATTCCATTCCATTCCGTTCCATTCCATTCCATTCGCGTGAATCGATACTATTCCGTTCCGCTCCATTCCATTCCATTCCATTCCATTCCATTCCATTCCAGTACATTCGGGTTGATTCGCTTCCATTCCATTCCGTTCCCTTTGACTCCATTCCATTCCATTCCATTCCATTACATTCCGGTTGATTCCATCCCATTCCATTCCATTCCATTCCATTCAGGTTGATTCCATTCCATTCCATTCCATTCCATTCCATTCCCTTCGATTCCATTCGTGTTGATTCCACTCCGTTCCATTCCATTCCATTCCATTCCATTCCATAAAGGTTGGTTCCATTCCTTTCCATTCCATTTCATTCCATTCGGGTGTATTCCATTCCATTCCTTTCCATTCCATTCCATTCCAGTCCATTCGGGTTGATTCCATTCCATTCCATTCCATTCCATTCCATTCCATTCCATTCCATTCGGGTTGACTCCATTCCATTCCTTTCCATTCCATTCCTTTCCATTCCATTCCATTCTGGTGGATTCCATTCCATTCCATTCCATTCCATTCCTTTCCATTCGGGTTGATTCCTTTCGATTCCATTCCGTTCCATTCCATTCCATTCCATTCCATTCAATTACATTACATTCGGGTTGATTCGCTTCCATTCCATTCCGTTCCCTTTGACTCCATTCCATTCCATTCCATTACATTACATTCCGGTTGATTCCATCCCATTCCAATCCATTCCATTCCATTCAGTTTTACTCCATTCCATTCCCTATCATTCCATTCGTGTTGATTCCATTCCGTTCCATTCCATTCCATTCCATTCCCTTCGATTCCATTCGTGTTGATTCCACTCCGTTCCATTCCATTCCATTCCATTCCATTTCATTCCATTCGGGTGGATTCCATTCCATTCCATTCCGTTCCATTCCATTTGGGTTGATTCCATCCCAATTCATTGCACTCTATTCCATTCCATTCCATTCCATTCCATTCTATTCCATTCCATTCCATTCCATTCCATTCCATTCCATTCCATTCCACTCCAATCCCCTCCAATCCACTCCACTCCACTCCATTCCATTCCAATCAATTCCATTCTGGTTGTTTCCATTCCATTCCATTCAATTCCATTCCATTTCATTCCATTCGGGTTGACTCCGTTCCATTCCATTCCATTCCATTCCATTCCATTCCATTCCATTCCACTCCATTCCATTCAATTCTGGTTGATTCCTTTCCATTCCATTCCATTCCTTTCCATTCCATTCCATTCCGGTTGATTCCATTCCATTCCATTCCGGTTGATTCCATTCCATTCCATTCCATTCAATTGTGGTGATTCCATTCCATTCCATTTCATTCCATTCCATTCCTTTCCATTCCATTTTATTCGGGTTGATTTCATTCCATTACATTCCATTCCATTCCAGTTGATTCCGTTCCATTCCTTTCCATTCCATTCCATTCCATTCCGGTAGATTCCATTCCATTTCATTCCATTCCAATCCATTCCATTCGGGTTGATTCCTTTCCATTCCATTCCATTCCATGCCACTCGTGTTGATTCCATTTCATTCGATTCCATTCCATTCCATTCCACTCCGTTCCATTCCATTCCATTGGGGTGATGCGATTCTATTCCGTTCCGTTCCATTCCATTCCATTCCATTCGGGTTGATTCCATTCCATTGCATTCCATTCGGATTGATTCCATTCCATTCCATTCCATTCCATTCCATTCCTTTTGATTCTATTCCATTCCATTCTATTCCATTCCATTCCATTCCATTCCATTCCATTGAGTTTGATTCCTTTCCATTCCATTCCATTCCATTTCGTTCCATTCGCGTTGATTCCATTCCATTCCATTCCATTCCATTTCATTCCATTCCATTCGTGTTGCCTCCATTCCATTCCTTTCCATTCCATTCCTTTCCATTCCATTCCTTTTCATTCCATTCCATTCCATTCCATTCCATTCGGGTTGATTCCATTCCATTCCATTCCATTCCATTCCATTCAGTTTGGTTCCATTCCATTCCTTTCCATTCCATTCGAGTTGATTCCATTCCATTCCATTCCATTCCATTCCATTCGATTCCAGTTGATTCAATTCCATTCCTATCCATTCAATTCCTTTCATTCCATTCCATTCCATTCGGGTTGACTCCATTCCATTGCATTCCATTCCATTCCAATCCATTCCATTCATGTTGATGCCATTCCATTCATGTTGATTTCATTACATTCCAATCGAGTTGATTCCATTCCATTCCATTTGTGTAGATTCCATTCCATTCCATTCCATCCCATTGCATTCCATTCCATTTGGGCTGATTCCATTCCATTCCATTCAATTCAGGTTTATTCTATTCCTTTCCATTCCATTCCATTCCATTCTGGTTGATTCCGTTCCATTCCATTCCATTCCATTCCATTCGTATTGATTCCCTTCCATTCCATTCCATTCCATTACTTTAGGGTTGATTCCATTCCATTCCATTCCATTCCATTGCATTCCATTCGTGTTGAATCCATTCCATTCCATTCCATTCCATTCCATTCCATTCCATTCCATTCGAGTTGTATCCATTCCATTCCATTCCATTACATTCCATTCCATTCCGGTTGATTCCATTCCATTCCATTCCATACCATTCCATTCAGGTTGGTTCCATTCCTTTCCATTCCATTGCATTCCATTCCATTCCATTCGAGTTGTATCCATTCCATTCCATTCCATTACATTCCATTCCATTCCGGTTGATGCCATTCCATTCCATTCCATTCCATTCCATTCCATTCGGGTTGACTCTATTCCATTGCATTCAATTCCATTCCATTCCATTCCATTCCATTCCGTTACATTCCATACCATTCAGGTTGATTTCATTCCATTCCATTCCATTCCACTCCATTCCATTCCATTCCATTCCATTCCGGTGGATTCCTTTCCATTCCATCCCATTCCATTCCATTCCATTTTATTCAGTTGATTCCATTCCATTCCTTTCCAATTCATTCCATTCCATTCCATTCCATTCCTTTCCATTTCATTCCATTCCATTCTTTCAGGTTGGTGGCATTTCATTCCATTCCTTTCCATTCCATTTGGGTTGATTCCATCCCATTCCATTGCACTCTATTCCATTCCATTCCATTCCATTCTATACCATTCCATTCCATTCCATTCCACTCCAATCCCCTCCACTCCACTCCACTCCACTCCATTCCATTCCAATCAATTCCATTCGGTTTGATTCCATTCCATTCCATTCCATTCCATTCCATTCCATTCCACTTCATTCCATTCAATTCGGGTTGATTCCTTTCCATTCCATTCCATTACTTTCCATTCCATTCCATTCCGCTTGATTCCATTCCGTTCCATTCCATTCTATTCGGTTTGATTCCATTCCATTCCATTCCATTCCATTGGGGTGATTACATTCCATTCCATTTCATTCCATTCCATTCCTTTCCATTCCATTTTATTCGGGTTGATTCCATTCCATTCCATTACATTCCATTCCGGTAGATTCCATTCCATTCCATTAGATTCCAATCCATTCCATTTGGGTTGATTCCTTTCCATTCCATTCCATTCCATTCCATTCCATTCCATTCCATTCTGGTGGATTCCTTTCCATTCCATTCCATTCCGTTCGTGTTGATTCCATTTCATTCCATTCCATTCGATTCCATTCCATTCCGATTGATTCCATTCCATTCCATTCCATTCCATTCCGTTCCATTCCATTCCATTGGGTTGATTCGATACAATTCCGTTCCGTTCCATTCCATTCCATTCCATTCCTTTCCATTCCATTCGGGTTGACTCCATTCCATTCCATTCCATTCCATTCGGGTTGCTTTCATTCCATTCCATTCCATTCCATTCCATTCCATTCCATTCCATTCCATTCCATTCCATTCCACTGCATTCCTTTTGATTCTATTCCATTCCATTCCATTCCATTCTATTCAGTTTGATTCCCTTCCATTCCATTCCATTCCATTTAGTCCCATTCGCGTTGATTCCATTCCATTCCATTCCATTCCATTCGGGTTGATTCCATTCCATTCCATTCCATTCCATTCCATTCCATTCCATTCCATTCGGGTTGATTCCATTCCATTCCTTTCCATTCCATTCCTTTCCATTCCATTCCATTCGGGTGGATTCCATTCCATTCCATTCCATTAAATTCCATTCCTATCCATTCGGGTTGATTCCATTCCATTCCATTCTGCTCCATTCCATTCCATTCCATTACATTACATTCGGGTTGATTAGCTTCCATTCCATTCCGTTCCCTTTGACTCCATTCCATTCCATTCCATTACATTACATTCCTGTTGATTCCATCCCATTCCATTCCATTCCATTCCATTCAGGTTGATTCCATCCCCTTCCATTCCATTCCACTCCCCTCCATTCCATTCGTGTTGATTCCACTCCGTTCCATTCCATTCCATTCCATTCCATTCCATTCCATTCCATTCCATAAAGTTTGGTTCCATTCCATTCCATTCCATTTCATTCCATTCGGGTGGATTCCATTCCATTCCATTCCAGTCCAGTCCATTCGGGTTGATTCCATTCCATTCCATTCCATTCCATTCCATTCCATTCCATTCGGGTGGATTCCATTCCATTGCATTCCATTCCATTCCATTCCTTTCCATTCGGGTTGATTCCATTCCATTCCATTCCGTTCCATTCCATTCCATTCCATTCCATTCCATTACATTACATTCGGGTTGACTCGCTTCCATTCCATTCCGTTCCCTTTGACTCCATTCCATTCCATTCCATTACATTACATTGCGGTTGATTCCATCCCATTCCATTCCATTCCATTCCATTCAGGTTGACTCCATTCCATTTCCTATCATTCCATGCGTGTTGATTCCATTCCATTCCATTCCATTCCATTCCATACCATTCAGGTTGATTTCATTCCATTCCATTCCATTCCACTCCATTCCATTCCATTCCATTCCATTCCGGTGGATTCCTTTCCATTCCATCCCATTCCATTCCATTCTATTTTATTCAGTTTGATTCCATTCCATTCCATTCCATTCCTTTCCAATTCATTCCATTCCATTCCATTCCATTCCTTTCCATTTCATTCCTTTCCATTCCATTCAGGTTGATGGCATTTCATTCCATTCCTTTCCATTCCATTTCGGTTGATTCCATCCCATTCCATTGCACTCTATTCCATTCCATTCTATACAATTCCATTCCATTCCATTCCAATCCAATCCCCTCCACTCCACTCCACTCAACTCCATTCCATTCCAATCAATTCCATTCGGTTTGATTCCATTCCATTCCATTCCATTCCATTCCATTCCATTCCACTTCATTCCATTCAATTCGGGTTGATTCCTTTCCATTCCATTCCATTACTTTCAATTCCATTCCATTTCGCTTGATTCCATTCCATTCCATTCCATTCTTTTCGGTTTGATTCCATTCCATTCCATACCATTCCATTGGGGTGATTCCATTCCATTCCATTTCATTCCATTCCATTCCTTTCCATTCCATTTTATTCGGGTTGATTCCATTCCATTCCATTCCATTCCATTCCGGTACACTCCATTCCATTCCATTCCATTAGATTCCAATCTATTCCATTCGGGTTGATTCCTTTCCATTCCATTCCATTCCATTCCATTCCATTCCATTCGGGTTGATTCCTTTCCATTCCATTCCATTCCATTCCATTCCATTCGGGTGGATTCCATTCCATTCCATTCCATTCCGTTCGTGTTGATTCCATTTCATTCGATTCCATTCGATTCCATTCCATTCCGATTGATTCCATTCCATTCCATTCCATTCTATTCCATTCCATTCAATTTCATTCCATTCGCGTTGATTCCATTCCATTCCATTCCATTCCATTCCGTTCCATTCCATTTCATTGGGGTGATTGATACAATTCCGTTCCGTTCCACTCCATTCCATTCCATTCCTTTCCATTCCATTCGGGTTGACTCCATTCCACTCCATTCCATTCGGGTTGCTTTCATTCCATTCCATTCCATTCCATTCCATTCCATTCCATTCAATTCCATTCCATTCCACTGCATTCCTTTTGATTCTATTCCATTCCATTCCATTCCATTCCATTCCATTACATTCGATTCTATTCAGTTTGATTCCCTTCCATTCCATTACATTCCATTTAGTTCCATTCGCGTTGATTCCATTCCATTCCATTCCATTCCATTCGGGTTGATTCCATTCCATTCCATTCCATTCCATTCCATTCCATTCCATTCCATTCCATTCCATTCGGGTTGATTCCATTTCATTCTTTCCATTCCATTCCTTTCCATTCCATTCCATTCGGGTGGGTTCCATTCCATTCCATTCCATTAAATTCCATTCCTATCCATTCGGGTTGATTCCATTCCATTCCATTCCGCTCCATTCCATTCCATTCTATTCCATTCCATTACATTCGGGTTGATTCGCTTCCATTCCATTCCGTTCCCTTTGACTCCATTCCATTCCATTCCATTACATTACATTCCGGTTGATTCCATCCCATTCCATTCCATTCCATTCCATTCAGGTTGATTCCATTCCATTCCATTCCATTCCACTCCCTTCCATTCCATTCGTGTTGATTCCACTCCATTCCATTCCATTCCATTCCATTCCATTCCATTCCATTCCACAAAGGTTGGTTCCATTCCATTCCATTCCATTTCATTCCATTCGGGTGGATTCCATTCCATTCCATTCCATTCCATTCCATTCCATTCCATTCGGGTTGATTCCATTTCATTCCATTCCGTTCCATTCCGTCCCATTCCTTTCCATTACATTACATTACATTCTGGTTGATTCGCTTCCATTCCATTCCATTCAGTTTGACTCCATTAAATTCCATTCCTTTGCATTCCATTCCGGTTGTTTCCATCCCATTCCATTCCATTCCATTCCATTCCATTCCGTTCAGGTTGATTCCATTCCATTGTATTCTATTCGGGTTGATTCCATTCCATTCCATTCCATTACACTCCGGTTGATTCCATCCCATTCCATTCCATTGCATTCCATTCCATTCCAATCGGGTTGATTCCATTCCATTCCTTTCCATTCCATTCCTTTCCATTCCTTTCCATTCCATTCCATTCGGGTGGAATCCACTCCATTCCATTCCATTCCATTCCATTCCATTCCATTCCATTCCATTCCTTTCCATTCGGGTTGATTCCATTCCATTCCATTCCGTTCCATTCCATTCCATTCCATTCCATTACATTACATTCGTGTTGATTTTCTTCCATTCCATTCCATTAGGTTTGACTCCATTCCATTCCATTCCATTACATTCCATTCCGGTTGATTCCATCCCATTCCATTGCATTCCATTCTATTCCATTCCATTCCATTCAGGTTGATTCCATTCCATTCCATTCCATTCCAATCCATTCCATTCTATTCCATTCCATTCCATTCCATTCCATTCCATTTCACTCCAGTCCCGTCCACTCCACTCCCCTCTATTCCGTTCCAATCAATTCCATTCTGGTTGATTCCATTCCATTCCATTCCATTCCATTCCATTCCATTCCATTCCATTCCATTCCATTCCATTCGGGTTGATTCCATTCCATTTCATTTCATTCCATTCCATTCCATTCCACTCCATTCCATTCCATTCGGGTTGATTCCTTTCCATTCCAGTCCATTCCTTTCCATTCCATTCCATTCCTGTTGATTCCATTGCATTCCATTCGGGTTGATTCCATTCCATTCCATTCCATTCAATTGGGGTGATTCCACCCATTCCATTTCATTCCAATCCATTCCTTTCCATTCCATTTTTTTCGGGTTGATTCCATTCCATTACATTCCATTCCATTCCGGTTGATTCCGTTCCATTCCATTTCATTCCATTCCATTCCATTCCGGTAGATTCCATTCCATTCCATTCCATTCCAATCCATTCCATTCGGGTTGATTCCTTTCCATTCCATTCCATTCCATGCCATTCGTGATGATTGCGTTTCATTCGATTCCATTCCATTCCATTCCATTCCGATTGATTCCATTCCATTCCATTCTATTCCATTCCATTCCATTCCATTCCATTCCATTCCATTCCATTCCATTCAGTTTGATTCCTTTCCATTCCATTCCATTCCATTTCGTTCCATTCGCGTTGATTCCATTTCATTCCATTCCATTCCATTTCATTCCATTCCATTCCTTTCGGGTTGACTCCATTCCATTCCTTTCCATTCCATTCCTTTCCATTCCATTCCTTTCCATTCCATTCCATTCGGGTCATTCCATTCCATTCCATTCCATTCCATTCCATTCCTTTCGATTCGGGTTGATTCCATTCCATTCCATTCCGTTCCATTCCATCCCATTCCATTCCATTACATTCTGGTTGATTCGCTACCATTCCATTCCATTCCATTTTATTCGGGTTGATTCCAATCCATTGCATTCCATTCCATTCCAGTTGATTCCGTTCCATTCCATTCCATTCCATTCCATTACGATAGATTCCATTTCATTCGATTCCATTCCATTCCATTCCATTCCGATTGATTCCATTCCATTCCATTCCATTCTATTCCATTCCATTCCATTCCATTCCATTTCATTCGGGTTGATTCCATTCCATTCCATTCCACTCCGTTCCATTCCATTCCATTGGGGTGATGCGATTCTATTCCGTTCCGATCCATTCCATTCCATTCCATTCGGGTTGATTCCATTCCATTGCATTCCATTCAGTTTGATTCCTTTCCATTCCATTCCATTCCATTTCGTTCCATTCGCGTTGATTCATTTCCATTCCATTCCATTCCATTTCATTCCATTCCATTCCATTCGGGTTGACTGCATTCAATTCCTTTCCATTCCATTCCTTTCCATTCCATTCCTTTCCATTACATTCCATTCCATTCCATTCGGGTGGATTCCATTCCATTCCATTCCATTCCATTCCATTCCATTCCATTCCTTTCCATTCGGGTTGTTTCCATTCCATTCCATTCCGTTCCATTCCATCCCATTCCATTCCATTACATTCTGTTTGATTCGCTTCCGTTCCATTCCAATCGGTTTGACTCCATTCCATTGCATTCCATTACATTCCATTCCGGTTGTTTCCATCCCATTCCATTCCATTCCATTCCATTCAGGTTGATTCCATTCCATTCCATTCCATTTCATTCCATTCCATTCAGGTTGATTCCATTCCACTCCATTCCATTCAGTTTGATTCCATTCCAATCCATTCCATTACATTCCATTGCATTCCATTCTATTCCATTCAGGTTGATTCCGTTCCATTCCATTCTATTCGGGTTGATTCCATTCCATTCAATTCCATTCGGCTTGACTCCGTTCCATTCCATTCCATTCCATTACATTACATTCCGATTGTCCCAATTCCATTCCATTCTATTCCATTCAATTCCATTCCATTCCATTCCATTCCATTCCATTCCATTCCATTCCATTCCATTCCATTCCATTCGGGTTGATTCCATTCCATTCCATTCCTTTCCATTCCATTCCATTCGTGTTGATTCCATTCCATTCCATTCCATTCTATTCGGGTTGATTCCATTCCATTCCATTCCATTCGGGTTGATTCCATTCCATGCAATTCCATTCCATTCCATTCCATTCCACTCAATTCCGTTTGATTCTATTCCATTCCATTCCATTCCATTCCATTCCATTCCATTCCATTCTATTCAGTTTGAATCCTTTTCTTTCCATTCCATGCCATTTAGTTCCATTCGCGTTGATTCCATTCCATTCCATTCCATTCCATTCGGTTGGATTCCATTCCATTCCGTTCCTTTCCATTCCATTCCTTTCGATTCGGGTTGATTCCATTCCATTCCATTCTTTTCCATTCCATTCCATTCCATTCCATTCCATTACATTCGGGTTGATTCGCTTCCATTCCATTCCGTTCCCTTTGACTCCATTCCATTCGAGTACATTACATTACATTCCGGTTGATTCCATCCCATTCCATTCCATTCAGGTTGATTCCATTCCATTCCATTCCATTCCATTCCCTTCCATTCCATTCGTGTTGATTCCATTCCGCTCCATTCCATTCCATTCCATTCCATTCCACTCAGGTTGGTTCCATTCCATTCCATTCCATTCCATTCCATTCCATTCCATTCCATTCAGTTTCGTTCCATTCCATTCCATTCCATTCCATTCCATTCCATTCCATACCAGTTGATTCCATTCCATTCCATTCCATTCCATTCCATTCCATTCCATTCCAGTTGATTCAATTCCATTCCTTTCCATTCAATTCCTTTCATTCCATTCCATTCCATTCGGGTTGACTCCATTCCATTGCATTCCATTCCATTCCATTCCATTCCATTCATGTTGATTCCATTCCATTCATGTTGATTTCATTACATTCCAATCGAGTTGATTCCATTCCATTCCATTCCATTCCATTTGGGTAGATTCCATTCCATTCCATTCCATCCCATTGCATTCCATTCCATTTGGGCCGATTCCATTCCATTACATTCCATTCCATTCAGGTTGATTCTATTCCTTTCCATTCCATTTCATTCCATTCTGGTTGGTTCCGTTCCATGCCATTCCATTCCATTCCATTAGGGTTGATTCCATTGCATTCCATTCCATTCCATTCCATTCCATTCGTGTTGAATCCATTCCATTCCATTCCATTCCATTCCATTCCATTCCATTCCATTCCATTCCATGACATTCCATTCAGGTTGGTTCTATTCCATTCCATTCCATTCCGTTCCATTTCATTCGAGTTGTATCCATTCCATTCCATTCCATTCCATTCCATTCCGATTGATTCCATTCCATTCCATACCATACCATTCCATTCAGGTTGGTTCCATTCCATTCCATTCCATTGCATTCCATTCCATTCCATTCGAGTTGTATCCATTCCAATCCATTCCATTCCATTCCATTCTATTCCGGTTGATTCCATTCCATTCCATTCCATTCCATTCCATTCCATTCCATTCGGGTTGACTCTATTCCATTCCATTCCATTCCATTCCATTCCATTCCATTCCATACCATTCAGGTTGATTTCATTCCATTCCATTCCATTCCATTCCATTCCATTCCGGTGGATTCCTTTCCATTCCATCCCATTCCATTCCATTCCATTTTATTCGGTTTGATTCCATTGCATTCCATTCCATTCCATTCCATTCCTTTCCAATTCATTCCATTCCATTCCATTCCATTCCTTTCCATTTTATTCCATTCCATTCCATTCAGGTTGATGGCATTTCATTCCATTCCTTTCCATTCCATTTGGGTTGATTCCATCCCATTCCATTGCACTCTATTCCATTCCATTCCATTCCATTCTATTCCATTCCATTCCATTCCATTCCACTCCAATCCCCTCCACTCCACTCCACTCCACTCCATTCTATTCCATTCCTTTCCATTCCATTCCACTCCAATCCCCTCCACTCCACTCCACTCCACTCCATTCCTTTCCAATCAATTCCATTCGGTTTGATTCCATTCCATTCCATTCCATTCCATTCCACTTCATTCCATTCAATTCGGGTTGATTCCTTTCCATTCCATTCCATTACTTTCCATTCCATTCAATCCTGCTTGATTCCATTCCATTCCATTCCATTCTATTCGGTTTGATTCCATTCCATTCCATTCCATTCCATTCCATTGGGGTGATTCCATTCCATTCCATTTCATTCCATTCCATTCCTTTCCATTCCATTTTATTCGGGTTGATTCCATTCCATTCCATTCCATTCCATTCCGGTGGTTTCCATTCACTCCCATTCCATTCCATTCCATTTTATTCGGTTTGATTCCATTCCATTCCATTCCATTCCATTCCTTTCCATTTCATTCCATTCCATTCCATTCGGGTTGATGACATTTCATTCAATTCCTTTCCATTCCATTTGGGTTGATTCCATCCCATTCCATTGCACTCTATTCCATTCAATTCCATTCCATTACATTCTATTCCATTGCATTCCATTCCATTCCATTCCATTCCATTCCACTCCAATCCCCTCCACTCCACTCCACTCCCTACATTCCATTCCAATCAATTCCATTCTGGTTGATTCCATTCCATTCCATTCAATTCCATTCCATTCCATTCTATTCGGATTGATTCCGTTCCATTCCATTTCATTCCATTCCATTCCATTCCATTTCATTCCATTCCATTCCATTCGGGTTGACTCCATTCCATTCCTTTCCATTCCATTCCTTTCCATTCCATTCCTTTCCATTCCATTCCATTCCATTCCATTCCATTCCATTCCTTTCCATTCGGGTTGATTCCATTCCATTCCATTCCGTTCCATTCCATCCCATTCCATTCCATTACATTCTGGTTGATTCGCTACCATTCCATTCCATTCGGTTTGACTCCATTCCATTGCATTCCATTACATTCCATTCCGGTTTTTTCCATCCCATTCCATTCCATTCCATTCCATTCAGGTTGATTCCATTGCATTTCATTCCATTTCATTCCATTCCATTCTGGTTGATTCCATTCCACTCCATTCCGTTCAGTTTGATTCCATTCCAGTCCATTCCATTACATTCCATTGCATTCCATTCTATTCCATTCAGGTTGATTCCATTCCATTCCATTCCATTCAATTGGGGTGATTCCATTCCATTCCATTTCATTCCATTCCATTCCTTTCCATTCCATTTTATTCGGGTTGATTCCAATCCATTGCATTCCATTCCATTCCAGTTGATTCCGTTCCATTCCATTCCATTCCATTCCATTCCGATAGATTCCATTCCATTCCATTCCATTCCAATCCATTCCATTCGGGTTGATTCCATTCCATTCCATTCCATTCCATGCCATTCGTGTTGATTCCATTCCATTCGATTCCATTCCATTCCATTCCATTCCGATTGATTCCATTCCATTCCATTCCATTCTATTCCATTCCATTCCATTCCATTCCATTTAATTCGGGTTGATTCCATTCCATTCCATTCCACTCCGTTCCATTCCATTCCATTGGGGTGATGCGATTCTATTCCGTTCCGATCCATTCCATTCCATTCCATTCGGGTTGATTCCATTCCATTTCATTCCATTCAGTTTGATTCCTTTCCATTCCATTCCATTACATTTTGTTCCATTCGCGTTGATTCCATTCCATTCCATTCTATTCGGGTTGATTCCATTCCATTCAATTCCATTCGGCTTGACTCCGTTCCATTCCATTCCATTCCATTACATTTCATTCCGATTGACCCCATTCCATTCCATTCTATTCCATTCCATTCAATTCCATTCCATTCCATTCCATTCCACTCCATTCCGTTTGATTCTATTCCATTCCATTCCATTCCATTCCATTCCATTCCATTCCATTCCATTCTATTCAGTTTGATTCCTTTTCTTTGCATTCCATTCCACTTAGTTCCATTCGCGTTGATTCCATTCCATTCCATTCCATTCCATTCGGGTGGATTCCATTCCATTCCGTTCCTTTCCATTCCATTCCTTTCGATTCGGGTTGATTCCATTCCATTCCATTCTTTTCCATTCCATTCCATTCCATTCCATTCCATTCCATTCCATTCTTTTCCATTCCATTCCATTCCATTCCATTCCATTCCATTCCATTCCATTCCACTCCATTCCGTTTGATTCTATTCCATTCCATTCCATTCCATTCCATTCCATTCCATTCTATTCAGTTTGATTCCTTTTCTTTCCATTCCATTCCATTTAGTTCCATTCGCGTTGATTCCATTCCATTCCATTCCATTCCATTCGGGTGGATTCCATTCCATTCCGTTCCTTTCCATTCCATTCCTTTCGATTTGGGTTGATTCAATTCCATTCCATTCCATTCTTTTCCATTCCATTCCATTCCATTCCATTCCATTCCATTCCATTCCATTCCATTACATTACATTCAGGTTGATTCGCTTACATTCCATTCCGTTCCCTTTGACTCCATTCCATTCCAGTACATTACATTACATTCCGGTTGATTCCATCCCATTCCATTCCATTCAGGTTGATTCCATTCCATTCCATTCCATTCCATTCCCTTCCATTCCATTCGTGTTGATTCCATTCCGTTCCATTCCATTCCATTCCATTCCATTCCATTCCACTCAGGTTGGTTCCATTCCATTCCATTCCATTCAGTTTCGTTCCATTCCATTCCATTCCATTCCATTCCAGTTGATTCAATTCCATTCCTTTCCATTCAATTCCTTTCATTCCATTCCATTCCATTCGGGTTGACTCCATTCCATTGCATTCCATTCCATTCCATTCCATTCCATTCCATTCCATTCCATTCCATTCATGTTGATTCCATTCCATTCATGTTGATTTCATTACATTCCAATCGAGTTGATTCCATTCCATTCCATTCCATTCCATTTGGGTAGATTCCATTCCATTCCATTCCATCCCATTGCATTCCATTCCATTTGGGCCGATTCCATTCCATTACATTCCATTCCATTCAGGTTGATTCTATTCCTTTCCATTCCATTTCATTCCATTCTGGTTGATTCCGTTCCATTCCATTCCATTCCATTCCTTTAGGGTTGATTCCATTCCATTCCATTCCATTCCATTCGGGTTGAATCCATTCCATTCCATTCCATTCCATTCCATTCCATTCCATTCCATTCCATTCCATGACATTCCATTCAGGTTGGTTCTATTCCATTCCATTCCATTCCGTTCCATTCCATTCGAGTTGTATCCATTCCATTCCATTCCATTACATTCCATTCCATTCCGAATGATTCCATTCCATTCCATACCATACAATTCCATTCAGGTTGGTTCCATTCCATTCCATTCCATTGCATTCCATTCCATTCCATTCGAGTTGTATCCATTCCATTCCATTCCATTCCATTCCATTCCGGTTGATTCCATTCCATTCCATTCCATTCCATTCCATTCCATTCCATTCCATTCGGGTTGACTCTATTCCAATCCATTCCATTCCATTCCATTCCATTCCATTCCATACCATTCAGGTTGATTTCATTCCATTCCATTCCATTCCATTCAATTGCATTCCATTCCATTCCGGTGGATTCCTTTCCATTCCATCCCCTTCCATTCCATTCCATTTTATTCGGTTTGATTCCATTCCATTCCATTCCATTCCATTCCATTGCATTCCATTCCTTTCCAATTCATTCCATTCCATTCCATTCCATTCCTTTCCATTTTATTCCATTCCATTCCATTCAGGTTGATGGCATTTCATGCCAATCCTTTCCATTCCATTTGGGTTGATTCCATCCCATTCCATTGCACTCTATTCCATTCCATTCCATTCCATTCTATTCCATTCCATTCCATTCCATTCCACTCCAATATCCTCCACTCCACTACACTCCACTCCATTCCATTCCAATCAATTCCATTCGGTTTGATTCCATTCCATTCCATTACACTTCATTCCATTCAATTCGGGTTGATTCCTTTCCATTCCATTCAATTACTTTCCATTCCATTCCATTCCGCTTGATTCCATTCCATTCCATTCCATTCTATTCGGTTTGATTCCATTCCATTCCATTCCATTGGGGTGATTCCATTCCATTCCATTTCATTCCATTCCATTCCTTTCCATTCCATTTTATTCGGGTTGATTCCATTCCATTCCATTCCATTCCATTCCGGTAGGATCCATTCCATTCCATTCCATTCCATTAGATTCCAATCCATTCCATTCGGGTTGATTCCTTTCCATTCCATTCCATTCCATTCCATTCCATTCCATTCCATTCCATTCCATTCCATTCCATTCGGGTAGATTCCATTCCATTCCATTCCATTCCATTCCATTCCGTTCGTGTTGATTCCATTTCATTCGATTCCATTCCATTCCATTCCATTCCGATTGTTTCCATTCCATTCCATTCCATTCTATTCCATTCCATTCCATTCCATTCTCGTTGATTCCATTCCATTCCATTCCATTCCATTCCATTCCATTCCATTCCATTCCGTTCCATTCCATTCCATTGGGGTGATTCGATACTATTCCGTTCCGTTCCATTCCATTCCATTCCATTCCTTTCCATTCCATTAGGGTTGACTCCATTCCATTCCATTCCATTCGGGTTGCTTTCATTCCATTCCATTCCATTCCATTCCATTCCATTCCATTCCATTCCTCTCCATTTCTTTTGATTCTATTCCATTCCATTCCATTCCATTCCATTCCATTCTATTCAGTTTGATTCCCTTCCATTCCATTCCATTCCATTTATTTCCATTCGCATTGATTCCATTCCATTCCATTCCATTCCATTCGGGTGGTTTCCATTCCATTCCATTCCATTCCATTCCATTCCATTCGGGTTGATTCCATTCCATTCCTTTCCATTCCATTCCTTTCCATTCCAATCCATTCGGGTTGATTCCATTCCACTACATTCCATTAAATTCCATTCCTATCCATTCGGGTTGATTCCATTCCATTCCATTCCGCTCCATTCCATTCCATTCCATTCCATTACATTACATTCGGGTTGATTCGCTTCCATTCCATTCCGTTCCCTTTGACTCCATTCCATTCCATTCCATTACATTACATTCCGGTAGATGCCATCCCATTCCATTGCATTCCATTCCATTCAGGTTGATTCCATTCCATTCCCTTCCATTCCATTCCATTCCCTTCGATTCCATTCGTGTTGATTCCACTCCGTTCCATTCCATTCTATTCCATTCCATTCCATTCCATTCCATATAGTTTGGTTCCATTCCATTCCATTCCATTTCATTCCATTCCATTCGGGTGGATTCCATTCCATTCCGTTCCTTTCCATTCCATTTCTTTCCATTCGGGTTGATTCCATTCCATTCCATTCCATTCCATTCCATTCAGGTTGGTTCCATTCCATTCCATTCCATTTCATTCCATTCGGGTGGATTCCATTCCATTCCATTCCGTTCCATTCCATTCCATTCCATTCCATTCGGGTTGCTTCCATTCCATTCCATTCCGTTCCATTCCGTCCCATTCCATTCCATTCCATTACATTACATTCTGGTTGATTCGCTTCCATTCCATTCCATTCGGTTTGACTCCATTAAATTCCATTCCTTTACATTCCATTCCGGTTGTTTCCATCCCATTCCATTCCATTCCATTCCATTCCGTTCAGGTTGATTCCATTCCACTCCATTACGTTCAGTTTGATTCCATTCCAATCCATTCCATGCCATGCCATTCCATTCCATTCCATTGCATTCCATTCTATTCCATTCAGGTTGATTCCATTCCATTGTATTCTATTCGGGTTGATTCCATTCCATTCCATTCCATTCCACTCCGGTTGACTCCATCCCATTCCATTCCATTGCATTCCATTCCATTCCAATCGGGTTGATTCCATTCCATTCCTTTCCATTCCATTCCTTTCCATTCCTTTCCATTCCATTCTATTCGGGTGGAATCCACTCCATTCCATTCCATTCCATTCCATTCCATTCCATTACATGCGTGTTGATTCGCTTCCATTCCATTCCATTAGGTTTGACTCCATTCCATTGCATTCCATTACATTCCATTCCGGTTGATTCCATCCCATTCCATTGCATTCCATTCCATTCCATTCAGGTTGATTCCATTCCATTCCATTCCATTCCATTCTATTAGGGTTGATTCCACTACATTCCATTGCATTCCAGTCCATACCATACTGGGTGATTCCATTCCATTCCATTCCATTCCATTCCATTCCATTCCATTCCATTCCATTCCATTCCATTCGGGTTGATTCCATTCCATTCCTTTCCATTCCATTCCATTCCATTCGTGTTGATTCCATTCCATTCCATTCCATTCCATTCCATTGGGGTGATTCCATTCTTTTCCATTCCATTCCATTCCATTCTATTCGAGTTGATTCCATTCCATTACATTCCATTCCGGTTGATTCCATTCCATTCCATTCCATTCTATTCCATTCCATTCCAGTGGATTCCATTCCATTCCATTCCATTCCATTCCGGTGGATTCCATTCACTCCCATTCCATTCCATTCCATTTTATTCGGTTTGATTCCATTCCATTACATTACATTCATTTCCATTTCATTCCATTCCATTCCATTCGGGTTGATGGCATTTCATTCCATTCCTTTCCATTCCATTTGGGTTGATTCCATCCCATTCCATTGCACTCTATTCCATTCCATTCCATTCCATTCCATTCTATTGTATTCCATTCCATTCCATTCCATTCCATTCCATTCCATTCCATTCCATTCCACTCCAATCCCCTCCACTCCACTCCACTCCACTCCATTCCATTCCAATCAATTCCATTCTGGTTGATTCCATTCCATTCCATTCAATTCCATTCCATTCCATTCCATTCTGGTTGATTCCGTTCCATTCCATTCCATTCCATTCCATTCCATTCCACTCCATTCCATTCAATTCGAGTTGATTCCTTTCCATTCCATTCCATTCCTTTCCATTCCATTCCATTCCGGTTGATTCCATTCCATTCCATTCGGGTTGATTCCATTCCATTCCATTCCATTCAATTGGGGTGATTCCACCCATTCCATTTCATTCCAATCCATTCCTTTCCATTCCATTTTTTTCGGGTTGATTCCATTCCATTACATTCCATTCCATTCCGGTTGATTCCGTTCCATTCCATTTCATTCCATTCCATTCCATTCCGGTAGATTCCATTCCATTCCATTCCATTCCAATCCATTCCATTCGGGTTGATTCCTTTCCATTCCATTCCATTCCATGCCATTCGTGATGATTGCGTTTCATTCGATTCCATTCCATTCCATTCCATTCCGATTGATTCCATTCCATTCCATTCTATTCCATTCCATTCCATTCCATTCCATTCCATTCCATTCCATTCAGTTTGATTCCTTTCCATTCCATTCCATTCCATTTCGTTCCATTCGCGTTGATTCCATTTCATTCCATTCCATTCCATTTCATTCCATTCCATTCCTTTCGGGTTGACTCCATTCCATTCCTTTCCATTCCATTCCTTTCCATTCCATTCCTTTCCATTCCATTCCATTCGGGTCATTCCATTCCATTCCATTCCATTCCATTCCATTCCTTTCGATTCGGGTTGATTCCATTCCATTCCATTCCGTTCCATTCCATCCCATTCCATTCCATTACATTCTGGTTGATTCGCTACCATTTCATTCCATTCCATTTTATTCGGGTTGATTCCAATCCATTGCATTCCATTCCATTCCAGTTGATTCCGTTCCATTCCATTCCATTCCATTCCATTACGATAGATTCCATTCCATTCCATTCCATTCCAATCCATTCCATTCGTGTTGATTCCATTTCATTCGATTCCATTCCATTCCATTCCATTCCGATTGATTCCATTCCATTCCATTCCATTCTATTCCATTCCATTCCATTCCATTCCATTTCATTCGGGTTGATTCCATTCCATTCCATTCCACTCCGTTCCATTCCATTCCATTGGGGTGATGCGATTCTATTCCGTTCCGATCCATTCCATTCCATTCCATTCGGGTTGATTCCATTCCATTGCATTCCATTCAGTTTGATTCCTTTCCATTCCATTCCATTCCATTTCGTTCCATTCGCGTTGATTCATTTCCATTCCATTCCATTCCATTTCATTCCATTCCATTCCATTCGGGTTGACTGCATTCAATTCCTTTCCATTCCATTCCTTTCCATTCCATTCCTTTCCATTACATTCCATTCCATTCCATTCGGGTGGATTCCATTCCATTCCATTCCATTCCATTACATGCGTGTTGATTCGCTTCCATTCCATTCCATTAGGTTTGACTCCATTCCATTGCATTCCATTACATTCCATTCCGGTTGATTCCATCCCATTCCATTGCATTCCATTCCATTCCATTCAGGTTGATTCCATTCCATTCCATTCCATTCCATTCTATTAGGGTTGATTCCACTACATTCCATTGCATTCCAGTCCATACCATACTGGGTGATTCCATTCCATTCCATTCCATTCCATTCCATTCCATTCCATTCCATTCCATTCCATTCCATTCGGGTTGATTCCATTCCATTCCTTTCCATTCCATTCCATTCCATTCGTGTTGATTCCATTCCATTCCATTCCATTCCATTCCATTGGGGTGATTCCATTCTTTTCCATTCCATTCCATTCCATTCTATTCGAGTTGATTCCATTCCATTACATTCCATTCCGGTTGATTCCATTCCATTCCATTCCATTCTATTCCATTCCATTCCAGTGGATTCCATTCCATTCCATTCCATTCCATTCCGGTGGATTCCATTCACTCCCATTCCATTCCATTCCATTTTATTCGGTTTGATTCCATTCCATTACATTACATTCATTTCCATTTCATTCCATTCCATTCCATTCGGGTTGATGGCATTTCATTCCATTCCTTTCCATTCCATTTGGGTTGATTCCATCCCATTCCATTGCACTCTATTCCATTCCATTCCATTCCATTCCATTCTATTGTATTCCATTCCATTCCATTCCATTCCATTCCATTCCATTCCACTCCAATCCCCTCCACTCCACTCCACTCCACTCCATTCCATTCCAATCAATTCCATTCTGGTTGATTCCATTCCATTCCATTCAATTCCATTCCATTCCATTCCATTCTGGTTGATTCCGTTCCATTCCATTCCATTCCATTCCATTCCATTCCACTCCATTCCATTCAATTCGAGTTGATTCCTTTCCATTCCATTCCATTCCTTTCCATTCCATTCCATTCCGGTTGATTCCATTCCATTCCATTCGGGTTGATTCCATTCCATTCCATTCCATTCAATTGGGGTGATTCCACCCATTCCATTTCATTCCAATCCATTCCTTTCCATTCCATTTTTTTCGGGTTGATTCCATTCCATTACATTCCATTCCATTCCGGTTGATTCCGTTCCATTCCATTTCATTCCATTCCATTCCATTCCGGTAGATTCCATTCCATTCCATTCCATTCCAATCCATTCCATTCGGGTTGATTCCTTTCCATTCCATTCCATTCCATGCCATTCGTGATGATTGCGTTTCATTCGATTCCATTCCATTCCATTCCATTCCGATTGATTCCATTCCATTCCATTCTATTCCATTCCATTCCATTCCATTCCATTCCATTCCATTCCATTCAGTTTGATTCCTTTCCATTCCATTCCATTCCATTTCGTTCCATTCGCGTTGATTCCATTTCATTCCATTCCATTCCATTTCATTCCATTCCATTCCTTTCGGGTTGACTCCATTCCATTCCTTTCCATTCCATTCCTTTCCATTCCATTCCTTTCCATTCCATTCCATTCGGGTCATTCCATTCCATTCCATTCCATTCCATTCCATTCCTTTCGATTCGGGTTGATTCCATTCCATTCCATTCCGTTCCATTCCATCCCATTCCATTCCATTACATTCTGGTTGATTCGCTACCATTCCATTCCATTCCATTTTATTCGGGTTGATTCCAATCCATTGCATTCCATTCCATTCCAGTTGATTCCGTTCCATTCCATTCCATTCCATTCCATTACGATAGATTCCATTCCATTCCATTCCATTCCAATCCATTCCATTCGTGTTGATTCCATTTCATTCGATTCCATTCCATTCCATTCCATTCCGATTGATTCCATTCCATTCCATTCCATTCTATTCCATTCCATTCCATTCCATTCCATTTCATTCGGGTTGATTCCATTCCATTCCATTCCACTCCGTTCCATTCCATTCCATTGGGGTGATGCGATTCTATTCCGTTCCGATCCATTCCATTCCATTCCATTCGGGTTGATTCCATTCCATTGCATTCCATTCAGTTTGATTCCTTTCCATTCCATTCCATTCCATTTCGTTCCATTGGCGTTGATTCATTTCCATTCCATTCCATTCCATTTCATTCCATTCCATTCCATTCGGGTTGACTGCATTCAATTCCTTTCCATTCCATTCCTTTCCATTCCATTCCTTTCCATTCCATTCCATTCCATTCCATTCGGGTGGATTCCATTCCATTCCATTCCATTCCATTCCATTCCATTCCATTCCATTCCATTCCTGTCCATTCGGGTTGATTCCATTCCATTCCATTCCGTTCCATTCCATCCCATTCCATTCCATTACATTCTGGTTGATTCGCTTCCGTTCCATTCCAATCGGTTTGACTCCATTCCATTGCATTCCATTACATTCCATTCCGGTTGTTTCCATCCCATTCCATTCCATTCCATTCCATTCAGGTTGATTCCATTCCATTCCATTCCATTTCATTCCATTCCATTCAGGTTGATTCCATTCCACTCCATTCCATTCAGTTTGATTCCATTCCAATCCATTCCATTACATTCCATTGCATTCCATTCTATTCCATTCAGGTTGATTCCGTTCCATTCCATTCTATTCGGGTTGATTCCATTCCATTCAATTCCATTCGGCTTGACTCCGTTCCATTCCATTCCATTCCATTACATTACATTCCGATTGTCCCAATTCCATTCCATTCTATTCCATTCAATTCCATTCCATTCCATTCCATTCCATTCCATTCCATTCCATTCCATTCCATTCGGGTTGATTCCATTCCATTCCATTCCTTTCCATTCCATTCCATTCGTGTTGATTCCATTCCATTCCATTCCATTCTATTCGGGTTGATTCCATTCCATTCCATTCCATTCGGGTTGATTCCATTCCATGCAATTCCATTCCATTCCATTCCATTCTTCCATTCCACTCCATTCCGTTTGATTCTATTCCATTCCATTCCATTCCATTCCATTCCATTCCGATTGATTCCATTCCATTCCATTCTATTCCATTCCATTCCATTCCATTCCATTCCATTCCATTCTATTCAGTTTGAATCCTTTTCTTTCCATTCCATGCCATTTAGTTCCATTCGCGTTGATTCCATTCCATTCCATTCCATTCCATTCGGTTGGATTCCATTCCATTCCGTTCCTTTCCATTCCATTCCTTTCGATTCGGGTTGATTCCATTCCATTCCATTCTTTTCCATTCCATTCCATTCCATTCCATTCCATTACAGTCGGGTTGATTCGCTTCCATTCCATTCCGTTCCCTTTGACTCCATTCCATTCGAGTACATTACATTACATTCCGGTTGATTCCATCCCATTCCATTCCATTCAGGTTGATTCCATTCCATTCCATTCCATTCCATTCCCTTCCATTCCATTCGTGTTGATTCCATTCCGCTCCATTCCATTCCATTCCATTCCATTCCACTCAGGTTGGTTCCATTCCATTCCATTCCATTCCATTCCATTCCATTCCATTCAGTTTCGTTCCATTCCATTCCATTCCATTCCATTCCATTCCATTCCAGTTGATTCCATTCCATTCCATTCCATTCCATTCCATTCCATTCCATTCCAGTTGATTCAATTCCATTCCTTTCCATTCAATTCCTTTCATTCCATTCCATTCCATTCGGGTTGACTCCATTCCATTGCATTCCATTCCATTCCATTCCATTCCATTCATGTTGATTCCATTCCATTCATGTTGATTTCATTACATTCCAATCGAGTTGATTCCATTCCATTCCATTCCATTCCATTTGGGTAGATTCCATTCCATTCCATTCCATCCCATTGCATTCCATTCCATTTGGGCCGATTCCATTCCATTACATTCCATTCCATTCAGGTTGATTCTATTCCTTTCCATTCCATTTCATTCCATTCCATTCCATTCCATTCCATTCCGATTGATTCCATTCCATTCCATACCATACCATTCCATTCAGGTTGGTTCCATTCCATTCCCTTCCATTGCATTCCATTCCATTCCATTCGAGTTGTATCCATTCCAATCCATTCCATTCCATTCCATTCTATTCCGGTTGATTCCATTCCATTCCATTCCATTCCATTCCATTCCATTCCATTCGGGTTGACTCTATTCCATTCCATTCCATTCCATTCCATTCCATTCCATTCCATTCCATACCATTCAGGTTGATTTCATTCCATTCCATTCCATTCCATTCCATTCCATTCCGGTGGATTCCTTTCCATTCCATCCCATTCCATTCCATTCCATTTTATTCGGTTTGATTCCATTGCATTCCATTCCATTCCATTCCATTCCTTTCCAATTCATTCCATTCCATTCCATTCCATTCCTTTCCATTTTATTCCATTCCATTCCATTCAGGTTGATGGCATTTCATTCCATTCCTTTCCATTCCATTTGGGTTGATTCCATCCCATTCCATTGCACTCTATTCCATTCCATTCCATTCCATTCTATTCCATTCCATTCCATTCCATTCCACTCCAATCCCCTCCACTCCACTCCACTCCACTCCATTCTATTCCATTCCTTTCCATTCCATTCCACTCCAATCCCCTCCACTCCACTCCACTCCACTCCATTCCTTTCCAATCAATTCCATTCGGTTTGATTCCATTCCATTCCATTCCACTTCATTCCATTCAATTCGGGTTGATTCCTTTCCATTCCATTCCATTACTTTCCATTCCATTCAATCCTGCTTGATTCCATTCCATTCCATTCCATTCTATTCGGTGTGATTCCATTCCATTCCATTCCATTCCATTCCATTGGGGTGATTCCATTCCATTCCATTTCATTCCATTCCATTCCTTTCCATTCCATTTTATTCGGGTTGATTCCATTCCATTCCATTCCATTCCATTCCGGTGGTTTCCATTCACTCCCATTCCATTCCATTCCATTTTATTCGGTTTGATTCCATTCCATTCCATTCCATTCCATTCCTTTCCATTTCATTCCATTCCATTCCATTCGGGTTGATGACATTTCATTCCATTCCTTTCCATTCCATTTGGGTTGATTCCATCCCATTCCATTGCACTCTATTCCATTCAATTCCATTCCATTACATTCTATTCCATTGCATTCCATTCCATTCCATTCCATTCCATTCCACTCCAATCCCCTCCACTCCACTCCACTCCCTACATTCCATTCCAATCAATTCCATTCTGGTTGATTCCATTCCATTCCATTCAATTCCATTCCATTCCATTCTATTCGGATTGATTCCGTTCCATTCCATTTCATTCCATTCCATTCCATTCCATTTCATTCCATTCCATTCCATTCGGGTTGACTCCATTCCATTCCTTTCCATTCCATTCCTTTCCATTCCATTCCATTCCATTCCATTCCATTCCTTTCCATTCGGGTTGATTCCATTCCATTCCATTCCGTTCCATTCCATCCCATTCCATTCCATTACATTCTGGTTGATTCGCTACCATTCCATTCCATTCGGTTTGACTCCATTCCATTGCATTCCATTACATTCCATTCCGGTTTTTTCCATCCCATTCCATTCCATTCCATTCCATTACATTCAGGTTGATTCCATTGCATTTCATTCCATTTCATTCCATTCCATTCTGGTTGATTCCATTCCACTCCATTCCGTTCAGTTTGATTCCATTCCAGTCCATTCCATTACATTCCATTGCATTCCATTCTATTCCATTCAGGTTGATTCCATTCCATTCCATTCCATTCAATTGGGGTGATTCCATTCCATTCCATTTCATTCCATTCCATTCCTTTCCATTCCATTTTATTCGGGTTGATTCCAAGCCATTGCATTCCATTCCATTCCAGTTGATTCCGTTCCATTCCATTCCATTCCATTCCATTCCGATAGATTCCATTCCATTCCATTCCATTCCAATCCATTCCATTCGGGTTGATTCCATTCCATTCCATTCCATTCCATGCCATTCGTGTTGATTCCATTCCATTCGATTCCATTCCATTCCATTCCATTCCGATTGATTCCATTCCATTCCATTCCATTCTATTCCATTCCATTCCATTCCATTCCATTTAATTCGGGTTGATTCCATTCCATTCCATTCCACTCCGTTCCATTCCATTCCATTGGGGCGATGCGATTCTATTCCGTTCCGATCCATTCCATTCCATTCCATTCGGGTTGATTCCATTCCATTGCATTCCATTCAGTTTGATTCCTTTCCATTCCATTCCATTCCATTTTGTTCCATTCGCGTTGATTCCATTCCATTCCATTCTATTCGGGTTGATTCCATTCCATTCAATTCCATTCGGCTTGACTCCGTTCCATTCCATTCCATTCCATTACATTTCATTCCGATTGACCCCATTCCATTCCATTCTATTCCATTCCATTCAATTCCATTCCATTCCATTCCATTCCACTCCATTCCATTTGATTCTATTCCATTCCATTCCATTCCATTCCATTCCATTCCATTCCATTCCATTCCATTCTATTCAGTTTGATTCCTTTTCTTTGCATTCCATTCCACTTAGTTCCATTCGCGTTGATTCCATTCCATTCCATTCCATTCCATTCGGGTGGATTCCATTCCATTCCGTTCCTTTCCATTCCATTCCTTTCGATTCGGGTTGATTCCATTCCATTCCATTCTTTTCCATTCCATTCCATTCCATTCCATTCCATTCCATTCCATTCCATTCCATTCTTTTCCATTCCATTCCATTCCATTCCATTCCATTCCATTCCATTCCATTCCACTCCATTCCGTTTGATTCTATTCCATTCCATTCCATTCCATTCCATTCCATTCCATTCTATTCAGTTTGATTCCTTTTCTTTCCATTCCATTCCATTTAGTTCCATTCGCGTTGATTCCATTCCATTCCATTCCATTCCATTCGGGTGGATTCCATTCCATTCCGTTCCTTTCCATTCCATTCCTTTCGATTTGGGTTGATTCCATTCCATTCCATTCTTTTCCATTCCATTCCATTCCATTCCATTCCATTCCATTCCATTCCATTACATTCAGGTTGATTCGCTTACATTCCATTCCGTTCCCTTTGACTCCATTCCATTCCAGTACATTACATTACATTCCGGTTGATTCCATCCCATTCCATTCCATTCAGGTTGATTCCATTCCATTCCATTCCATTCCATTCCCTTCCATTCCATTCGTGTTGATTCCATTCCGTTCCATTCCATTCCATTCCATTCCATTCCATTCCACTCAGGTTGGTTCCATTCCATTCCATTCCATTCAGTTTCGTTCCATTCCATTCCATTCCATTCCATTCCAGTTGATTCAATTCCATTCCTTTCCATTCAATTCCTTTCATTCCATTCCATTCCATTCGGGTTGACTCCATTCCATTGCATTCCATTCCATTCCATTCCATTCCATTCCATTCCATTCCATTCCATTCATGTTGATTCCATTCCATTCATGTTGATTTCATTACATTCCAATCGAGTTGATTCCATTCCATTCCATTCCATTCCATTTGGGTAGATTCCATTCCATTCCATTCCATCCCATTGCATTCCATTCCATTTGGGCCGATTCCATTCCATTCCATTCCATTCCATTCAGGTTGATTCTATTCCTTTCCATTCCATTTCATTCCATTCTCGTTGATTCCGTTCCATTCCATTCCATTCCATTCCTTTAGGGTTGATTCCATTCCATTCCATTCCATTCCATTCGGGTTGAATCCATTTCATTCCATTCCATTCCATTCCATTCCATTCCATTCCATTCCATGACATTCCATTCAGGTTGGTTCTATTCCATTCCATTCCATTCCGTTCCATTCCATTCGAGTTGTATCCATTCCATTCCATTCCATTACATTCCATTCCATTCCGAATGATTCCATTCCATTCCATACCATACAATTCCATTCAGGTTGGTTCCATTCCATTCCATTCCATTGCATTCCATTCCATTCCATTCGAGTTGTATCCATTCCATTCCATTCCATTCCATTCCATTCCGGTTGATTCCATTCCATTCCATTCCATTCCATTCCATTCCATTCCATTCCATACCATTCAGGTTGATTTCATTCCATTCCATTCCATTCCATTCCATTCCATTCCATTCCGGTGGATTCCTTTCCATTCCATCCCATTCCATTCCATTCCATTTTATTCGGTTTGATTCCATTCCATTCCATTCCATTCCATTGCATTGCATTCCTTTCCAATTCATTCCATTCCATTCCATTCCATTCCTTTCCATTTTATTCCATTCCATTCCATTCAGGTTGATGGCATTTCATTCCAATCCTTTCCATTCCATTTGTGTTGATTCCATCCCATTCCATTGCACTCTATTCCATTCCATTCCATTCCATTCTATTCCATTCCATTCCATTCCATTCCACTCCAATATCCTCCACTCCACTACACTCCACTCCATTCCATTCCAATCAATTCCATTCGGTTTGATTCCATTCCATTCCATTCCATTCCATTACACTTCATTCCATTCAATTCGGGTTGATTCCTTTCCATTCCATTCAATTACTTTCCATTCCATTCCATTCCGCTTGATTCCATTCCATTCCATTCCATTCTATTCGGTTTGATTCCATTCCATTCCATTCCATTGGGGTGATTCCATTCCATTCCATTTCATTCCATTCCATTCCTTTCCATTCCATTTTATTCGGGTTGATTCCATTCCATTCCATTCCATTCCATTCCGGTAGGATCCATTCCATTCCATTCCATTCCATTAGATTCCAATCCATTCCATTCGGGTTGATTCCTTTCCATTCCATTCCATTCCATTCCATTCCATTCCATTCGGGTGGATTCCATTCCATTCCATTCCATTCCATTCCATTCCGTTCGTGTTGATTCCATTTCATTCGATTCCATTCCATTCCATTCCATTCCGATTGTTTCCATTCCATTCCATTCCATTCTATTCCATTCCATTCCATTCCATTCTCGTTGATTCCATTCCATTCCATTCCATTCCATTCCATTCCATTCCATTCCATTCCGTACCATTCCATTCCATTGGGGTGATTCGATACTATTCCGTTCCGTTCCATTCCATTCCATTCCATTCCTTTCCATTCCATTCGGGTTGACTCCATTCCATTCCATTCCATTCGGGTTGCTTTCATTCCATTCCATTCCATTCCATTCCATTCCATTCCATTCCATTCCATTCCATTCCTCTCCATTCCTTTTGATTCTATTCCATTCCATTCCATTCCATTCCATTCCATTCTATTCAGTTTGATTCCCTTCCATTCCATTCCATTCCATTTATTTCCATTCGCATTGATTCCATTCCATTCCATTCCATTCGGGTGGTTTCCATTCCATTCCATTCCATTCCATTCCATTCCATTCCATTCCATTCCATTCCATTCGGGTTGATTCCATTCCATTCCTTTCCATTCCATTCCTTTCCATTCCAATCCATTCGGGTTGATTCCATTCCATTCCATTCCATTCCATTCCGGTAGGATCCATTCCATTCCATTCCATTCCATTAGATTCCAATCCATTCCATTCGTGTTGATTCCACTCCGTTCCATTCCATTCTATTCCATTCCATTCCATTCCATATAGGTTGGTTCCATTCCATTCCATTCCATTTCATTCCATTCCATTCGGGTGGATTCCATTCCATTCCGTTCCTTTCCATTCCATTTCTTTCCATTCGGGTTGATTCCATTCCATTCCATTCCATTCCATTCCATTCAGGTTGGTTCCATTCCATTCCATTCCATTTCATTCCATTCGGGTGGATTCCATTCCATTCCATTCCGTTCCATTCCATTCCATTCCATTCCATTCGGGTTGCTTCCATTCCATTCCATTCCGTTCCATTCCGTCCCATTCCATTCCATTCCATTACATTACATTCTGGTTGATTCGCTTCCATTCCATTCCATTCGGTTTGACTCCATTAAATTCCATTCCTTTACATTCCATTCCGGTTGTTTCCATCCCATTCCATTCCATTCCATTCCATTCCGTTCAGGTTGATTCCATTCCACTCCATTACGTTCAGTTTGATTCCATTCCAATCCATTCCATGCCATGCCATTCCATTCCATTCCATTGCATTCCATTCTATTCCATTCAGGTTGATTCCATTCCATTGTATTCTATTCGGGTTGATTCCATTCCATTCCATTCCACTCCGGTTGATTCCATCCCATTCCATTCCATTGCATTCCATTCCATTCCAATCGGGTTGATTCCATTCCATTCCTTTCCATTCCATTCCTTTCCATTCCTTTCCATTCCATTCTATTCGGGTGGAATCCACTCCATTCCATTCCATTCCATTCCATTCCATTCCATTCCATTCCATTCCATTACATGCGTGTTGATTCGCTTCCATTCCATTCCATTAGGTTTGACTCCATTCCATTCCATTCCATTACATTCCATTCCGGTTGATTCCATCCCATTCCATTGCATTCCATTCCATTCCATTCAGGTTGATTCCATTCCATTCCATTCCATTCCATTCTATTAGGGTTGATTCCACTACATTCCATTGCATTCCAGTCCATACCATACTGGGTGATTCCATTCCATTCCGTTCCATTCCATTCCATTCCATTCCATTCCATTCGTGTTGATTCCATTCCATTCCATTCCATTCCATTCCATTGGGGTGATTCCATTCTTTTCCATTCCATTCCATTCCATTCTATTCGAGTTGATTCCATTCCATTACATTCCATTCCGGTTGATTCCATTCCATTCCATTCCATTCTATTCCATTCCATTCCAGTGGATTCCATTCCATTCCATTCCATTCCATTCCGGTGGATTCCATTCACTCCCATTCCATTCCATTCCATTTTATTCGGTTTGATTCCATTCCATTCCATTACATTCCTTTCCATTTCATTCCATTCCATTCCATTCGGGTTGATGGCATTTCATTCCATTCCTTTCCATTCCATTTGGGTTGATTCCATCCCATTCCATTGCACTCTATTCCATTCCATTCCATTCCATTCCATTCTATTGTATTCCATTCCATTCCATTCCATTCCATTCCATTCCATTCCACTCCAATCCCCTCCACTCCACTCCACTCCACTCCATTCCATTCCAATCAATTCCATTCTGGTTGATTCCATTCCATTCCATTCTATTCCATTCCATTCCATTCCATTCTGGTTGATTCCGTTCCATTCCATTCCATTCCATTCCATTCCATTCCACTCCATTCCATTCAATTCGAGTTGATTCCTTTCCATTCCATTCCATTCCTTTCCATTCCATTCCATTCCGGTTGATTCCATTCCATTCCATTCGGGTTGATTCCATTCCATTCCTTTCCATTCAATTGGGGTGATTCCATTCCATTCCATTTCATTCCATTCCATTCCTTTCCATTCCATTTTATTCGGGTTGATTCCACTCCATTACATTCCATTCCATTCCAGTTGATTCCGTTCCATTCCATTCCATTCCATTCCATTCCGGTAGATTCGATTCCATTCCATTCCATTCCAATCCATTCCATTCGGGTTGATTCCTTTCCATTCCATTCCATTCCATGCCATTCGTGTTGATTCCATTTCATTCGATTCCATTCCATTCCATTCCACTCCGTTCCATTCCATTCCATTGGGGTGATGCGATTCTATTCCGTTCCGTTCCATTCCATTCCATTCCATTCCATTCGGGTTGATTCCATTCCATTGCATTCCATTCGGATAGATTCCATTCCATTCCATTCCATTCCATTCCATACCTTTCCTTTTGATTCTATTCCATTCCATTCCATTCCATTCCATTCCATTCCATTCCATTCCATTCCATTCCATTCCATTCCATTCCATTCAGTTTGATTCCTTTCCATTCCATTCCATTCCATTTCGTTCCATTCGCGTTGATACCATTCCATTCCATTCCATTCCATTTCATTCCATTCCATTCCATTCGGTTTGACGCCATTCCATTCCTTTCCATTCCATTCCTTTCCATTCCATTCCTTTTCATTCCATTCCATTTTATTTGGTTTGATTCCATTCCATTCCATTACATTCCATTCCATTCCGGTGGATTCCTTTCCATTCCATCCCATTCCATTCCATTCCATTTTATTCGGTTTGATTCCATTCCATTCCATTCCATTCCATTCCATTCCATTCCATTCCTTTCCAATTCATTCCATTCCATTCCTTTCCATTTTATTCCATTCCATTCCATTCAGGTTGATGGCATTTCATTCCATTCCTTTCCATTCCATTTGGGTTGATTCCATCCCATTCCATTGCACTCTATTCCATTCCATTCCATTCCATTCTATTCCATTCCATTCCATTCCATTCCACTCCAATCCCCTCCACTCCACTCCACTCCACTCCATTCCATTCCAATCAATTCCATTCGGTTTGATTCCATTCCATTCCATTCCATTCCACTTCATTCCATTCAATTCGGTTTGATTCCTTTCCATTCCATTCCATTACTTTCCATTCCATTCCATTCCGCTTGATTCCATTCCATTCCATTCCATTCTATTCGGTTTGATTTCATTCCATTCCATTCCATTCCATTGGGGTGATTCCATTCGATTCCATTTCTTTCCATTCCATTCCTTTCCATTCCATTTTATTCGGGTTGATTCCATTCCATTCCATTCCATTCCATTCCGGTAGGTTCCATTCCATTCCATTCCATTCCATTAGATTCCAATCCATTCCATTCGGGTTGATTCCTTTCCATTCCATTCCATTCCATTCCATTCGGGTGGATTCCATTCCATTCCATTCCATTCCATTCCGTTCGTGTTGATTCCATTTCATTCGATTCCATTCCATTCCATTCCATTCTGATTGATTCCATTCCATTCCATTCCATTCTATTCCATTCCATTCCATTCCATTCTCGTTGATTCCATTCCATTCCATTCCATTCCATTCCATTCCATTCCATTCCATTCCGTTCCATTCCATTCCATTGGGGTTATTCGATACTATTCCGTTCCGTTCCATTCCATTCCATTCCATTCCTTTCCATTCCATTCGGGTTGACTCCATTCCATTCCATTCGGATTGCTTTCATTCCATTCCATTCCATTCCATTCCATTCCATTCCTCTCCATTCCTTTTGATTCTATTCCATTCCATTCCAATCCATTCCATGCCATTCCATTCCATTCCATTGCATTCCATTCTATTCCATTCAGGTTGATTCCATTGCATTGTATTCTATTCGGGTTGATTCCATTCCATTCCATTCCATTCCACTCCGGTTGATTCCATCCCATTCCATTCCATTGCATTCCATTCCATTCCAATCGGGTTGAATCCATTCCATTCCTTTCCATTCCATTCCTTTCCATTCCTTTCCATTCCATTCCATTCGGGTGGAATCCACTCCATTCCATTCCATTCCATTCCATTCCATTCCATTACATGCGGGTTGATTCGCTTCCATTCCATTCCATTAGGTTTGACTCCATTCCATTACATTCCATTACATTCCAATCCGGTTGATTCCATCCCATTCCATTGCATTCCATTCCATTCCATTCAGGTTGATTCCATTCCATTCCATTCCATTCCATTCTATTAGGGTTGATTCCACTACATTCCACTGCATTCCAGTCCATACCATACAGGGTGATTCCATTCCATTCCATTCCATTCCATTCCATTCCATTGCATTCCATTCGGGTTGATTCCATTCCATTCCTTTCCATTCCATTCCATTCCATTCGTGTTGATTCCATTCCATTCCATTCCATTCCATTGGGGTGATTCAATTCTTTTCCATTCCATTCCATTCCATTCTACTCGAGTTGATTCCATTCCATTACATTCCATTCCGGTAGATTCCATTCCATTCCATTCCATTCTATTCCATTCCATTCCAGTGGATTCCATTCCCTTCCATTCCATTCCATTCCGGTGGATTCCATTCACTCCCATTCCGTTCCATTCCATTTTATTCGGTTTGATTCCATTCCATTCCATTCCATTCAATTCCTTTCCATTTCATTCCATTCCATTCCATTCGGGTTGATGGCATTTCATTCCATTCCTTTCCATTCCATTTGGGTTGATTCCATCCCATTCCATTGCACTCTATTCCATTCCATTCCATTCCATTCCATTCCATTCCATTCCATTCCCTTCCACTCCAATCCCCTCCACTCCACACCACTCAACTCCATTCCATTCCAATCAATTCCATTCTGGTTGATTCCATTCCATTCCATTCCATTCCACTCCGGTTGATTCCATCCCATTCCATTCCATTGCATTCCATTCCATTCCAATCGGGTTGAATCCATTCCATTCCTTTCCATTCCATTCCTTTCCATTCCTTTCCATTCCATTCCATTCGGGTGGAATCCACTCCATTCCATTCCATTCCATTCCATTCCATTCCATTACATGCGGGTTGATTCGCTTCCATTCCATTCCATTAGGTTTGACTC
The DNA here is from genome assembly GCF_029289425.2 of Pan paniscus. Taxonomy (NCBI): domain Eukaryota; kingdom Metazoa; phylum Chordata; class Mammalia; order Primates; family Hominidae; genus Pan; species Pan paniscus. Next base: position 61,276,462 of record NC_073260.2, read on the forward strand.
CATTCCATTACATTCCATTACATTCCAATCCGGTTGATTCCATCCCATTCCATTGCATTCCATTCCATTCCATTCAGGTTGATTCCATTCCATTCCATTCCATTCCATTCTATTAGGGTTGATTCCACTACATTCCACTGCATTCCAGTCCATACCATACAGGGTGATTCCATTCCATTCCATTCCATTCCATTCCATTCCATTGCATTCCATTCGGGTTGATTCCATTCCATTCCTTTCCATTCCATTCCATTCCATTCGTGTTGATTCCATTCCATTCCATTCCATTCCATTCCATTGGGGTGATTCCATTCTTTTCCATTCCATTCCATTCCATTCTACTCGAGTTGATTCCATTCCATTACATTCCATTCCGGTAGATTCCATTCCATTCCATTCCATTCTATTCCATTCCATTCCAGTGGATTCCATTCCATTCCATTCCATTCCATTCCGGTGGATTCCATTCACTCCCATTCCGTTCCATTCCATTTTATTCGGTTTGATTCCATTCCATTCCATTCCATTCAATTCCTTTCCATTTCATTCCATTCCATTCCATTCGGGTTGATGGCATTTCATTCCATTCCTTTCCATTCCATTTGGGTTGATTCCATCCCATTCCATTGCACTCTATTCCATTCCATTCCATTCCATTCCATTCCATTCCATTCCATTCCATTCCACTCCAATCCCCTCCACTCCACACCACTCCACTCCATTCCATTCCAATCAATTCCATTCTGGTTGATTCCATTCCATTCCATTCAATTCCATTCCATTCCATTCCATTCGGGTTGATTCCGTTCCATTCCATTCCATTCCATTCCATTCCATTCCATTCCACTCCATTCCATTCAATTCGAGTTGATTCCTTTCCATTCCATTCCATTCCTTTCCATTCCATTCCATTCCGGTTGATTCCATTCCATTCCATTCGGGTTGATTCCATTCCATTCCTTTCCATTCAATTGGGGTGATTCCATTCCATTCCATTTCATTCCATTCCATTCCTTTCCATTCCATTTTATTCGGGTTGATTCCACTCCATTACATTCCATTCCAATCCAGTTGATTCCGTTCCATTCCATTCCATTCCATTCCATTCCATTCCATTCCGGTAGATTCCATTCCATTCCATTCCATTCCAATCCATTCCATTCGGGTTGATTCCTTTCCATTCCATTCCATTCCATGCCATTCGTGTTGATTCCATTTCATTCGATTCCATTCCATTCCATTCCACTCCATTCCATTCCATTCGGGTTGATTCCATTCCATTGCATTCCATTCGGATTGATTCCATTCCATTCCATTCCATTCCATTCCATTCCATTCCTTTTAATTCTATTCCATTCCATTCCATTCCATTCCATTCCATTCCATTCCATTCCATTCCATTCAGTTTGATTCCTTTCCATTCCATTCCATTCCATTTCATTCCATTCCATTCCATTCGGGTTGACTCCATTCCATTCCTTTCCATTCCATTCCTTTCCATTCCATTCCTTTTCATTCCATTCCATTCCATTCCATTCGGGTTGATTCCATTCCATTCCATTCCGTTCCATTCCATCCCATTCCATTCCATTCCATTCTGGCTGATTCGCTTCCGTTCCATTCCATTCGGTTTGACTCCATTCCATTGCATTCCATTACATTCCATTCCGGTTGTTTCCATCCCATTCCATTCCATTCCATTCCATTCAGGTTGATTCCATTCCATTCCATTCCATTTCATTCCATTCCATTCAGGTTGACTCCATTCCACTCCATTCCATTCAGTTTGATTCCTTTCCAATCCATTCCATTACATTCCATTGCATTCCATTCTATTCCATTCAGTTTGATTCCATTCCATTCCATTCTATTCAGGTTGATTCCATTCCATTCCATTCCATTCGGCTTGACTCCGTTCCATTCCATTCCATTCCATTACATTACATTCCGTTGACCCCATTCCATTCCATTCTATTGCATTCCATTCCATTCCATTCCATTCGGGTTGATTCCATTCCATTCCATTCCTTTGCATTCCATTCCATTCGTGTTGATTCCATTCCATTCCATTCCATTCCATTCCATTGGGGTGATTCCATTCTATTCCATTCCATTCCATTCCATTCCATTCTATTCGGGTTGATTCCATTCCATTCCATTCCATACGGGTTGATTCCATTCCATTCCATTCCATTCCATTCCATTCCATTCCACTCCATTCCGTTTGATTCTATTCACTTCCATTCCATTCCATTCTTTCCATTCCATTCAATTCAGTTTGATTCCTCTCCATTCCATTCCATTCCATTTAGTTCCATTCGCGTTGATTCCATTCCATTCCATTCCATTCCATTCGTGTTGATTCCATTCCATTCCATTCCATTCCATTCCATTCCATTCCATTCCTTTCCATTCGGGTTGATTCCATTCCATTCCTTTCCATTCCATTCCTTTCCATTCCATTCCATTCCATTCCATTCCATTCGGGTGGATTCCATTCCATTCCGTTCCTTTCCATTCCATTTCTTTCCATTCGGGTTGATACCATTCCATTCCATTCTTTTCCATTCCATTCCATTCCATTCCATTCCATTCATTCCATTACATTCGGGTTGATTCGCTTCCATTCCATTCCATTCCACTCCCTTCCATTCCATTCGTGTTGATTCCACTCCGTTCCATTCCATTCCATTCCATTCCATTCCATTCCATTCCATTCCATTCCATAAAGGTTGGTACCATTCAATTCCATTCCATTTCATTCCATTCGGGTGGATTCCATTCCATTCCATTCCATTCCATTCCATTCCATTCCATTCCATTCCATTCCATTCCATTCGGGTTGATTCCCTTCCATTCCTTTCCATTCCATTCCTTTCCATTCCATTCCATTCGGGTGGATTCCATTCAATTCCATTCCATTCCATTCCATTCCTTTCCATTCGGGTTGATTCCATTCCATTCCCTTCCGTTCCATTCCATTCCATTCCATTCCATTCCATGCCATTACATTCGGGTTGATTCCCTTCCATTCCATTCCGTTCCCTTTGACTCCATTCCATTCCATTCCATTACATTACATTCCGGTTGATTCCATCCCATTCCATTCCATTCCATTCCATTCAGGTTGACTCCATTCCATTCCCTATCATTCCATTCGTGTTGATTCCATTCCGTTACTTTCCATTCCATTCCATTCCATTCCATTCATGTTGGTTCCATTCCATTCTATTCCATTTCATTCCATTCGGGTGGATTCCATTCCATTCCATTCCGTTCCATTCCATTCCATTCCATTCCATTCGGGTTGCTTCCATTCCATTCCATTCCGTTCCATTCCGTCCCATTCCATTCCATTCCATTACATTACATTCTGGTTGATTCGCTTCCATTCCATTCCATTCGGTTTGACTCCATTAAATTCCATTCCTTTACATTCCATTCCGGTTGTTTCCATCCCATTCCATTCCATTCCATTCCATTCCGTTCAGGTTGATTCCATTCCACTCCATTACGTTCAGTTTGATTCCATTCCAATCCATTCCATGCCATGCCATTCCATTCCATTCCATTGCATTCCATTCTATTCCATTCAGGTTGATTCCATTCCATTGTATTCTATTCGGGTTGATTCCATTCCATTCCATTCCATTCCACTCCGGTTGATTCCATCCCATTCCATTCCATTGCATTCCATTCCATTCCAATCGGGTTGATTCCATTCCATTCCTTTCCATTCCATTCCTTTCCATTCCTTTCCATTCCATTCTATTCGGGTGGAATCCACTCCATTCCATTCCATTCCATTCCATTCCATTCCATTCCATTACATGCGTGTTGATTCGCTTCCATTCCATTCCATTAGGTTTGACTCCATTCCATTGCATTCCATTACATTCCATTCCGGTTGATTCCATCCCATTCCATTGCATTCCATTCCATTCCATTCAGGTTGATTCCATTCCATTCCATTCCATTCCATTCTATTAGGGTTGATTCCACTACATTCCATTGCATTCCAGTCCATACCATACTGGGTGATTCCATTCCATTCCATTCCATTCCATTCCATTCCATTCCATTCCATTCCATTCCATTCCATTCGGGTTGATTCCATTCCATTCCTTTCCATTCCATTCCATTCCATTCGTGTTGATTCCATTCCATTCCATTCCATTCCATTCCATTGGGGTGATTCCATTCTTTTCCATTCCATTCCATTCCATTCTATTCGAGTTGATTCCATTCCATTACATTCCATTCCGGTTGATTCCATTCCATTCCATTCCATTCTATTCCATTCCATTACAGTGGATTCCATTCCATTCCATTCCATTCCATTCCGGTGGATTCCATTCACTCCCATTCCATTCCATTCCATTTTATTCGGTTTGATTCCATTCCATTCCATTACATTCCTTTCCATTTCATTCCATTCCATTCCATTCGGGTTGATGGCATTTCATTCCATTCCTTTCCATTCCATTTGGGTTGATTCCATCCCATTCCATTGCACTCTATTCCATTCCATTCCATTCCATTCCATTCTATTGTATTCCATTCCATTCCATTCCATTCCATTCCATTCCATTCCACTCCAATCCCCTCCACTCCACTCCACTCCACTCCATTCCATTCCAATCAATTCCATTCTGGTTGATTCCATTCCATTCCATTCAATTCCATTCCATTCCATTCCATTCTGGTTGATTCCGTTCCATTCCATTCCATTCCATTCCATTCCATTCCACTCCATTCCATTCAATTCGAGTTGATTCCTTTCCATTCCATTCCATTCCTTTCCATTCCATTCCATTCCGGTTGATTCCATTCCATTCCATTCGGGTTGATTCCATTCCATTCCTTTCCATTCAATTGGGGTGATTCCATTCCATTCCATTTCATTCCATTCCATTCCTTTCCATTCCATTTTATTCGGGTTGATTCCACTCCATTACATTCCATTCCATTCCAGTTGATTCCGTTCCATTCCATTCCATTCCATTCCATTCCGGTAGATTCGATTCCATTCCAATCCATTCCACTCCGTTCCATTCCATTCCATTGGGGTGATGCGATTCTATTCCGTTCCGTTCCATTCCATTCCATTCCATTCCATTCGGGTTGATTCCATTCCATTGCATTCCATTCGGATAGATTCCATTCCATTCCATTCCATTCCATTCCATACCTTTCCTTTCGATTCTATTCCATTCCATTCCATTCCATTCCATTCCATTCCATTCCATTCCATTCAGTTTGATTCCTTTCCATTCCATTCCATTCCATTTCGTTCCATTCGCGTTGATACCATTCCATTCCATTCCATTTCATTCCATTCCATTCCATTCGGGTTGACGCCATTCCATTCCTTTCCGTTCCATTCCTTTCCATTCCATTCCTTTTCATTCCATTCCATTTTATTTGGTTTGATTCCATTCCATTCCATTACATTCCATTCCATTCCGGTGGATTCCTTTCCATTCCATCCCATTCCATTCCATTCCATTTTATTCGGTTTGATTCCATTCCATTGCATTCCATTCCATTCCATTCCTTTCCAATTCATTCCATTCCATTCCTTTCCATTTTATTCCATTCCATTCCATTCAGGTTGATGGCATTTCATTCCATTCCTTTCCATTCCATTTGGGTTGATTCCATCCCATTCCATTGCACTCTATTCCATTCCATTCCATTCCATTCTATTCCATTCCATTCCATTCCATTCCACTCCAATCCCCTCCACTCCACTCCACTCCACTCCATTCCATTCCAATCAATTCCATTCGGTTCGATTCCATTCCATTCCATTCCATTCCACTTCATTCCATTCAATTCGGTTTGATTCCTTTCCATTCCATTCCATTACTTTCCATTCCATTCCATTCCGCTTGATTCCATTCCATTCCATTCCATTCTCTTCGGTTTGATTTCATTCCATTCCATTCCATTCCATTGGGGTGATTCCATTCGATTCCATTTCTTTCCATTCCATTCCTTTCCATTCCATTTTATTCGGGTTGATTCCATTCCATTCCATTCCATTCCATTCCGGTAGGTTCCATTCCATTCCATTCCATTCCATTAGATTCCAATCCATTCCATTCGGGTTGATTCCTTTCCATTCCATTCCATTCCATTCCATTCCATTCGGGTGGATTCCATTCCATTCCATTCCATTCCGTTCGTGTTGATTCCATTTCATTCGATTCCATTCCATTCCATTCCATTCTGATTGATTCCATTCCATTCCATTCCATTCTATTCCATTCCATTCCATTCCATTCTCGTTGATTCCATTCCATTCCATTCCATTCCATTCCATTCCATTCCATTCCATTCCGTTCCATTCCATTCCATTGGGGTTATTCGATACTAGTCCGTTCCGTTCCATTCCATTCCATTCCTTTCCATTCCATTCGGGTTGACTCCATTCCATTCCATTCCATTCGGATTGCTTTCATTCCATTCCATTCCATTCCATTCCATTCCATTCCTCTCCATTCCTTTTGATTCTATTCCATTCCATTCCATTCCATTCCATTCCATTCCATTCTATTTAGTTTGATTCCCTTCCATTCCATTCCATTCCATTTATTTCCATTCGCGTTGATTCCATTCCATTCCATTCCATTCCATTCGGGTGGTTTCCATTCCATTTCATTCCATTCCATTCCATTCAATTCCATTCCATTCCATTCCATTCCATTCCATTCCATTCGGGTTGATTCCATTCCATTCCTTTCCATTCCATTCCATTCGGGTTGATTCCATTCCACTACATTCCATTAAATTCCATTCCTATCCATTCGGGTTGATTCCATTCTATTCCATTCCGCTCCATTCCATTCCATTCCATTCCATTCCATTACATTCGCGTTGATTCGCTTCCATTCCATTCCGTTCCCTTTGACTCCATTCCATTCCATTCCATTACATTACATTCCGGTTGATGCCATTCCATTCCATTCCATTCCATTCCATTCAGGTTGATTCCATTCCATTCCCTTCCATTCCATTCCATTCCCTTCGATTCCATTCGTGTTGATTCCACTCCGTTCCATTCCATTCCATTCCATTCCATTCCATATAGGTTGGTTCCATTCCATTCCATTCCATTTCATTCCATTCGGGTGGATTCCATTCCATTCCATTCCATTCCATTCCATTCCATTCCAGTCCATTCGGGTTGATTCCATTCCATTCCATTCCATTCCATTCCATTCGGGTTGATTCCATTCCATTCCTTTCCAATCCATTCCTTTCCATTCCATTCCATTCGGGTGGATTCCATTCCATTCCACTCCATTCCATTCCATTCCTTTCCATTCGGGTTGATTCCATTCCATTCCATTCCGTTCCATTCCATTCCATTCCATTCCATTCCATTCCATTACATTCGGGTTGATTCGCTTCCATTCCATTCCGTTCCCTTTGACTCCATTCCATTCCATTCCATTACATTACATTCCGGTTGATTCCATCCCATTCCATTCCATTCAGGTTGACTCCATTCCATTCCCTATCATTCCATTCGTGTTGATTCCATTCCGTTCCTTTCCATTCCATTCCATTCCATTCCATTCCATTCCATTCAGGTTGGTTCCATTCCATTCCATTCCATTTCATTCCATTCGTGTGGATTCCATTCCATTCCTTTCCGTTCCATTCCATTCCATTCCATTCCATTCGGGTTGCTTCCATTCCATTCCATTCCGTTCCATTCCGTCCCATTCCATTCCATTCCATTACATTACATTCTGGTTGATTCGCTTCCATTCCATTCCATTCGGTTTGACTCCATTAAATTCCATTCCTTTACATTCCATTCCGGTTGTTTCCATCCCATTCCATTCCATTCCATTCCATTCCGTTCAGGTTGATTCCATTCCATTCCATTCCATTCCATTCAGGTTGATTCCATTCCACTCCATTACGTTCGGTTTGATTCCATTCCAATCCATTCCATGCCATTCCATTCCATTCCATTGCATTCCATTCTATTCCATTCAGGTTGATTCCATTGCATTGTATTCTATTCGGGTTGATTCCATTCCATTCCATTCCATTCCACTCCACTCCGGTTGATTCCATCCCATTCCATTCCATTGCATTCCATTCCATTCCAATCGGGTTGAATCCATTCCATTCCTTTCCATTCCATTCCTTTCCATTCCTTTCCATTCCATTCCATTCGGGTGGAATCCACTCCATTCCATTCCATTCCATTCCATTCCATTCCATTACATGCGGGTTGATTCGCTTCCATTCCATTCCATTAGGTTTGACTCCATTCCATTACATTCCATTACATTCCAATCCGGTTGATTCCATCCCATTCCATTGCATTCCATTCCATTCCATTCAGGTTGATTCCATTCCATTCCATTCCATTCCATTCTATTAGGGTTGATTCCACTACATTCCACTGCATTCCAGTCCATACCATACAGGGTGATTCCATTCCATTCCATTCCATTCCATTCCATTCCATTGCATTCCATTCGGGTTGATTCCATTCCATTCCTTTCCATTCCATTCCATTCCATTCGTGTTGATTCCATTCCATTCCATTCCATTCCATTCCATTGGGGTGATTCCATTCTTTTCCATTCCATTCCATTCCATTCTACTCGAGTTGATTCCATTCCATTACATTCCATTCCGGTAGATTCCATTCCATTCCATTCCATTCTATTCCATTCCATTCCAGTGGATTCCATTCCATTCCATTCCATTCCATTCCGGTGGATTCCATTCACTCCCATTCCGTTCCATTCCATTTTATTCGGTTTGATTCCATTCCATTCCATTCCATTCAATTCCTTTCCATTTCATTCCATTCCATTCCATTCGGGTTGATGGCATTTCATTCCATTCCTTTCCATTCCATTTGGGTTGATTCCATCCCATTCCATTGCACTCTATTCCATTCCATTCCATTCCATTCCATTCCATTCCATTCCATTCCATTCCACTCCAATCCCCTCCACTCCACACCACTCCACTCCATTCCATTCCAATCAATTCCATTCTGGTTGATTCCATTCCATTCCATTCAATTCCATTCCATTCCATTCCATTCGGGTTGATTCCGTTCCATTCCATTCCATTCCATTCCATTCCATTCCATTCCATTCCACTCCATTCCATTCAATTCGAGTTGATTCCTTTCCATTCCATTCCATTCCTTTCCATTCCATTCCATTCCGGTTGATTCCATTCCATTCCATTCGGGTTGATTCCATTCCATTCCTTTCCATTCAATTGGGGTGATTCCATTCCATTCCATTTCATTCCATTCCATTCCTTTCCATTCCATTTTATTCGGGTTGATTCCACTCCATTACATTCCATTCCAATCCAGTTGATTCCGTTCCATTCCATTCCATTCCATTCCATTCCATTCCATTCCATTCCATTCCGGTAGATTCCATTCCATTCCATTCCATTCCAATCCATTCCATTCGGGTTGATTCCTTTCCATTCCATTCCATTCCATGCCATTCGTGTTGATTCCATTTCATTCGATTCCATTCCATTCCATTCCACTCCATTCCATTCCATTCGGGTTGATTCCATTCCATTGCATTCCATTCGGATTGATTCCATTCCATTCCATTCCATTCCATTCCATTCCATTCCTTTTAATTCTATTCCATTCCATTCCATTCCATTCCATTCCATTCCATTCAGTTTGATTCCTTTCCATTCCATTCCATTCCATTTCATTCCATTCCATTCCATTCGGGTTGACTCCATTCCATTCCTTTCCATTCCATTCCTTTCCATTCCATTCCTTTTCATTCCATTCCATTCCATTCCATTCGGGTTGATTCCATTCCATTCCATTCCGTTCCATTCCATCCCATTCCATTCCATTCCATTCTGGTTGATTTGCTTCCGTTCCATTCCATTCGGTTTGACTCCATTCCATTGCATTCCTTTACATTCCATTCCGGTTGTTTCCATCCCATTCCATTCCATTCCATTCCATTCAGGTTGATTCCATTCCATTCCATTCCATTCCATTTCATTCCATTCCATTCAGGTTGACTCCATTCCACTCCATTCCATTCAGTTTGATTCCTTTCCAATCCATTCCATTACATTCCATTGCATTCCATTCTATTCCATTCAGTTTGATTCCATTCCATTCCATTCTATTCAGGTTGATTCCATTCCATTCCATTCAATTCCATTCCATTCCATTCCATTCTGGTTGATTCCGTTCCATTCCATTCCATTCCATTCCATTCCATTCCACTCCATTCCATTCAATTCGAGTTGATTCCTTTCCATTCCATTCCATTCCTTTCCATTCCATTCCATTCCGGTTGATTCCATTCCATTCCATTCGGGTTGATTCCATTCCATTCCTTTCCATTCAATTGGGGTGATTCCATTCCATTCCATTTCATTCCATTCCATTCCTTTCCATTCCATTTTATTCGGGTTGATTCCACTCCATTACATTCCATTCCATTCCAGTTGATTCCGTTCCATTCCATTCCATTCCATTCCATTCCGGTAGATTCGATTCCATTCCATTCCATTCCACTCCGTTCCATTCCATTCCATTGGGGTGATGCGATTCTATTCCGTTCCGTTCCATTCCATTCCATTCCATTCCATTCGGGTTGATTCCATTCCATTGCATTCCATTCGGATAGATTCCATTCCATTCCATTCCATTCCATTCCATACCTTTCCTTTCGATTCTATTCCATTCCATTCCATTCCATTCCATTCCATTCCATTCCATTCCATTCAGTTTGATTCCTTTCCATTCCATTCCATTCCATTTCGTTCCATTCGCGTTGATACCATTCCATTCCATTCCATTTCATTCCATTCCATTCCATTCGGGTTGACGCCATTCCATTCCTTTCCGTTCCATTCCTTTCCATTCCATTCCTTTTCATTCCATTCCATTTTATTTGGTTTGATTCCATTCCATTCCATTACATTCCATTCCATTCCGGTGGATTCCTTTCCATTCCATCCCATTCCATTCCATTCCATTTTATTCGGTTTGATTCCATTCCATTGCATTCCATTCCATTCCATTCCTTTCCAATTCATTCCATTCCATTCCTTTCCATTTTATTCCATTCCATTCCATTCAGGTTGATGGCATTTCATTCCATTCCTTTCCATTCCATTTGGGTTGATTCCATCCCATTCCATTGCACTCTATTCCATTCCATTCCATTCCATTCTATTCCATTCCATTCCATTCCATTCCACTCCAATCCCCTCCACTCCACTCCACTCCACTCCATTCCATTCCAATCAATTCCATTCGGTTCGATTCCATTCCATTCCATTCCATTCCACTTCATTCCATTCAATTCGGTTTGATTCCTTTCCATTCCATTCCATTACTTTCCATTCCATTCCATTCCGCTTGATTCCATTCCATTCCATTCCATTCTCTTCGGTTTGATTTCATTCCATTCCATTCCATTCCATTGGGGTGATTCCATTCGATTCCATTTCTTTCCATTCCATTCCTTTCCATTCCATTTTATTCGGGTTGATTCCATTCCATTCCATTCCATTCCATTCCGGTAGGTTCCATTCCATTCCATTCCATTCCATTAGATTCCAATCCATTCCATTCGGGTTGATTCCTTTCCATTCCATTCCATTCCATTCCATTCCATTCGGGTGGATTCCATTCCATTCCATTCCATTCCGTTCGTGTTGATTCCATTTCATTCGATTCCATTCCATTCCATTCCATTCTGATTGATTCCATTCCATTCCATTCCATTCTATTCCATTCCATTCCATTCCATTCTCGTTGATTCCATTCCATTCCATTCCATTCCATTCCATTCCATTCCATTCCATTCCGTTCCATTCCATTCCATTGGGGTTATTCGATACTAGTCCGTTCCGTTCCATTCCATTCCATTCCTTTCCATTCCATTCGGGTTGACTCCATTCCATTCCATTCCATTCGGATTGCTTTCATTCCATTCCATTCCATTCCATTCCATTCCATTCCTCTCCATTCCTTTTGATTCTATTCCATTCCATTCCATTCCATTCCATTCCATTCCATTCTATTTAGTTTGATTCCCTTCCATTCCATTCCATTCCATTTATTTCCATTCGCGTTGATTCCATTCCATTCCATTCCATTCCATTCGGGTGGTTTCCATTCCATTTCATTCCATTCCATTCCATTCAATTCCATTCCATTCCATTCCATTCCATTCCATTCCATTCGGGTTGATTCCATTCCATTCCTTTCCATTCCATTCCATTCGGGTTGATTCCATTCCACTACATTCCATTAAATTCCATTCCTATCCATTCGGGTTGATTCCATTCTATTCCATTCCGCTCCATTCCATTCCATTCCATTCCATTCCATTACATTCGCGTTGATTCGCTTCCATTCCATTCCGTTCCCTTTGACTCCATTCCATTCCATTCCATTACATTACATTCCGGTTGATGCCATTCCATTCCATTCCATTCCATTCCATTCAGGTTGATTCCATTCCATTCCCTTCCATTCCATTCCATTCCCTTCGATTCCATTCGTGTTGATTCCACTCCGTTCCATTCCATTCCATTCCATTCCATTCCATATAGGTTGGTTCCATTCCATTCCATTCCATTTCATTCCATTCGGGTGGATTCCATTCCATTCCATTCCATTCCATTCCATTCCATTCCAGTCCATTCGGGTTGATTCCATTCCATTCCATTCCATTCCATTCCATTCGGGTTGATTCCATTCCATTCCTTTCCATTCCATTCCTTTCCATTCCATTCCATTCGGGTGGATTCCATTCCATTCCACTCCATTCCATTCCATTCCTTTCCATTCGGGTTGATTCCATTCCATTCCATTCCGTTCCATTCCATTCCATTCCATTCCATTCCATTCCATTACATTCGGGTTGATTCGCTTCCATTCCATTCCGTTCCCTTTGACTCCATTCCATTCCATTCCATTACATTACATTCCGGTTGATTCCATCCCATTCCATTCCATTCAGGTTGACTCCATTCCATTCCCTATCATTCCATTCGTGTTGATTCCATTCCGTTCCTTTCCATTCCATTCCATTCCATTCCATTCCATTCCATTCAGGTTGGTTCCATTCCATTCCATTCCATTTCATTCCATTCGTGTGGATTCCATTCCATTCCTTTCCGTTCCATTCCATTCCATTCCATTCCATTCGGGTTGCTTCCATTCCATTCCATTCCGTTCCATTCCGTCCCATTCCATTCCATTCCATTACATTACATTCTGGTTGATTCGCTTCCATTCCATTCCATTCGGTTTGACTCCATTAAATTCCATTCCTTTACATTCCATTCCGGTTGTTTCCATCCCATTCCATTCCATTCCATTCCATTCCGTTCAGGTTGATTCCATTCCATTCCATTCCATTCCATTCAGGTTGATTCCATTCCACTCCATTACGTTCGGTTTGATTCCATTCCAATCCATTCCATGCCATTCCATTCCATTCCATTGCATTCCATTCTATTCCATTCAGGTTGATTCCATTGCATTGTATTCTATTCGGGTTGATTCCATTCCATTCCATTCCATTCCACTCCACTCCGGTTGATTCCATCCCATTCCATTCCATTGCATTCCATTCCATTCCAATCGGGTTGAATCCATTCCATTCCTTTCCATTCCATTCCTTTCCATTCCTTTCCATTCCATTCCATTCGGGTGGAATCCACTCCATTCCATTCCATTCCATTCCATTCCATTCCATTACATGCGGGTTGATTCGCTTCCATTCCATTCCATTAGGTTTGACTCCATTCCATTACATTCCATTACATTCCAATCCGGTTGATTCCATCCCATTCCATTGCATTCCATTCCATTCCATTCAGGTTGATTCCATTCCATTCCATTCCATTCCATTCTATTAGGGTTGATTCCACTACATTCCACTGCATTCCAGTCCATACCATACAGGGTGATTCCATTCCATTCCATTCCATTCCATTCCATTCCATTGCATTCCATTCGGGTTGATTCCATTCCATTCCTTTCCATTCCATTCCATTCCATTCGTGTTGATTCCATTCCATTCCATTCCATTCCATTCCATTGGGGTGATTCCATTCTTTTCCATTCCATTCCATTCCATTCTACTCGAGTTGATTCCATTCCATTACATTCCATTCCGGTAGATTCCATTCCATTCCATTCCATTCTATTCCATTCCATTCCAGTGGATTCCATTCCATTCCATTCCATTCCATTCCGGTGGATTCCATTCACTCCCATTCCGTTCCATTCCATTTTATTCGGTTTGATTCCATTCCATTCCATTCCATTCAATTCCTTTCCATTTCATTCCATTCCATTCCATTCGGGTTGATGGCATTTCATTCCATTCCTTTCCATTCCATTTGGGTTGATTCCATCCCATTCCATTGCACTCTATTCCATTCCATTCCATTCCATTCCATTCCATTCCATTCCATTCCATTCCACTCCAATCCCCTCCACTCCACACCACTCCACTCCATTCCATTCCAATCAATTCCATTCTGGTTGATTCCATTCCATTCCATTCAATTCCATTCCATTCCATTCCATTCGGGTTGATTCCGTTCCATTCCATTCCATTCCATTCCATTCCATTCCATTCCATTCCACTCCATTCCATTCAATTCGAGTTGATTCCTTTCCATTCCATTCCATTCCTTTCCATTCCATTCCATTCCGGTTGATTCCATTCCATTCCATTCGGGTTGATTCCATTCCATTCCTTTCCATTCAATTGGGGTGATTCCATTCCATTCCATTTCATTCCATTCCATTCCTTTCCATTCCATTTTATTCGGGTTGATTCCACTCCATTACATTCCATTCCAATCCAGTTGATTCCGTTCCATTCCATTCCATTCCATTCCATTCCATTCCATTCCATTCCATTCCGGTAGATTCCATTCCATTCCATTCCATTCCAATCCATTCCATTCGGGTTGATTCCTTTCCATTCCATTCCATTCCATGCCATTCGTGTTGATTCCATTTCATTCGATTCCATTCCATTCCATTCCACTCCATTCCATTCCATTCGGGTTGATTCCATTCCATTGCATTCCATTCGGATTGATTCCATTCCATTCCATTCCATTCCATTCCATTCCATTCCTTTTAATTCTATTCCATTCCATTCCATTCCATTCCATTCCATTCCATTCAGTTTGATTCCTTTCCATTCCATTCCATTCCATTTCATTCCATTCCATTCCATTCGGGTTGACTCCATTCCATTCCTTTCCATTCCATTCCTTTCCATTCCATTCCTTTTCATTCCATTCCATTCCATTCCATTCGGGTTGATTCCATTCCATTCCATTCCGTTCCATTCCATCCCATTCCATTCCATTCCATTCTGGTTGATTTGCTTCCGTTCCATTCCATTCGGTTTGACTCCATTCCATTGCATTCCTTTACATTCCATTCCGGTTGTTTCCATCCCATTCCATTCCATTCCATTCCATTCAGGTTGATTCCATTCCATTCCATTCCATTTCATTCCATTCCATTCAGGTTGACTCCATTCCACTCCATTCCATTCAGTTTGATTCCTTTCCAATCCATTCCATTACATTCCATTGCATTCCATTCTATTCCATTCAGTTTGATTCCATTCCATTCCATTCTATTCAGGTTGATTCCATTCCATTCCATTCCAATCGGCTTGACTCCGTTCCATTCCATTCCATTCCATTACATTACATTCCGTTGACCCCATTCCATTCCATTCTATTGCATTCCATTCCATTCCATTCCATTCGGGTTGATTCCATTCCATTCCATTCCTTTCCATTCCATTCCATTCGTGTTGATTCCATTCCATTCCATTCCATTCCATTCCATTGGGGTGATTCCATTCTATTCCATTCCATTCCATTCCATTCCATTCTATTCGGGTTGATTCCATTCCATTCCATTCCATACGGGTTGATTCCATCCCATTCCATTGCATTCCATTCCATTCCATTCAGGTTGATTCCATTCCATTCCATTCCATTCCATTCCATTCCATTCCATTCCATTCCATTCCATTCGGGTTGATTCCATTCCATTCCATTCCATTCCATTCCATTGGGGTGATTCCATTCTTTTCCATTCCATTCCATTCCATTCTATTCGAGTTGATTCCATTACATTACATTCCATTCCGGTTGATTCCATTCCATTCCATTCCATTCTATTCCATTCCATTCCAGTGGATTCCATTCCATTCCATTCCATTCCATTCCGGTGGATTCCATTCACTCCCATTCCATTCCATTCCATTTTATTCGGTTTGATTCCATTCCATTCCATTCCATTCCATTCCTTTCCATTTCATTCCATTCCATTCCATTCCATTCGGGTTGATGGCATTTCATTCCATTCCTTTCCATTCCATTTGGGTTGATTCCATCCCATTCCATTGCACTCTATTCCACTCCATTCCATTCCATTCCATTCCATTGTATTCCATTCCATTCCATTCCATTCCATTCCATTCCATTCCATTCCATTCCATTCCACTCCAATCCCCTCCACTCCACTCCACTCCACTCCATTCCATTCCAATCAATTCCATTCTGGTTGATTCCATTCCATTCCATTCAATTCCATTCCATTCCATTCCATTCGGGTTGATTCCGTTCCATTCCATTCCATTCCATTCCATTCCATTCCATTCCATTCCACTCCATTCCATTCAATTCGAGTTGATTCCTTTCCATTCCTTTCCATTCCTTTCCATTCCATTCCATTCCGGTTGATTCCATTCCATTCCATTCGGGTTGATTCCATTCCATTCCTTTCCATTCAATTGGGGTGATTCCATTCCATTCCATTTCATTCCATTCCATTCCTTTCCATTCCATTTTATTCGGGTTGATTCCACTCCATTACATTCCATTCCATTCCAGTTGATTCCGTTCCATTCCATTCCATTCCATTCCATTCCGGTAGATTCCATTCCATTCCATTCCATTCCAATCCATTCCATTCGGGTTGATTCCTTTCCATTCCATTCCATTCCATGCCATTCGTGTTGATTCCATTTCATTCGATTCCATTCCATTCCATTCCACTCCGTTCTATTCCATTCCATTGGGGTGATGCGATTCTATTCCGTTCCGTTCCATTCCATTCCATTCCATTCCATTCGGGTTGATTCCATTCCATTGCATTCCATTCGGATTGATTCCATTCCATTCCATTCCATTCCATTCCATTCCTTTCCTTTTGATTCTATTCCATTCCATTCCATTCCATTCCATTTCGTTCCATTCGCGTTGATACCATTCCATTCCATTCCATTCCATTTCATTCCATTCCATTCCATTCGGGTTGACGCCATTCCATTCCTTTCCATTCCATTCCTTTCCATTCCATTCCTTTTCATTCCATTCCATTTTATTTGGTTTGATTCCATTCCATTCCATTACATTCCATTCCATTCCGGTGGATTCCTTTCCATTCCATCCCATTCCATTCCATTCCATTTTATTCGGTTTGATTCCATTCCATTCCATTCCATTCCATTCCATTCCATTCCTTTCCAATTCATTCCATTCCATTCCTTTCCATTTTATTCCATTCCATTCCATTCAGGTTGATGGCATTTCATTCCATTCCTTTCCATTCCATTTGGGTTGATTCCATCCCATTCCATTGCACTCTATTCCATTCCATTCCATTCCATTCCATTCTATTCCATTCCATTCCATTCCATTCCACTCCAATCCCCTCCACTCCACTCCACTCCACTCCATTCCATTCCAATCAATTCCATTCGGTTTGATTCCATTCCATTCCATTCCATTCCATTCCACTTCATTCCATTCAATTCGGGTTGATTCCTTTCCATTCCATTCCATTACTTTCCATTCCATTCCATTCCGCTTGATTCCATTCCATTCCATTCCATTCTCTTCGGTTTGATTTCATTCCATTCCATTCCATTCCATTGGGGTGATTCCATTCGATTCCATTTCATTCCATTCCATTCCTTTCCATTCCATTTTATTCGGGTTGACTCCATTCCATTCCATTCCATTCCATTCCATTCCGGTAGGTTCCATTCCATTCCATTCCATTCCATTAGATTCCAATCCATTCCATTCGGGTTGATTCCTTTCCATTCCATTCCATTCCATTCCATTCCATTCCATTCCATTCCATTCCATTCCATTCCATTCGGGTGGATTCCATTCCATTCCATTCCATTCCGTTCGTGTTGATTCCATTTCATTCGATTCCATTCCATTCCATTCCATTCTGATTGATTCCATTCCATTCCATTCAATTCTATTCCATTCCATTCCATTCCATTCACGTTGATTCCATTCCATTCCATTCCATTCCATTCCATTCCATTCCGTTCCATTCCATTCCATTGGGGTGATTCGAAACTATTCCATTCCGTTCCATTCCATTCCATTCCATTCCTTTCCATTCCATTCGGGTTGACTCCATTCCATTCCATTCCATTCGGGTTGCTTTCATTCCATTCCATTCCATTCCATTCCATTCCATTCCATTCCTCTCCATTCCTTTTGATTCTATTCCATTCCATTCCATTCCATTCCATTCCATTCCATTCCATTCCATTCTATTCAGTTTGATTCCCTTCCATTCCATTCCATTCCATTTATTTCCATTCGCGTTGATTCCATTCCATTCCATTCCATTCCATTCCATTCGGGTGGTTTCCATTCCATTTCATTCCATTCCATTCCATTCCATACCATTCCATTCCATTCCATTCCATTCGGGTTGATTCCATTCCATTCCTTTCCATTCCATTCCTTTCCATTCCATTCCATTCGGGTTGATTCCATTCCACTACATTCCATTAAATTCCATTCCTATCCATTCGGGTTGATTCCATTCCATTCCATTCCGCTCCATTCCATTCCATTCCATTCCATTCCATTCCATTCCATTCCATTCCATTCCATTACATTCGGGTTGATTCGCTTCCATTCCATTCCGTTCCCTTTGACTCCATTCCATTCCAGTACATTACATTACATTCCGGTTGATGCCATCCCATTCCATTCCATTCCATTCCATTCAGGTTGATTCCATTCCATTCCCTTCCATTCCATTCCATTCCCTTTGATTCCATTCGTGTTGATTCCACTCCGTTCCATTCCATTCCATTCCATTCCATTCCATTCCATATAGGTTTGTTCCATTCCATTCCATTCCATTTCATTCCATTCGGGTGGATTCCATTCCATTCCATTCCATTCCATTCCATTCCATTCCAGTCCATTCGGGTTGATTCCATTCCATTCCATTCCATTCCATTCCATTCGGGTTGATTCCATTCCATTCCTTTCCATTCCATTCCTTTCCATTCCATTCCATTCGGGTGGATTCCATTCCATTCCACTCCATTCCATTCCATTCCTTTCCATTCGGGTTTATTCCATTCCATTCCATTCCGTTCCATTCCGTCCCATTCCATTGCATTCTATTGTATTCTATTCAGGTTGATTCCATTCCATTCCATTCTATTCAGGTTGATTCCATTCCATTCCATTCCATTCGGCTTGACTCCGTTCCATTCCATTCCATTCCATTACATTACATTCCGTTGACCCCATTCCATTCCATTCTATTGCATTCCATTCCATTCCATTCCATTCGGGTTGATTCCATTCCATTCCATTCCTTTCCATTCCATTCCATTCGTGTTGATTCCATTCCATTCCATTCCATTCCATTCCATTGGGGTGATTCCATTCTATTCCATTCCATTCCATTCTATTCGGGTTGATTCCATTCCATTCCATTCCATACGGGTTGATTCCATTCCATTCAATTCCATTCCATTCCATTCCATTCCACTCCATTCCGTTTGATTCTATTCACTTCCATTCCATTCCATTCTTTCCATTCCATTCTATTCAGTTTGATTCCTCTCCATTCCATTCCATTCCATTTAGTTCCATTCGCGTTGATTCCATTCCATTCCATTCCATTCCATTCCATTCCATTCGTGTTGATTCCATTCCATTCCATTCCATTCCATTCCATTCCATTCCATTACATTCGGGTTGATTCCATTCCATTCCTTTCCATTCCATTCCTTTCCATTCCATTCCATTCCATTCCATTCGGGTGGATTCCATTCCATTCCGTTCCTTTCCATTCCATTTCTTTCCATTCGGGTTGATTCCATTCCATTCCATTCTTTTCCATTCCATTCCATTCCATTCCATTCCATTCCATTCCATTCCATTACATTCGGGTTGATTCGCTTCCATTCCATTCCGTTCCCTTTGACTCCATTCCATTCCAGTACATTACATTACATTCCGGTTGATGCCATCCCATTCCATTCCATTCCATTCCATTCAGGTTGATTCCATTCCATTCCCTTCCATTCCATTCCATTCCCTTCGATTCCATTCGTGTTGATTCCACTCCGTTCCATTCCATTCCATTCCATTCCATTCCATATAGGTTGGTTCCATTCCATTCCATTCCATTTCATTCCATTCGGGTGGATTCCATTCCATTCCATTCCATTCCATTCCATTCCAGTCCATTCGGGTTGATTCCATTCCATTCCATTCCATTCCATTCCATTCCATTCCATTCGGGTTGATTCAATTCCATTCCTTTCCATTCCATTCCTTTCCATTCCATTCCATTCGGGTGGATTCCATTCCATTCCATTCCATTCCATTCCATTCCATTCCTTTCCATTCGGGTTGATTCCATTCCATTCCATTCCGTTCCATTCCATTCCATTCCATTACATTCCATTCCATTCCATTACATTCGGGTTGATTCGCTTCCATTCCATTCCGTTCCCATTGACTCCATTCCATTCCATTCCATTCCATTACATTCCGGTTGATTCCATCCCATTCCATTCCATTCCATTCCATTCAGTTTGACTCCATTCCATTCCCTATCATTCCATTCGTGTTGATTCCATTCCGTTCCATTCCATTCCATTCCATTCCATTCCATTCCATTCCATTCAGGTTGGTTCCATTCCATTCCATTCCATTTCATTCCATTCGTATGGATTCCATTCCATTCCATTCCGTTCCATTCCATTCCATTCCATTCCATTCGGGTTGCTTCCATTCCATTCCATTCCGTTCCATTCCGTCCCATTCCATTCCATTCCATTCCATTACATTCTGGTTGATTCGCTTCCATTCCATTCCATTCGGTTTGACTCCGTTAAATTCCATTCCTTTACATTCCATTCCGGTTGTTTCCATCGCATTCCATTCCATTCCATTCCATTCCGTTCAGGTTGATTCCATTCCATTCCATTCCATTCCATTCAGGTTGATTCCATTCCACTCCATTACGTTCAGTTTGATTCCATTCCAATCCATTCCATGCCATTCCATTCCATTCCATTGCATTCCATTCTATTCCTTTCAGGTTGATTCCATTCCATTGTATTCTATTCGGGTTGATTCCATTCCATTCCATTCCATTCCACTCCGGTTGTTTCCATCCCATTCCATTCCATTGCATTCCATTCCATTCCAATCGGGTTGATTCCATTCCATTCCTTTCCATTCCATTCTTTTCCATTCCTTTCCATTCCATTCCATTCGGGTGGAATCCACTCCATTCCATTCCATTCCATTCCATTCCATTACATGCGGTTTGATTCGCTTCCATTCCATTCCATTAGGTTTGACTCCATTCCCTTACATTCCATTACATTCCATTCCGTTTGATTCCATCCCATTCCATTGCATTCCATTCCATTCCATTCAGGTTGATTCCATTCCATTCCATTCCATTCCATTCTATTAGGGTTGATTCCACTACATTCCATTGCATTCCAGTCCATACCATACTGGGTGATTCCATTCCATTCCATTCCATTCCATTCCATTCCATTCCATTCGGGTTGATTCCATTCCATTCCTTTCCATTCCATTCCATTCCATTCGTGTTGATTCCATTCCATTCCATTCCATTCCATTCCATTGGGGTGATTCCATTCTTTTCCATTCCATTCCATTCCATTCTATACGAGTTGATTCCATTCCATTACATTCCATTCCGGTTGATTCCATTCCATTCCATTCCATTCTATTCCATTCCATTCCAGTGGATTCCATTCCATTCCATTCCATTCCATTCCGGTGGATTCCATTCACTCCCATTCCATTCCATTCCATTTTCTTCGGTTTGATTCCATTCCATTCCATTCCATTCCATTCCATTCCATTCCATTCCATTCCTTTCCATTTCATTCCATTCCATTCCATTCCATTCGGGTTGATGGCATTTCATTCCATTCCTTTCCATTCCATTTGGGTTGATTCCATCCCATTCCATTGCACTCTATTCCATTCCATTCCATTCTATTCCATTCCATTCCATTCCATTCCACTCCAATCCCCTCCACTCCACTCCACTCCACTCCTTTCCATTGCAATCAATTCCATTCTGGTTGATTCCATTCCATTCCATTGAATTCCATTCCATTCCATTCCATTCGGGTTGATTCCGTTCCATTCCATTCCATTCCATTCCACTCCAATCCCCTCCACTCCACTCCACTCCACTCCTTTCCATTGCAATCAATTCCATTCTGGTTGATTCCATTCCATTCCATTGAATTCCATTCCATTCCATTCCATTCGGGTTGATTCCGTTCCATTCCATTCCATTCCATTCCATTCCATTCCATTCCACTCCATTCCATTCAATTCGAGTTGATTCCTTTCCATTCCATTCCTTTCCATTCCATTCCATTCCGGTTGATTCCATTCCATTCCATTCGGGTTGATTCCATTCCATTCCTTTCCATTCAATTGGGGTGATTCCATTCCATTCCATTTCATTCCACTCCAGTCCTTTCCATTCCATTTTATTCGGGTTGATTCCACTCCATTACATTCCATTCCATTCCAGTTGATTCCGTTCCATTCCATTCCATTCCATTCCATTCCATTCCATTCCGGTAGATTCCATTCCATTCCATTCCATTCCAATCCATTCCATTCGGGTTGATTCCTTTCCATTCCATTCCATTCCATGCCATTCGTGTTGATTCCATTTCATTCGATTCCATTCCATTCCATTCCACTCCGTTCCATTCCATTCCATTGGGGTGATGCGATTCTATTCCGTTCCGTTCCATTCCATTCCATTCGGGTTGATTCCATTCCATTGCATTCCATTCGGATTGATTCCATTCCATTCCATTCCATTCCATTCCATTCCATTCCATTCCATTCCATTCCTTTTGATTCTATTGCATTCCATTCCATTCCATTCCATTCCATTCCATTCAGTTTGATTCCTTTCCATTCCATTCCATTCCATTTCGTTCCATTAGCGTTGATACCATTCCATTCCATTCCATTCCATTCCATTCAATTCCGGTGGATTCCATTCACTCCCATTCCATTCCATTCCATTTTATTCGGTTTCATTCCATTCCATTCCATTCAATTCCATTCCTTTCCATTTCATTCCATTCCATTCCATTCCATTCGGGTTGATGGCATTTCATTCCATTCCTTTCCATTCCATTTGGGTTGATTCCATCCCATTCCATTGCACTCTATTCCATTCCATTCCATTCCATTCCATTCCATTCTATTCCATTCCATTCCATTCCATTCCACTCCAATCCCCTCCAATCCACTCCACTCCACTCTTTTCCATTGCAATCAATTCCATTCTGGTTGATTCCATTCCATTCCATTGAATTCCATTCCATTCCATTCCATTCGGGTTGATTCCGTTCCATTCCATTCCATTCCATTCCATTCCATTCCACTGCATTACATTCAATTCGAGTTGATTCCTTTCCATTCCATTCCATTCCTTTCCATTCCATTCCATTCCGGTTGATTCCATTCCATTCCATTCGGGTTGATTCCATTCCATTCCTTTCCATTCAATTGGGGTGATTCCATTCCATTCCATTTCATTCCATTCCAGTCCTTTCCATTCCATTTTATTCGGGTTGATTCCACTCCATTACATTCCATTCCATTCCAGTTGATTCCGTTCCATTCCATTCCATTCCATTCCATTCCATTCCGGTAGATTCCATTCCATTCCATTCCATTCCAATCCATTCCATTCGGGTTGATTCCTTTCCATTCCATTCCATTCCATGCCATTCGTGTTGATTCCATTTCATTCGATTCCATTCCATTCCATTCCACTCCGTTCCATTCCATTCCATTGGGGTGATGCGATTCTATTCCGTTCCGTTCCATTCCATTCCATTCCATTCGATTCGGGTTGATTCCATTCCATTGCATTCCATTCGGATTGATTCCATTCCATTCCATTCCATTCCATTCCATTCCATTCCATTCCATTCCTTTTGATTCTATTGCATTCCATTCCATTCCATTCCATTCCATTCCATTCAGTTTGATTCCTTTCCATTCCATTCCATTCCATTTCGTTCCATTCGCGTTGATACCATTCCATTCCATTCCATTCCATTTCATACCATTCCATTCCATTCGGGTTGACTCCATTCCATTCCTTTCCATTCCATTCCTTTCCATTCCATTACTTTTCATTCCATTCCATTCCATTCCATTACATTACATTCCGTTGACCCCATTCCATTCCATTCTATTGCATTCCATTCCATTCCATTCCATTCGGGTTGATTCCATTCCATTCCATTCCTTTCCATTCCATTCCATTCGTGTTGATTCCATTCCATTCCATTCCATTCCATTCCATTCCATTCCATTGGGGTGATTCCATTCTATTCCATTCCATTCCATTCCATTCCATTTTATTCGGGTTGATTCCATTCCATTCCATTCCATACGGGTTGATTCCATTCCATTCAATTCCATTCCATTCCATTCCATTCCACTCCATTCCGTTTGATTCTATTCACTTCCATTCCATTCCATTCCATTCCATTCCATTCCATTACATTACATTCGGGTTGATTCGCTTCCATTCCATTCCGTTCCCTTTGACTCCATTCCATTCAATTCCATTACATTACATTCCGGTTGATTCCATCCCATTCCATTCCATTCAGGTTGACTCCATTACATTCCCTATTTCCATTCGTGTTGATTCCATTCCGTTCCATTCCATTCCATTCCATTCCATTCCATTCCATTCCATTCAGGTGGCTTCCATTCCATTCCATTCCATTTCATTCCATTCGGGTGGATTCCATTCCATTCCATTCCGTTCCATTCCATTCCATTCCATTCCATTCGGGTTGCTTCCATTCCATTCCATTCCGTTCCATTCCGTCCCATTCCATTCCTTTCCATTACATTACATTCTGGTTGATTTGCTTCCATTCCATTCCATTCGGTTTGACTCCATTAAATTCCATTCCTTTACATTCCATTCCGGTTGTTTCCATCCCATTCCATTCCATTCCGTTCAGGTTGATTCCATTCCATTCCATTCCATTCCATTCAGGTTGATTCCATTCCACTCCATTACGTTCAGTTTGATTCCATTCCAATCCATTCCATGCCATTCCATTCCATTCCATTGCATTCCATTCTATTCCATTCAGGTTGATTCCATTCCATTGTATTCTATTCGGGTTGATTCCATTCCATTCCATTCCATTCCACTCCGGTTGATTCCATCCCATTCCATTCCATTGCATTCCATTCCATTCCAACCGGGTTGATTCCATTCCATTCCTTTCCATTCCATTCCATTCCATTCCTTTCCATTCCATTCCTTTCCATTCCATTCCATTCCATTCCATTCCATTCCATTCCATTACCTGCGGGTTGATTCCCTTCCATTCCATTCCATTAGGTTTGACTCCATTCCATTACATTCCATTACATTCCATTCCGGTTGATTCCATCCCATTCCATTGCATTCCATTCCATTCCATTCCATTCAGGTTGATTCCATTCCATTCCATTCCATTCCATTCCATTCCATTCTATTAGGGTTGATTCCACTACATTCCATTGCATTCCAGTCCATACCATACAGGGTGATTCCATTCCATTCCATTCAGGTTGATTCCATTCCATTCCATTCCATTCCATTCCATTCCATTCCATTCTATTAGGGTTGATTCCACTACATTCCATTGCATTCCAGTCCATACCATACTGGGTGATTCCATTCCATTCCATTCCATTCCATTCCATTCCATTCCATTCGGGTTGATTCCATTCCATTCCTTTCCATTCCATTCCATTCCATTCGTGTTGATTCCAATCCATTCCATTCCATTCCATTGGGGTGATTCCATTCTTTTCCATTCCATTCCATTCCATTCTATTCGAGTTGATTCCATTCCATTACATTCCATTCCTGTAGATTCCATTCCATTCCATTCCATTCTATTCCATTCCATTCCAGTGGATTCCATTCCATTCCATTCCATACCATTCCGTTGGATTCCATTCACTCCCATTCCATTCCATTCCATTTTATTCGGTTTGATTCCATTCCATTCCATTCCATTCCATTCCTTTCCATTTCATTCCATTCCATTCCATTCGGGTTGATGGCATTTCATTCCATTCCTTTCCATTCCATTTGGGTTGATTCCATCCCATTCCATTGCACTCTATTCCATTCCATTCCATTCCAGTCCATTCTATTCCATTCCATTCTATTCCATTCCATTCCATTCCATTCCACTCCAATCCCCTCCACTCCACTCCACTCCACTCCATTCCATTCCAATCAATTCCATTCTGGTTGATTCCATTCCATTCCATTCAATTCCATTCCATTCCATTCCATTCGGGTTGATTCCGTTCCATTCCATTCCATTCCATTCCATTCCATTCCACTCCATTCCATTCAATTCGAGTTGATTCCTTTCTATTCCATTCCATTCCTTTCCATTCCATTCCATTCCGGTTGATTGTATTCCCTTCCATTCGGGTTGATTCCATTCCATTCCTTTCCATTCAATTGGGGTGATTCCATTCCATTCCATTTCATTCCATTCCATTCTTTCCATTCCATTTTATTCGGGTTGATTCCACTCCATTACATTCCATTCCATTCCAGTTGATTCCGTTCCATTCCATTCCATTCCATTCCATTCCGGTAGATTCCATTCCATTCCATTCCATTCCAATCCATTCCATTCGGGTTGATTCCTTTCCATTCCATTCCATTCCATGCCATTCGTGTTGATTCCATGTCATTCGATTCCATTCCATTCCATTCCCCTCCATTCCATTCCATTCCATTGGGGTGATGCGATTCTATTCCGTTCCGTTCCATTCCATTCCATTCCATTCGGGTTGATTCCATTCCATTGCATTCCATTCGGATTGATTCCATTCCATTCCATTCCATTCCATTCCATTCCACTCCATTCCTTTTGATTCTTCCATTCCATTCCATTCCATTCCATTCCATTCCATTCCATTCCATTCAGTTTGATTCCTTTCCATTCTATTCCATTCCATTTCGTTCCATTCGCGTTGATTCCATTCCATTCCATTCCATTCCATTTCATTCCATTCTATTCCATTCGGGTTGACTCCATTCCATTTCTTTCCATTCCATTCCTTTCCATTCCATTCCTTTACATTCCATTCCATTCCATTCCATTCGGGTTGATTCCATTCCATTCCATTCCGTTCCATTCCATCCCATTCCATTCCATTACATTCTGGTTGATTCGCTTCCGTTCCATTCCATTCGGTTTGACTCCATTCCATCACATTCCATTACATTCCATTCCGGTTGTTTCCCTCCCATTCCATTCCATTCCATTCCATTCAGGTTGATTCCATTCCATTGCATTCCATTTCATTCCATTCCATTCAGGCTGATTCCATTCCACTCCATTCCATTCAGTTTGATTCCTTTCCAATCCATTCCATTACATTCCATTGCATTCCATTCTATTCTATTCAGGTTGATTCCATTCCATTCCATTCTATTCAGGTTGATTCCATGCCATTCCATTCCATTCGGCTTGACTCCGTTCCATTCAATTCCATTCCATTACATTACATTCCGTTCTCCCCATTCCATTCCATTCTATTGCATTCCATTCCATTCCATTCCATTCGGGTTGACTCCATTTCATTCCATTCCTTTCCATTCCATTCCATTCGTGTTGATACCATTCCATTCCATTCCATTCCATTGGGGTGATTCCATTCTATTCCATTCCATTCCATTCCATTCCATTCTATTCGGGTTGATTCCATTCCATTCCATTCCATACGGGTTGATTCCATTCCATTGAATTCCATTCCATTCCATTCCATTCCACTCCATTCCGTTTGATTCTATTCACTTCCACTCCATTCCATTCCATTCCATTCCATTCCCTTCTATTCAGTTTGATTCCTTTCCATTCCATTCCATTCCATTTAGTTCCATTCGCGTTGATTCCATTCCATTCCATTCCATTCCATTCCATTCCATTCCATTCGTGTTGATTCCATTCCATTCCATTCCATTCCATTCCATTCCATTCCATTCCATTCCATTCGGGTTGATTCCATTCCATTCCTTTCCATTCCATTCCTTTCCATTCCATTCCATTCAATTCCATTCGGGTGGATTCCATTCCATTCCGTTCCATTCCATTCCATTTCTTTCCATTCGGGTTGATTCCATTCCATTCCATTCTTTTCCATTCCATTCCATTGCATTCCATTCCATTTCATTCCATTCCATTACATTCGGGTTGATTCGCTTCCATTCCATTCCGTTCCCTTTGACTCCATTCCATTCCAGTACATTACATTTCATTCCGGTTGATTCCATCCCATTCCATTCCATTCCATTCCATTCAGGTTGATTCCATTGCATTCCATTCCATTCCATTCCCTTCCATTCCATTCGTGTTGATTCCATTCCGTTCCATTCCTTTCCATTCCATTCCATTCCATTCCACTCAGTTTGGTTCCTTTCCATTCCATTCCATTCCATTCCATTCCATTCAGTTTGGTTCCATTACATTCCTTTCCATTCCATTCGAGTTGATTCCATTCCATTCCATTCCATTCCATTCCATTCTATTAGGGTTGATTCCACTACATTCCATTGCATTCCAGTCCATACCATACTGGGTGATTCCATTCCATTCCATTCCATTCCATTCCATTCCATTCCATTCGGGTTGATTCCATTCCATTCCTTTCCATTCCATTCCATTCCATTCGTGTTGATTCCAATCCATTCCATTCCATTCCATTGGGGTGATTCCATTCTTTTCCATTCCATTCCATTCCATTCTATTCGAGTTGACTCCATTCCATTACATTCCATTCCGGTTGATTCCATTCCATTCCATTCCATTCTATTCCATTCCATTCCAGTGGATTCCATTCCATTCCATTCCATACCATTCCGGTGGATTCCATTCACTCCCATTCCATTCCATTCCATTTTATTCGGTTTGTTTCCATTCCATTCCATTCCATTCCATTCCTTTCCATTTCATTCCATTCCATTCCATTCGGGTTGATGGCATTTCATTCCATTCCTTTCCATTCCATTTGGGTTGATTCCATCCCATTCCATTGCACTCTATTCCATTCCATTCCATTCCAGTCCATTCTATTCCATTCCATTCCATTCCATTCCATTCCATTCCATTCCACTCCAATCCCCTCCACTCCACTCCACTCCACTCCATTCCATTCCAATCAATTCCATTCTGGTTGATTCCATTCCATTCCATTCCATTCCATTCCATTCCATTCCATTCCATTCCATTCGGGTTGATTCCGTTCCATTCCATTCCATTCCATTCCATTCCATTCCACTCCATTCCATTCAATTCGAGTTGATTCCTTTCCATTCCATTCCATTCCATTCCTTTCCATTCCATTCCATTCCGGTTGATTGTATTCCCTTCCATTCGGGTTGATTCCATTCCATTCCTTTCCATTCAATTGGGGTGATTCCATTCCATTCCATTTCATTCCATTCCATTCCTTTCCATTCCATTTTATTCGGGTTGATTCCACTCCATTACATTCCATTCCATTCCAGTTGATTCCGTTCCATTCCATTCCATTCCTTTCCATTCCATTCCATTCCATTCCATTCCGGTAGATTCCATTCCATTCCATTCCATTCCAATCCATTCCATTCGGGTTGATTCCTTTCCATTCCATTCCATTCCATGCCATTCGTGTTGATTCCATGTCATTCAATTCCATTCCATTCCATTCCACTCCGTTCCATTCCATTCCATTCCATTCCATTCCATTCCATTGGGGTGATTCGATACAATTCCGTTCCGTTCCATTCCATTCCATTCCATTCCTTTCCATTGCATTCGGGTTGACTCCATTCCGTTCCATTCGGGTTGCTTTCATTCCATTCCATTCCATTCCATTCCATTCCATTCCATTCCACTGCATTCCTTTTGATTCTACTCCATTCCATTCCATTCCATTCCATTCCATTCCATTCTATTCAGTTTGCTTCCCTTCCATTCCATTCCATTCCATTTAGTTCCATTCGCGTTGATTCCATTCCATTCCATTCCATTCCATTCGGGTTGATTCCATTCCATTCCATTCCATTCCATTCCATTCCATTCCATTCGGGTGGATTCCATTCCATTCCATTCCATTAAATTCCATTCCTATCCATTCGGGTTGATTCCATTCCATTCCATTCCGCTCCATTCCATTCCATTCCATTCCATTACATTACATTCGGGTTGATTCGCTTCCATTCCATTCCGTTCCCTTTGACTCCATTCCATTCCATTCCATTCCATTACATTCCGGTTGATTCCATCACATTCCATTACATTCAGGTTGATTCCATTCCATTCCATTCCATTCCACTCCCTTCCATTCCATTCGTGTTGATTCCACTCCGTTCCATTCCATTCCATTCCATTCAATTCCATTCCATTCCATTCCATAAAGGTTGGTTCCATTCCATTCCATTCCATTTCATTCCATTCGGGTGGATTCCATTCCATTCTATTCCATTCCATTCCTTTCCATTGCATTCCATTCCGGTTGATTCCATTCCATTCCATTCGGGTTGATTCCATTCCATTCCATTCCATTCAATTTGGGTGATTCCATTCCATTCCATTTCATTCCATTCCATTCCTTTCCATTCCATTTTATTCGGGTTGATTCCAATCCATTCCATTCCATTCCATTCCGGTTGATTCCGTTCCATTCCATTCCATTCAATTCCATTCCATTCCATTCCATTCCGATAGATTCCATTCCATTCCATTCCATTCCAATCCATTCCATTCGGGTTGATTCCTTTCCATTCCATTCCATTCCATGACATTCGTGTTGATTCCATTTCATTCGATTCCATTCCATTCCATTCCATTCCGTTTGATTCCATTCCATTCCATTCCATTCTATTCCATTCCATTCCATTCCATTCCATTTCATTCGGGTTGGTTCCATTCCATTCCATTCCATTCCATTCCATTCCATTCCACTCCGTTCCATTCCATTCCATTGGGGTGATGCGATTCTATTCAGTTCCGTTCCATTCCATTCCATTCCATTCCATTCGGGTTGATTCCATTCCATTACATTCCATTCGGATTGATTCCATTCCATTCCATTCCATTCCATTCCATTCCATTCCTGTTGATTCTATTCCATTCCATTCCATTCCATTCCATTCCATTCCATTCAGTTTGATTCCTTTCCATTCCATTCCATTCCATTTCGTTCCATTCCCGTTGATTCCATTCCATTCCATTCCATTCCATTCCATTCCATTTCATTCCATTCCATTCCATTCGGGTTGACTCCATTCAATTCCATTCCATTCCATTCCTTTCCATTCCATTCCTTTCCATTCCATTCCATTCCATTCCATTCCATTCCATTGCATTCTATTCAGTTTGATTCCTTTCCATTCCATTCCATTCCATTCCATTCCATTTCATTCGGGTTGGTTCCATTCCATTCCATTCCATTCCATTCCATTCCACTCCGTTCCATTCCATTCCATTGGGAAGATGCGATTCTATTCCGTTACGTTCCATTCCATTCCATTCCATTCGGGTTGATTCCATTCCATTGCATTCCATTCGGATTGATTCCATTCCATTCCATTCCATTCCATTCCATTCCATTCCATTCCATTCCATTCCTGTTGATTCTATTCCATTCCATTCCATTCCATTCCATTCCATTCCATTCCATTCAGTTTGATTCCTTTCCATTGCATTCCATTCCATTTCGTTCCATTCCCGTTGATTCCATTCCATTCCATTCCATTCCATTCCATTCCATTTCATTCCATTCCATTCCATTCGGGTTGACTCCATTCAATTCCATTCCATTCCACTCCTTTCCATTGCATTCCTTTCCATTCCATTCCATTCCATTCCATTCCATTCTATTCAGTTTGATTCCTTTCCATTCCATTCCATTCCATTCCATTCCATTCCATTCCATTCGGGTTGATTCTATTCCATTCCATTCCATTCCACTCTGTTTGATTCCATTCCATTCCATTCCATTCCATTCCATTCCATTCCATTCGGGTTGATTCCATTCCATTCCTTTCCATTCCATTCCATTCCATTCCATTACATTACATTACATTCGGGTTGATTCGCTTCCATTCCATTCCGTTCCCTTTGACTCCATTCCATTCCAGTACATTACATTACATTCCAGTTGATTCCATCCCATTCCATTCCATTCCATTTCATTCAGGTTGATTCCATTCCATTCCATTCCCTTCCATTCCATTCGTGTTGATTCCATTCCGTTCCATTCCATTCCATTCCATTCCATTCAGGTTGGTTCCATTCCATTCCATTCCATTCAGTTTGGTTCCATTCCATTCCATTCCATTCCATTCCATTCCATTTGAGTTCATTCCATTCCATTCCATTCCATTCCATTCCACTGCAGTTGATTCAATTCCATTCCTTTGCATTCAATTCCTTTCATTCCATTCCATTCCATTCGGGTTGACTCCATTCCATTGCATCCCATACCATTCCATTCCACTCCATTCCATTCATGTTGATTCCATTCCATTCATGTTGATTTCATTACATTCCAATCAAGTTCATTCCATTCCATTCCATTCCATTCCATTTGGGTAGATTCCATTCCATGCCATTCCATCCCATTGCATTCCATTCCATTTGGGCTGATTCCATTCCATTCCATTCCATTCAATTTGGGTGATTCCATTCCATTCCATTTCATTCCATTCCATTCCTTCCCATTCCATTTTATTCGGGTTGATTCCAATCCATTCCATTCCATTCCATTCCGGTTGATTCCGTTCCATTCCATTCCATTCCATTCCATTCCATTCCATTCCATTCCGATAGATTCCATTCCATTCCATTCCATTCCAATCCATTCCATTCGCGTTGATTCCTTTCCATTCCACTCCATTCCATGCCATTCGTGTTGATTCCATTCCATTCTATTCCATTCCATTCCATTGGGGTGATTCCATTCTATTCCATTCCATTACATTCCATTCCATTCTATTCGGGTTGATTCCATTCCATTCCATTCCATTCGGGTTGATACCATTCCATTCAATTCCATTCCATTGCATTCCATTCCACTCCATTCCGTTTGATTCTATTCCATTCCATTCCATTCCATTCCATTCCATTCCATTCCATTCCATTCTATTCAGTTTGATTCCTTTCCATTCCATTCCATTCCATTCCATTCCATTCCATTCCACTCTGGTTGATTCCATTCCATTCCATTGCATTGCATTCCATTCCATTCCATTCGGGTTGATTCCATTCCATTCCTTTCCATTCCATTCCATTCCATTCCATTCCATTCCATTCCATTCGGGTTGATTCGCTTCCATTCCATTCCGTTCCCTTTGACTCCATTCCATTCCAGTACATTACATTACATTCCGGTTGATTCCATCCCATTCCATTCCGTTCCATTTCATTCAGGTTGATTCCATTCCATTCCATTCCATTCCATTCCCTTCCATTCCATTCGTGTTGATTCCATTCCGTTCCATTCCATTCCATTCCATTCCATTCCATTCCATTCCATTCCATTCCATTCGAGTTGATTCCATTCCATTCCATTCCATTCCATTCCATTCCATTCCATTCCAGTTGATTCAATTCCATTCCTTTGCATTCAATTCCTTTCATTCCATTCCATTCCATTCGGGTAGACTCCATTCCATTGCATTCCATCCCATTCCATTCCATTCCATTCCCTTCATGTTGATTCCATTCTATTCATGTTGATTTCATTACATTCCAATCGAGTTGATTCCATTCCATTCCATTCCATTCCATTTGGGTAGATTCCATTCCATTCCATTCCATCCCATTGCATTCCATTCCATTTGGGCTGATTCCATTCCATTCCATTCCATTGCATTCCATTCAGGTTGATTCTACTCCTTTCCATTCCATTCCATTCCTTTCCATTCTGGTTGATTCTGTTCCATTCCATTCCATTCCATTCCATTCGTATTGATTCCCTTCCATTCCATTCCATTCCATTCCATTAGGGTTGATTCCATTCCATTCCATTCCATTCCATTCCATTCCATTCCATTCCATTCCATTCCATTCGTGTTGAATCCATTCCATTCCATTCCATTCCATTCCATGCCATTCCATTCAGGTTGGTTCAATTCCATTCCATTCCATTCCGTTCCATTCCAGTCGAGCTGTATCCATTCCATTCCATTCCATTACATTCCATTCCATTCCGGTTGATTCCCTTCCATTCCATTCCATTCCATTCCATTCAGGTTGGTTCCATTCCATTCCATTCCATTGCATTCCATTCCATTCCATTCCATTCGAGTTGTATCCATTCCATTCCATTCCATTACATTCCATTCCATTCCGGTTGATTCCATTCCATTCCATTCCATTCCATTCCATTCCATTCGGGTTGATTTCATTCCATTCCATTCCATTCCATTCCATCCCATTCCATTCCATTCAATTTTATTCGGTTTGATTCCATTCCATTCCATTCCATTCCATTCCATTACATTACATTCGGGTTGATTCGCTTCCATTCCATTCCGTTCCCTTTGACTCCATTCCATTCCAGTACATTACATTACATTCCGGTTGATTCCATCCCATTCCATTCCATTCCATTTCATTCAGGTTGATTCCATTCCATTCCATTCCATTCCATTCCATTCCCTTCCATTCCATTCGTGTTGATTCCATTCCGTTCCATTCCATTCCATTCCATTCCATTCCATTCCATTCCATTCAGGTTGGTTCCATTCCATTCCATTCCATTCCATTCAGTTTGATTCCATTCCATTCCATTCCATTCCATTCCATTCCATTCGAGTTGATTCCATTCCATTCCATTCCATTCCATTCGATTTCAGTTGATTCAATTCCATTCCTTTCCATTCAATTCCTTTCATTCCATTCCATTCCATTCGGGTTGACTCCATTCCATTGCATTCCATTCCATTCCATTCCATTCCATTCCATTCCATTCCATTCCATTCCATTCATGTTGATTCCATTCCATTCATGTTGATTTCATTACATTCCAATCGAGTTGATTCCATTCCATTCCATTCCATTCCATTTGGGTAGATTCCATTCCATTCCATTCCATCCCATTGCATTCCATTCCATTTGGGCTGATTCCATTCCATTCCATTCCATTCCTTTCCATTCGGGTTGATTCCATTCCATTCCATTCCGTTCCATTCCATTCCATTCCATTACATTACATTACATTCGGGTTGATTCGCTTCCATTCCATTCCATTCCGTTCCATTCCATTCCATTCCATTCCATTCCATTACATTACATTCGGGATGATTCGCTTCCATTCCATTCCATTACGTTTGACTCCATTCCATTCCATTCCATTACATTCCATTCCGGTTGATTCCATCCCATTCCATTCAGGTTGATTCCATTCCATTCCATTCCATTCCATTCCATTCGTGTTGATTCCATTCCGTTCCATTCCATTCTATTCCATTCCATTCCATTCCATTCCATTTCATTCTATTCGGGTTGATTCCACTCCATTCTATTGCATTCCAGTCCATTCCATTTGGGTGATTCCATTCCATTCCATTCCATTCCATTCCATTCCATTCCATTCTATTCCATTCCATTCGGGTTTATTCCATTCCATTCCTTTCCAGTCCATTCCATTCCATTCCTGTTGATTCCATTCCATTCCATTGGGGTGATTCCATTCTGTCCCATTCCATTCCCTTCCATTCTATTCGGGTTGATTCCATTCCATTACATTCCATTCCGGTTGATTCCATTTCATTCCATTCCATTCCATTCAATTCCATTCCATTCCAGTGGATTCCATTCCATTCCATTCCATTCCGGTGGATTCCATTCCCTCCCATTCCATTCCATCCCATTGGATTCCATTCCATTCCATTCCATTCCGGTGGATTCCATTCCCTCCCAT
Organism: Pan paniscus; assembly: GCF_029289425.2. NCBI lineage: Eukaryota > Metazoa > Chordata > Mammalia > Primates > Hominidae > Pan > Pan paniscus. The sequence goes on from NC_073260.2 coordinate 61,312,861, forward strand.
TCCATTACATTCCATTTTATTCGGTTTGATTCCATTCCATTCCATTCCATTCCATTCCTTTCCATTTCATTCCATTCCATTCCATTCGGGTTGATGTCATGTCATTCCATTCCTTTCCATTCCATTTGGGTTGATTCCATCCCATTCCATTGCACTCTATTGCATTCCATTCCATTCCATTCTATTCCATTCCATTCCATTCTATTCCATTCCATTCCATTGCATTCGACTCCTATCCCGTCCACTCCACTTCACTCCACTCCACTCCATTCCATTCCAATCAATTCCATTCGGGTTGATTCCATTCCATTCCATTCAATTCCATTCCATTCCATTCCATTCCATTCCATTCGGGTTGATTCCATTCCATTCAATTTCATTCCATTCCATTCCATTCCACTCCACTCCATCCAATACCATTTGGGTTGATTCCTTTCCATTCCATTCCATTCCTTTCCATTCCATTCCATTCCGGTTGATTCCATTCCATTCCATTCCATTCGGGTTGATTCCATTCCATTCCATTCCATTCAATTGGGGTGATTCCATTCCATTCCATTTCATTCCATTCCATTCCTTTCCATTCCATTTTATTCGGGTTGATTCCATTCCATTCCATTCCATTCCGGTTGATTCCATTCCATTCCATTCCATTCCAATCCGGTAGATTCCATTCCATTCCATTCCATTCCAATCCATTCCATTCGGGTTGATTCCTTTCCATTCCATTCCATTCGTATGGATTCCATTCCATTCCATTCCATTCCGTTCGTGTTGATTCCATTTCATTCGATTCCATTCCATTCAATTCCATTCCGATTTATTCCATTCCATTCCATTCCATTCTATTCCATTCCATTCCATTACATTCCATTTCATTCGGGTTTATTCCATTCCATTCCATTCCATTCCATTTCATTCCATTCCATTCCATTCCATTCCATTGTGGTGATGCGATTCTATTCCGTTCCGTTCCATTCCATTCCATTCCGTTCGGGATGATTCCATTCCATTCCATTCCATTCCATTCCATTCCATTAAATTCCGGTAGATTCCATTCCATTCCATTCCAATCCATTCCATTCGGGTTGATTCCTTTCCATTCCATTCCATTCCATTCGTGTGGATTCCATTCCATTCCATTCCATTCCATTCCGTTCGTGTTGATTCCATTTCATTCGATTACATTCCATTCCATTCCGATTGATTCCTTTCCATTCCATTCCATTCCTTTCCATTCCATTCCATTCCGGTTGATTGCATTCCATTCCATTCCATTCGGTTTGATTCCATTCCATTCCATTCCATTCCATAGGGGTGATTCCATTCCATTCCATTTCATTCCAATCCATTCCTTTCCATTCCATTTTATTCGGCTTGATTCCATTCCATTCCATTCCATTCCATTCCGGTTGATTTCATTCCATTCCATTCCATTCCGGTAGATTCCATTCCATTCCATTCCATTCCAATCCATTCCATTCGGGTTGATTCCTTTCCATTCCATTCCATTCCATTCCTTTCGTGTGGATTCCATTCCATTCCATTCCATTCCATTCCGTTCGTGTTGATTCCATTTCATTCGATTCGATTCCATTCCATTCCATTCCATTCCATTCCACTCCATTCCTTTTGATTCTATTCCATTCCATTCCATTCCATTCCATTCGGTTTGATTCCTTTCCATTGCATTCCATTCCATTCCATTTCATTTCATTCCATTCCATTCCATTCGGATTGACTCCATTCCATTCCTTTCCATTCCATCCCTTTCCATTCCATTCCCTTCCATTCCATTCGGGTGGATTCCATTCCATTCCATTCCATTCCATTCCATTCCATTCCATTCCATTCCATTCCATTCCAATCCTTTCCATTCGGGTTGATTCCATTCCATTCCTTTCCGTTCCATTCCATCCCATTCCATTCCATTCCATTCCATTACATTCTGGTTGATTCACTTCCATTCCATTCCATTCGATTTGACTCCATTCCATTGCATTCCATTACATTCCATTCCAGTTGTTTCCATCCCATTCCTTTCCATTCCATTCCATTCAGGTTGATTCCATTCCATTCCATCCCATTCCTTTCCATTCCATTCAGGTTGATTCCATTCAACTCCATTCCTTTCAGTTTCATTCCATTCCAATCCATTCCATTACATTCCAATGCATTCCATTCTATTTCATTCAGGTTGATTCCATTCCATTCCATTCTATTCGGGTTGATTCCATTCCATTCCATTCCATTCGGCTTGACTCCGTTCCATTCCATTCCATTCCATTCCATTACATTCCGATTGACCCCATTCGATTCCATTCCATTCCATTCCTTTCCATTCCATTCCATTCGTGTTGATTCCATTCCATTCTATTCCATTCCATTCCATTGGGGTGATTCCATTCTATTCCATTCCATTCCATTCCATTCCATTCCATTCTATTCGGGTTGATTTCATTCCATTCCATTCCATTCGGGTTGATACCATTCCATTCAATTCCATTCCATTCCATTCCATTCCACTCCATTCCGTTTGATTCTATTCCATTCCATTCCATTCCATTCCATTCCATTCCATTCTGTTCAGTTTGATTCTTTTCCATTCCATTCCATTCCATTCCATTCCATTCCATTCTATTCCATTCCATTCGGGTTGATTCTATTCCATTCCATTCCATTCTACTCTGGTTGATACCATTCCATACCATTCCATTCCATTCCATTCGGGTTGATTCCATTCCTTTCCTTTCCATTCCGTTCCATTCCATTCCATTCCATTCCATTCCATTACATTCGGGATGATTCGCTTCCATTCCATTCCGTTCCCTTTGACTCCATTCCATTCCAGTACATTACATTACATTCCGGTTGATTCCATCCCATTCCATTCCATTCCATTTCATTCAGGTTGATTCCATTCCATTCCATTCCATTCCATTACCTTCCATTCCATTCGTGTTGATTCCATTCCGTTCCATTCCATTCCATTCCATTCCATTCCATTCCATTCCATTCCATTCCATTCAGGTTGGTTCCATTCCATTCCATTCCATTCCATTCCATTCAATTTGGTTCCATTCCATTCCATTCCATTCCATTCCATTCCATTCCATTCCTTTCCATTCGGGTTGAATCCATTCCATTCCATTCCATTCCATTCCATTCCATTCCATTCCATTCCATTCCATTCCATTCGGGTTGAATGCATTCCATTCCATTCCATTCCTTTCGGGTTGATTCCATTCCATTCCATTGCATTCCATTTCATTCCATTCTGGTTGATTGCATTCCATTCCATTCCATTCCATTCCATTCGTGTTGATTCCATTCCACTCCATTCCATTCCATTCCATTCCATTCCATTCCTTTCCATTCCATTCCATTCGGGTTGATTCCCTTCCATTCCATTCCATTCCTTTCCATACCATTCCATTCGGGTTGATAACATTCCATTCCATTCCATGCCATACCATTCCATTCCATTCCATTCCATTCCATTCCATTCCATTCCATTCGGGTTGATTCCATTCCATTCAATTCCATTCGGTTTGACTCCATTCCATTCCATTCCATCTGGTTGATTCCATTCCATTCCATTCCATTCCTTTCCATTCCATTTAGGTTGATTCCATTCCATTCCATTCCTTTCCGGTTGATTCCATTCCATTCATTTCCATTCAATTCCATTCCATTCCACTCCTTTGCATTCCATTCCTGTTGTCTCCATTCGATTCCATTCCATTCCATTCCATTCCATTGGGGTTGATTCCATTCCATTCCATTCCATTCCATTCCATTCGGGTTTATTCCATTCCATTCCATTCCGTCCCATTCCATTCCATTCCTTTCGGGTTTATTCCATACCATTCCATTCCATTACATTACATTACATTACATTCGGTTTGATTACATACCATTCCATTCCATTGCGTTCCATTCCATTCGTGTTGATTCTTTTCCATTTCATTCCATTCCATTCCATTCCATTCCATTCTGGTTCATTCCATTCGGGTTGATTTTTTTCCATTCCATTCCATTCCATTCCATTCCATTAAATTCTGGTTAATTCCGTTCCATTCAATTCCATTCCATTCCATTCACGTTGATTCCATTCCATTCCATTCCATTCCATTCCATTCGGGTTGCTTGCATTCCATTCCATTCCGTTCCATGCCATTCCATTCCTTTCCATTCGGTTTGATTCCATTCCATTCCATTCCATTCCATTCCATACCAGTCTTGTTGATTCCATTCCATTCCATTCAATTCCATTCCATTCAATTAGGGTTGATTCCATTCTATTCCATTCCATTCCATTCCGTTCCATTCGGGTTGATTCCACTCCATTCCATTCCATTTCATTCCATTCTGGGTGATTCCAAACCAATCCATTCCATTCCATTCCTTTCGAGTTGATTCCATTCCTTTATATTCCATTCCCTTCCATTCCATTCCTTTCGGGTTGATTCCATTCCATTATATTACATTCCATTCCATTCCATTCCATTCCATTCCATTCCATTGCATTCCATTCCATTCCATTCCATTGCATTCCATTCCATTCCATTCCATTCCATTCCATCCAATTCCATTCCATTCCATTCGGGTTTATTCCTTCCATTCCATTCCATTCCATTCCAATCCACTCCACTACTTTCTTGTTGATTCCATTCCATTCCTTTCCATTCCAATCCGTTCCATTCCATTTGTGTTGATTCCATTCCGTTCCACTGCATTCCATTCCAGTCCATTCCATTCCATTCGGTTTGATTCCATTACATTACATTTCATTCGATTCCATTCCATTCTGATTGATTCCACTACATTCCATTCCATTCCATTTCATTCCAATCGGGTTGATTCCATTCCATTCCATTCCATTCCATTCCATTCCATTCCATTCCATTTGGGTTGATTGCATTCCATTCCAATCCATTCCATTCCATTGCATTCCATTCCATTCCATTCCATTCCGGTTGATTCCATTCCATTCCATTCCATTCAATTCCATTCGGGTTGAATCCATTGCCTTCCATTCCATTCCATTCCATTCCATTAAATTCCATTCGGTTTGATTCCATTCCTTTCCATTCCTTTCCATTCCATTCCATTCCATTCCATTCGGGTTGATTCCATTCCATTCTATTCCATCCCATTCCATTCGGGTTGATTCCATTCCATTCCATTCCATCCCATTCCATTCCATTCCATTGGGGTGGATTTCATTCCATTTCATACCATTCCATTACATTGGGGTTGAGTCTATTCCATTCCATTCCATTCCATTCGGGTTGATTCCATTCCTTTCCATTCCATTCCGGTTGATTCCATTCAATTTCATTCCATTCCATTGCATTCCCTTCCATTCCATTCTGGTTGATTCCATTCCATTCCATTCCATTCCATTCCTTTCCATTCCATTCCATTCCAGTCCATTTGTGTTGATTCCCTTCCATTCCATTCCATTCCATACCATTCCATTCGTGTTGATAACATTCTGTTCCATTCCGTTCCATTCCAATCCATTCACTTCCATTTAATTCGGGTTGGTTCCATTCCATTCAATTCCATTCGGTTAGACTCCATTCCATTCCATTCCATTCCGGTTGATTCCATTCCATTCCATTGCATTCCTTTCCATTCCATTTAGTCTGATTCCATTCCATTCCATTCTATTCCATTCCATTCCATTCCTTTCTGGATTATTCCGTTCCATTGCATTCCATTTCATTCCATTCGGGTTGAATCCATTCCATTCCATTCCATTCCCTTCCATTCCATTCCGGTTGATTCCATTCCATTCCATTCCATTCCATTCCATTCCATTCGCGTTTATTCCGTTCCATTCCATTCCATCCCATTCCATTCCTTTCGGGTTGATTCCATACCGATCCATTCCATTCAATTCCATTCTATTACTTTACATTCGGGTTGATTCCGTACCATTCCATTCCATTCCATTACATTACGTTACATTCCATTCCATTCAGGTTGATTCTGTTCCATTCCATTCCATTCCATTCCACTCCATATCATTCCATTCCATTCCTTTCAGTTTGACTGCATTCCATTCCATCCCATTCCATTCCATTCCATAACATTCCATTCGGGTTGATTCCATTCGATTCCATTCCATTTCGTTCCATTCCATTCGGGTTGATTCCTTTCCATTGCATTCCGTTCCATGCCAATCCATTCCATTCCATTAAGTTTGATTCCATTCCATTCCACATCTTTTCATTCGGGTTGATTCCATTCCATTCCATTCCATTCCATTCCAGTCCAGTCCATTCCATTCCATTCCATTCCATTCCATTCCATTCCATTCCATTTCATTCTGGTTGATTCCATTCTATTCCATTCCATTCCATTCCAATCGGGTTGATTCCATTCCATTCCATTCCATTCCATTCCATTTGGGTTGATTGCATTCCATTCCAATCCATTCCATTCCACTGCATTCCATTCCATTCCATTCCATTCCGGTTGATTCCATCCCATTCCATTCAGGTTGATTCCATTCCATTCCATTCCATTCCATTCCATTCGTGTTGATTCCATTCCGTTCCATTCCATTCTATTCCATTCCATTCCATTCCATTCCATTTCATTCTATTCGGGTTGATTCCACTCCATTCTATTGCATTCCAGTCCATTCCATTTGGGTGATTCCATTCCATTCCATTCCATTCCATTCCATTCCATTCCATTCTATTCCATTCCATTCGGGTTTATTCCATTCCATTCCTTTCCAGTCCATTCCATTCCATTCCTGTTGATTCCATTCCATTCCATTGGGGTGATTCCATTCTGTCCCATTCCATTCCCTTCCATTCTATTCGGGTTGATTCCATTCCATTACATTCCATTCCGGTTGATTCCATTTCATTCCATTCCATTCCATTCAATTCCATTCCATTCCAGTGGATTCCATTCCATTCCATTCCATTCCGGTGGATTCCATTCCCTCCCATTCCATTCCATCCCATTGGATTCCATTCCATTCCATTCCATTCCGGTGGATTCCATTCCCTCCCATTCCATTACATTCCATTTTATTCGGTTTGATTCCATTCCATTCCATTCCATTCCATTCCTTTCCATTTCATTCCATTCCATTCCATTCGGGTTGATGTCATGTCATTCCATTCCTTTCCATTCCATTTGGGTTGATTCCATCCCATTCCATTGCACTCTATTGCATTCCATTCCATTCCATTCTATTCCATTCCATTCCATTCTATTCCATTCCATTCCATTGCATTCGACTCCTATCCCGTCCACTCCACTTCACTCCACTCCACTCCATTCCATTCCAATCAATTCCATTCGGGTTGATTCCATTCCATTCCATTCAATTCCATTCCATTCCATTCCATTCCATTCCATTCGGGTTGATTCCATTCCATTCAATTTCATTCCATTCCATTCCATTCCACTCCACTCCATCCAATACCATTTGGGTTGATTCCTTTCCATTCCATTCCATTCCTTTCCATTCCATTCCATTCCGGTTGATTCCATTCCATTCCATTCCATTCGGGTTGATTCCATTCCATTCCATTCCATTCAATTGGGGTGATTCCATTCCATTCCATTTCATTCCATTCCATTCCTTTCCATTCCATTTTATTCGGGTTGATTCCATTCCATTCCATTCCATTCCGGTTGATTCCATTCCATTCCATTCCATTCCAATCCGGTAGATTCCATTCCATTCCATTCCATTCCAATCCATTCCATTCGGGTTGATTCCTTTCCATTCCATTCCATTCGTATGGATTCCATTCCATTCCATTCCATTCCGTTCGTGTTGATTCCATTTCATTCGATTCCATTCCATTCAATTCCATTCCGATTTATTCCATTCCATTCCATTCCATTCTATTCCATTCCATTCCATTACATTCCATTTCATTCGGGTTTATTCCATTCCATTCCATTCCATTCCATTTCATTCCATTCCATTCCATTCCATTCCATTGTGGTGATGCGATTCTATTCCGTTCCGTTCCATTCCATTCCATTCCGTTCGGGATGATTCCATTCCATTCCATTCCATTCCATTCCATTCCATTAAATTCCGGTAGATTCCATTCCATTCCATTCCAATCCATTCCATTCGGGTTGATTCCTTTCCATTCCATTCCATTCCATTCGTGTGGATTCCATTCCATTCCATTCCATTCCATTCCGTTCGTGTTGATTCCATTTCATTCGATTACATTCCATTCCATTCCGATTGATTCCTTTCCATTCCATTCCATTCCTTTCCATTCCATTCCATTCCGGTTGATTGCATTCCATTCCATTCCATTCGGTTTGATTCCATTCCATTCCATTCCATTCCATAGGGGTGATTCCATTCCATTCCATTTCATTCCAATCCATTCCTTTCCATTCCATTTTATTCGGCTTGATTCCATTCCATTCCATTCCATTCCATTCCGGTTGATTTCATTCCATTCCATTCCATTCCGGTAGATTCCATTCCATTCCATTCCATTCCAATCCATTCCATTCGGGTTGATTCCTTTCCATTCCATTCCATTCCATTCCTTTCGTGTGGATTCCATTCCATTCCATTCCATTCCATTCCGTTCGTGTTGATTCCATTTCATTCGATTCGATTCCATTCCATTCCATTCCATTCCATTCCACTCCATTCCTTTTGATTCTATTCCATTCCATTCCATTCCATTCCATTCGGTTTGATTCCTTTCCATTGCATTCCATTCCATTCCATTTCATTTCATTCCATTCCATTCCATTCGGATTGACTCCATTCCATTCCTTTCCATTCCATCCCTTTCCATTCCATTCCCTTCCATTCCATTCGGGTGGATTCCATTCCATTCCATTCCATTCCATTCCATTCCATTCCATTCCATTCCATTCCATTCCAATCCTTTCCATTCGGGTTGATTCCATTCCATTCCTTTCCGTTCCATTCCATCCCATTCCATTCCATTCCATTCCATTACATTCTGGTTGATTCACTTCCATTCCATTCCATTCGATTTGACTCCATTCCATTGCATTCCATTACATTCCATTCCAGTTGTTTCCATCCCATTCCTTTCCATTCCATTCCATTCAGGTTGATTCCATTCCATTCCATCCCATTCCTTTCCATTCCATTCAGGTTGATTCCATTCAACTCCATTCCTTTCAGTTTCATTCCATTCCAATCCATTCCATTACATTCCAATGCATTCCATTCTATTTCATTCAGGTTGATTCCATTCCATTCCATTCTATTCGGGTTGATTCCATTCCATTCCATTCCATTCGGCTTGACTCCGTTCCATTCCATTCCATTCCATTCCATTACATTCCGATTGACCCCATTCGATTCCATTCCATTCCATTCCTTTCCATTCCATTCCATTCGTGTTGATTCCATTCCATTCTATTCCATTCCATTCCATTGGGGTGATTCCATTCTATTCCATTCCATTCCATTCCATTCCATTCCATTCTATTCGGGTTGATTTCATTCCATTCCATTCCATTCGGGTTGATACCATTCCATTCAATTCCATTCCATTCCATTCCATTCCACTCCATTCCGTTTGATTCTATTCCATTCCATTCCATTCCATTCCATTCCATTCCATTCTGTTCAGTTTGATTCTTTTCCATTCCATTCCATTCCATTCCATTCCATTCCATTCTATTCCATTCCATTCGGGTTGATTCTATTCCATTCCATTCCATTCTACTCTGGTTGATACCATTCCATACCATTCCATTCCATTCCATTCGGGTTGATTCCATTCCTTTCCTTTCCATTCCGTTCCATTCCATTCCATTCCATTCCATTCCATTACATTCGGGATGATTCGCTTCCATTCCATTCCGTTCCCTTTGACTCCATTCCATTCCAGTACATTACATTACATTCCGGTTGATTCCATCCCATTCCATTCCATTCCATTTCATTCAGGTTGATTCCATTCCATTCCATTCCATTCCATTACCTTCCATTCCATTCGTGTTGATTCCATTCCGTTCCATTCCATTCCATTCCATTCCATTCCATTCCATTCCATTCCATTCCATTCAGGTTGGTTCCATTCCATTCCATTCCATTCCATTCCATTCAATTTGGTTCCATTCCATTCCATTCCATTCCATTCCATTCCATTCCATTCCTTTCCATTCGGGTTGAATCCATTCCATTCCATTCCATTCCATTCCATTCCATTCCATTCCATTCCATTCCATTCCATTCGGGTTGAATGCATTCCATTCCATTCCATTCCTTTCGGGTTGATTCCATTCCATTCCATTGCATTCCATTTCATTCCATTCTGGTTGATTGCATTCCATTCCATTCCATTCCATTCCATTCGTGTTGATTCCATTCCACTCCATTCCATTCCATTCCATTCCATTCCATTCCTTTCCATTCCATTCCATTCGGGTTGATTCCCTTCCATTCCATTCCATTCCTTTCCATACCATTCCATTCGGGTTGATAACATTCCATTCCATTCCATGCCATACCATTCCATTCCATTCCATTCCATTCCATTCCATTCCATTCCATTCGGGTTGATTCCATTCCATTCAATTCCATTCGGTTTGACTCCATTCCATTCCATTCCATCTGGTTGATTCCATTCCATTCCATTCCATTCCTTTCCATTCCATTTAGGTTGATTCCATTCCATTCCATTCCTTTCCGGTTGATTCCATTCCATTCATTTCCATTCAATTCCATTCCATTCCACTCCTTTGCATTCCATTCCTGTTGTCTCCATTCGATTCCATTCCATTCCATTCCATTCCATTGGGGTTGATTCCATTCCATTCCATTCCATTCCATTCCATTCGGGTTTATTCCATTCCATTCCATTCCGTCCCATTCCATTCCATTCCTTTCGGGTTTATTCCATACCATTCCATTCCATTACATTACATTACATTACATTCGGTTTGATTACATACCATTCCATTCCATTGCGTTCCATTCCATTCGTGTTGATTCTTTTCCATTTCATTCCATTCCATTCCATTCCATTCCATTCTGGTTCATTCCATTCGGGTTGATTTTTTTCCATTCCATTCCATTCCATTCCATTCCATTAAATTCTGGTTAATTCCGTTCCATTCAATTCCATTCCATTCCATTCACGTTGATTCCATTCCATTCCATTCCATTCCATTCCATTCGGGTTGCTTGCATTCCATTCCATTCCGTTCCATGCCATTCCATTCCTTTCCATTCGGTTTGATTCCATTCCATTCCATTCCATTCCATTCCATACCAGTCTTGTTGATTCCATTCCATTCCATTCAATTCCATTCCATTCAATTAGGGTTGATTCCATTCTATTCCATTCCATTCCATTCCGTTCCATTCGGGTTGATTCCACTCCATTCCATTCCATTTCATTCCATTCTGGGTGATTCCAAACCAATCCATTCCATTCCATTCCTTTCGAGTTGATTCCATTCCTTTATATTCCATTCCCTTCCATTCCATTCCTTTCGGGTTGATTCCATTCCATTATATTACATTCCATTCCATTCCATTCCATTCCATTCCATTCCATTGCATTCCATTCCATTCCATTCCATTGCATTCCATTCCATTCCATTCCATTCCATTCCATCCAATTCCATTCCATTCCATTCGGGTTTATTCCTTCCATTCCATTCCATTCCATTCCAATCCACTCCACTACTTTCTTGTTGATTCCATTCCATTCCTTTCCATTCCAATCCGTTCCATTCCATTTGTGTTGATTCCATTCCGTTCCACTGCATTCCATTCCAGTCCATTCCATTCCATTCGGTTTGATTCCATTACATTACATTTCATTCGATTCCATTCCATTCTGATTGATTCCACTACATTCCATTCCATTCCATTTCATTCCAATCGGGTTGATTCCATTCCATTCCATTCCATTCCATTCCATTCCATTCCATTCCATTTGGGTTGATTGCATTCCATTCCAATCCATTCCATTCCATTGCATTCCATTCCATTCCATTCCATTCCGGTTGATTCCATTCCATTCCATTCCATTCAATTCCATTCGGGTTGAATCCATTGCCTTCCATTCCATTCCATTCCATTCCATTAAATTCCATTCGGTTTGATTCCATTCCTTTCCATTCCTTTCCATTCCATTCCATTCCATTCCATTCGGGTTGATTCCATTCCATTCTATTCCATCCCATTCCATTCGGGTTGATTCCATTCCATTCCATTCCATCCCATTCCATTCCATTCCATTGGGGTGGATTTCATTCCATTTCATACCATTCCATTACATTGGGGTTGAGTCTATTCCATTCCATTCCATTCCATTCGGGTTGATTCCATTCCTTTCCATTCCATTCCGGTTGATTCCATTCAATTTCATTCCATTCCATTGCATTCCCTTCCATTCCATTCTGGTTGATTCCATTCCATTCCATTCCATTCCATTCCTTTCCATTCCATTCCATTCCAGTCCATTTGTGTTGATTCCCTTCCATTCCATTCCATTCCATACCATTCCATTCGTGTTGATAACATTCTGTTCCATTCCGTTCCATTCCAATCCATTCACTTCCATTTAATTCGGGTTGGTTCCATTCCATTCAATTCCATTCGGTTAGACTCCATTCCATTCCATTCCATTCCGGTTGATTCCATTCCATTCCATTGCATTCCTTTCCATTCCATTTAGTCTGATTCCATTCCATTCCATTCTATTCCATTCCATTCCATTCCTTTCTGGATTATTCCGTTCCATTGCATTCCATTTCATTCCATTCGGGTTGAATCCATTCCATTCCATTCCATTCCCTTCCATTCCATTCCGGTTGATTCCATTCCATTCCATTCCATTCCATTCCATTCCATTCGCGTTTATTCCGTTCCATTCCATTCCATCCCATTCCATTCCTTTCGGGTTGATTCCATACCGATCCATTCCATTCAATTCCATTCTATTACTTTACATTCGGGTTGATTCCGTACCATTCCATTCCATTCCATTACATTACGTTACATTCCATTCCATTCAGGTTGATTCTGTTCCATTCCATTCCATTCCATTCCACTCCATATCATTCCATTCCATTCCTTTCAGTTTGACTGCATTCCATTCCATCCCATTCCATTCCATTCCATAACATTCCATTCGGGTTGATTCCATTCGATTCCATTCCATTTCGTTCCATTCCATTCGGGTTGATTCCTTTCCATTGCATTCCGTTCCATGCCAATCCATTCCATTCCATTAAGTTTGATTCCATTCCATTCCACATCTTTTCATTCGGGTTGATTCCATTCCATTCCATTCCATTCCATTCCAGTCCAGTCCATTCCATTCCATTCCATTCCATTCCATTCCATTCCATTCCATTTCATTCTGGTTGATTCCATTCTATTCCATTCCATTCCATTCCAATCGGGTTGATTCCATTCCATTCCATTCCATTCCATTCCATTTGGGTTGATTGCATTCCATTCCAATCCATTCCATTCCACTGCATTCCATTCCATTCCATTCCATTCCGGTTGATTCCCTTCCATTCCATTCCATTCCATTCCATTCGGGTTGAATCCATTGCCTTCCATTCTATTCAATTCCATTCCATTCCATTCGGGTTGATTACATTCCATTCCTTTCCTTTCCATTCCATTGCATTCCATTCCATTCGGTTTGATTCCATTCCATTCCATTCCATTCCATACCAGTCTTGTTGATTCCATTCCATTCCATTCAATTCCATTCCATTCAATTAGGGTTGATTCCATTCTATTCCATTCCATTCCATTCCGTTCCATTCGGGTTGATTCCACTCCATTCCATTCCATTTCATTCCATTCTGGGTGATTCCAAACCAATCCATTCCATTCCATTCCATTCGAGTTGATTCCATTCCTTTATATTCCATTCCCTTCCATTCCATTCCTTTCGAGTTGATTCCATTCCATTATATTCCATTCCATTCCATTCCATTCCATTCCATCCAATTCCATTCCATTCCATTCGGGTTTATTCCTTCCATTCCATTCCATTCCATTCCATTCCAATCCACTCCATTCCTTTCTTGTTGATTCCATTTTATTCCTTTCCATTCCATTCCGTTCCATTAAATTCGTGTTGATTCCATTCCGTTCCATTGCATTCCATTCCAGTCCAATCCATTCCATTCGGTTTGATTCCGTTCCATTACATTTCATTCGATTCCATTCCATTCGGATTGATTCCATTCCATTCCTTTCCATTCCCTTCCATTCCATTCCATTCCATTCCATTCCATTCCATTCGTGTTGATTCCATTCCATTCCATTCCATTCCATTCCACTCCATTCCATTCCATTCGTGTTGATTCTATTCCATTCCATTCCATCCCATTCCATTGCATTCCATTCGGGTTGATTCCATTCCATTTCATTCCATTACATTACATTCGGTTTGATTCTATTCCATTCCATTCCATTCCATTCCATTCCATTCGGGCTGATTCCATTCCTTTCTATTCCATTCCATTCCATTCCATTCCATTCCTTTCGGGTTGATTCCATTCCGTTCCATTCCATTCCATTCGGTTTGATTCCATTCAATCTCATTCCATTCCATTGCATTCCATTCCATTCCATACGGGTTCATTCCATTCCATTCCATTCCATTCCATTCCATTCCATGCCATTCCGGATGATACCATTCCATTTCATTCCATTCCATTCGAGTTGATTCCATTCCATTCCATTCCATTCCATTCCATTCGATTTCATTTCATTCCATTCCATTCCATTCGTGTTGGTTCCATTCCATTCCGATTCATTCCATTCCATTCCATTCCATTCCATTCGGGTTGATTCCATTCCATTCCATTCCATTCCATTCCATTCGGGTTGATTCCATTCCATTCCATTTCATTCCATTCCATTCCGTTCCATTTCGGTTGATTCCTTTCCATTCCATTCCATTCCATTCCATTCCATTCGTGTTGATTCCATTCCAATCGATTTCGTTCCATTCCATTCCATTCGTGTTGCTTCCATTCCATTCCGTTTCCTTCCATTCCATTCCATTCCATTACTTTCGTGTTGATTCCATTCCATTCCTTTCCATTCCATTATATTCCGTGCCATTTCGGATGACACCATTCCATTCCATTCCATTCGCGTTGATTCCATTCTATTCCATTACATTCGATTCCATTCGGGTTGATTCCATTCCGTTCCAATCCATTCCATTCCATTCCATTCCATTCCATTCCATTCCATTCCATTCCTTTCGGGTTGATTCCGTTCCATTCCATTCCATTCCATTCCATTCCATTCGTTTTGATTCCATTCCATTCCATTCAATTCCATTCCATTCAATTAGGGTTGATTCCATTCTATTCCATTCCATTCCATTCCATTCCATTCCATTCCATTCGGGTTGATTCCACTCCATTCCATTCCATACCATTCCATTCCATTCCATTCCATTCCATTCTTGTTGATTCCACACCAATCCATTCCATTCCATTCCATTCGAGTTGATTCCATTCCATTGCATTCCATTCCATCCCATTCCATTCCACTCTATTCGGGTTGATTCCATTCCATTCCTTTCCATTCGGGTTGAATCTATTCCACTTCATTCCATTCCATTCCATTCGGGTTGATTCCGTTCCTTTCAATTCCATTCCATTCCATTCCATTCGGGTTGATTCCATTCCATTCCATTCCGTTCCTTTCCATTTCACTCCATTCCTTTCTTGTTGATTCCACTCCATTCCTTTCCATTCCATTCCGTTCCATTCCATTCGTGTTCATTCCATTCCGTTCCATTGCATTCCATTCCATTCCATTCCATTCGGTTTGATTCCGTTCCATTACATTCCATGCGATTCCATTCCCTTCGGGTTGATTCCATTCCATTCCTTTCCATTCCCTTCCATACCATTCCATTCCATTCCATTCCATTCCTGTTGATTCTATTCCATTCCATTCCATCCCACTCCATTCCATTCCATTCGGGTTGATTCCATTCCATTTCATTCCATTACATTACATTCGGTTTGATTGTATTCCATTCCATTCCATTCCATTCCTTTCCATTCCATTCCATTCCATTCTGGCTGATTCCATTCCATTCCATTCCATTCCATTCCATTCCATTCCATTCCATTCCATTCGGGCTGATTCCATTCCATTCCATTCCATTCCATTCGGGTTGATTCCATTCCATTTCATTCCATTCCATTCTATTCCATTCCTTTCCATTCGGGTTGATTCCATTCCGTTTCATTTTATTCCATTCCATTCCTTTCGGGTTGATTCCATTCCATCTCATTACATTCCATTGCATTCCATTCCTTTCCATTCGGGATGATTCAATTGCATTCCATTCCATTCCATTCCATGCCATTCCGGATTATACCATTCCATTCCATTCCATTCGAGTTGAATCCATTCCATTCCATTCCATTCCATTGGATTTCATTCCATTCCATTCCATTCGTGTTGGTACCATTCCATTCCGTTTCATTCCATTCCATCCCATTCCATTCGGTTTGATACCATTCCATTCCATTCCATTGCATTCCATTCTATTCCGTTCCATTTCGGTTGATTCCTTTCCATTCCATTCCATTCCATTACATTCGAGTTGATTCCATTTCGTTCCATTCCATTCCATTCCATTCCATTCGTGTTGATTCCATGCCATTTCATTCCATTCCATTGCATTCCATTCCATTCCAATCGGGTTGATTCCATTCCATTCCATTCCATTCAGGTTGATTGCATTCCATTCCATTCCATTCCATTCCGTTCCATTCCATTCCATTCCAGTTAATTCCATTCCATTCCATTATATTCCATTCCATTCCGGTTGATTCCATTCCATTTTATTCCATTCCATTCCGGTTGATTCCTTTCCATTTTATTCCATTCCATTCCGTTTGATTCCATTCCATTCGATTCCATTCCATTCCATTCCATTCGGGTTGATTCCATTCCATTCCATTCCATTTTATTCCATTCCATTCCGGTTGATTCCATACCATTCCATTCCATTCCATTCCATTCCATTCCATTCCATTGCATTCGGGTTGACTCCATTCCATTCCATTCCATCCCATTCCATTCCATTCTATTCCTTTACATTCCATTCGGGTTGATTGCATTTCATTCCAATCCATTCCATTCCATTCCATTCAGGTTGATTGCATTCCATTCCATTCCATTCCAATCTATTCCATTCGAGTTGATTCCGTTCAATTCCATTCCATTCCATTCCATTCCATTCCATTCCATTCCATTCCATTCGGGTTGATTCCATTCCATTCAATTCCATTCAATTCCATTCCATTCCATTGCATTCCATTCGGGTTGATTCCATACCATTCCATTCCATTCCATTCCATTCCATTCCGGTTGACTCCATTCCATTCCATTCCATCCCATTCCATTCCATTCCATTCCATTACATTACATTCGGGTTGATTCTATTCCATTCCATTCCATTCGGGTTTATTCTGTTCCATTCCATTCCATTCCATTCGGTATGTTTCCATTCGACTACATTCCATTCAATTCCATTCCATTCCATTCCTTTCGGGTTGATTCCACTCCATTCCATTCCATTCCATTCCAGTCTTGTTGATTCCATTCCATTCCATTCCTTTCCATTCCATTCCATTCCATTCCATTCCATTCGGGTTGATTCCTTTCCATTCTATTCCATCCCATTCCATTCTGGTTGATTCCATTCCATTGCATTCCATTCCATTACATTCCATGAATTTCGGGATGATTCATTTACATTCCATTCGATTCCATTCCATTCGATTTGATTCCATTCCATTCCATTCCATTCCATTCCATTCCATTCCACTCGGGTTGATTCCATTCCATTCCATTCCATTCTGGTTGATTCCATTCCACTCCATTCCATTCCATTCCATTCCATTCCATTCCATTCCATTCCAATCGGTTTGATTCCATTCCTTTCCATTCCATTCCATTCCATTCCATTCCATTCCATTCCATTCCATTCCATTTGGGTTGATTCCATTCAATTTCATTCTATTCCATTGCATTCCCTTCCATTCCATTCTGGTTGATTCCATTCCATTGCATTCCATTCCATTACATTCCATGCCATTTGGGATGATTCCTTTCCATTCCATTCCATTCCATTCCATTCTATTAGATTCCATTCCATTCCATTCCATTCCATTCCATTTTATTCCATTCGATTTCTTTCCATTCCATTTTATTCGGGTTGGTTCCATTCCATTCAGTTTCATACCATTCCATTCCATTCCGTGACATTCGGCTTGATTCCATTCCATTCCATTCCATTCCTTTCGGGTTGATTTCATTCCATTCCATTGCATTCCATTTCATTCCATTCTGGTTGATTCCATTCCATTCCATTCCATTCCATTCCATTCGTGTTGATTCCATTCCATTCCATTCCATTCCATTCCATTCCTTTCCATTCCATTCCAGTCGGTTTGATTCCGATTCATTCCATTCCATTCGATTCCATTCCATTCGGGTTGGTTCCATTTCATTCCTTTCCATTCCATTCCATTCCATTCCATTCCATTCGTGTTGATTCCATTCCGTTCCATTCCACTCCATTCCTTTCCATTCCATTCCATTCGGGTTGATTCCATTCCATTCCATTCCATGCCATTCCAATACATTCCATTCGGGTTGATTCCATTCCATTTCATTCCATTCAATTATATTCTGGTTGATTCTATTCCATTCCATTCCATTCCATTCGGGTTGATTCCATTCCATTCCATTCCATTCCATTCCATTCCATTCCATTCCATTCGGGTTTATTCCGTTCCATTCCATTCCATCCCATTCCATTCAATTCCTTTTGGGTTGATTCCATACCATTCCATTCCATTCCATTACATGACATTCCATTCGGGTTGATTCCATACGATTCCATTCCATTCCATTACATTCCATTACATCCCATTCCATTCAGGTTGCTTTTATTCCATTCCATTACTTTCCATTCCATATCATTCCATTCCTTACCATTCAGGTTGATTGCATTCCATTCCATTCCATTCAATTCCATTCGGGTTGATTCCTTTCCATTGCATTCCGTTCTGTGCCATTCCATTCCATTCCATTAAGGTTGATTCCATTCCATTCCTTTCCATTTCATTCGGGTTGATTCCATTCCATTCCATTCCATTCCATTCCATTCCATTCCATTCGGGTTGATTCCATTCTATTCCATTCCATTCCATTCCATTTCATTCTGGTTGATTCCATTGCATTCCATTCCATTCCATTCCATTCCACTCCACTCCATTCGGATTGATTCCAATCCATTCCATTCCATTCCATTCCAGTCCATTCCATTCCAATCCATTCCTTTCCATTCCATTCCATTCCATTCTGGATGATTTCATTCAATTCCATTCGGTTTGATTCCATTCCATTCCATTCCATTCCATTAAATTGTGGTTCATTCTATTCCATTCCATTCCCTTCCATTCCATTCCATTCCATTCAGGTTGATTCCATTCCATTCCATTCCATTCCATTCTATTCCATTCCATTTCATTCTGGTTGATTCCATTCCGTTCCATTCCATTCCATTCCATTCCTGTTGACTCCATTCCATTTTATACCATTCCATTCCGTTTGGTCTCTTTCCATTCTATTCCATTCCATTCCATTCCATTCCATTCCATTCCATTCGGGTTGATTCCATTCCATTGTATTCCATTCTGGTTGATTCCATTCCATTCCATTCCATTCCTTTCCATTCCATTCCATTCGGGTTGATTCCCTTCCTTTCCATTCCATTCCATTCCATTCAATTCCATTCCATTCCCTACCATTCGTGTTGATTCCATTCAATTTCATTCTATTCCATTGCATTGCCTTCCATTCCATTCTGGTTGATTCCATTCCATTGCATTCCATTCCATTACATTCCATGAATTTCGGGATGATTCCTTTACATTCCATTCCATTCCATTCGATTTGATTCCATTCCATTCCATTCCATTCCATTCCATTCCATTCCATTCCATTCCATTCCATTCCATTCCACTCGGGTTGATTCCATTCCATTCCATTCCATTCTGGTTGATTCCATTCCACTCCATTCCATTCCATTCCATTCCATTCCATTCCATTCCAATCGGGTTGATTCCATTCCTTTCCATTCCATTCCATTCCATTCCATTCCATTCCATTCAATTCCATTCCATTCCTTTCCATTTGGGTTGATTCCATTCAATTTCATTCTATTCCATTGCATTCCCTTCCATTCCATTCTGTTTGATTCCATTCCAATGCATTCCATTCCATTACATTCCATGCCATTTGGGATGATTCCTTTCCATTCCATTCCATTCCATTCCATTCGATTAGATTCCATTCCATTCCATTCCATTCCATTCCATTCCATTTTATTCCATTCGATTTCTTTCCATTCCATTTTATTCGGGTTGGTTCCATTCCATTCAGTTTCATACCATTCCATTCCATTCCGTGACATTCGGCTTGATTCCATTCCATTCCATTCCATTCCTTTCGGTTTGATTTCATTCCATTCCATTGCATTCCATTTCATTCCATTCTGGTTGATTCCATTCCATTCCATTCAATTCCATTCCATTCCTGTTGATTCCATTCCATTCCATTCCTTTCCATTCCATTCCAGTCGGTTTGATTCCGATTCATTCCATTCCATTCGATTCCATTCCATTCGGGTTGGTTCCATTTCATTCCTTTCCATTCCATTCCATTCCATTCCATTCCATTCGTGTTGATTCCATTCCGTTCCATTCGTGTTGATTCCATTCCATTCCATTCCACTCCATTCCTTTCCATTCCATTCCACTCGGGTTGATTCCATTCCATTCCATTCCATGCCATTCCAATACATTCCATTCGGGTTGATTCCATTCCATGTCATTCCATTCCATTATATTCTGGTTGATTCTATTCCATTCCATTCCATTCCATTCGGGTTGATTCCATTCCATTCCATTCCATTCCATTCCATTCCATTCGGGTTTATTCCGTTCCATTCCATTCCATCCCATTCCATTCCATTCCTTTTGGGTTGATTCCATACCATTCCATTCCATTCCATTACATGACGTTCCATTCGGGTTGATTCCATACGATTCCATTCCATTCCATTGCATTCCATTACATCCCATTCCATTCAGGTTGCTTTTATTCCATTCCATTACTTTCCATTCCATATCATTCCATTCCATACCATTCAGGTTGATTGCATTCCATTCCATTCCATTCAATTCCATTCGGGTTGATTCCTTTCCATTGCATTCCGTTCTGTGCCATTCCATTCCATTCCATTAAGGTTGATTCCATTCCATTCCTTTCCATTTCATTCGGGTTGATTCCATTCCATTCCATTCGGGTTGATTCCATTCTATTCCATTCCATTCCATTCCATTTCATTCTGGTTGATTCCATTGCATTCCATTCCATTCCATTCCATTCCACTCCACTCCATTCGGATTGATTCCAATCCATTCCATTCCATTCCAGTCCATTCCATTCCAATCCATTCCTTTCCATTCCATTCCATTCCATTCTGGATGATTCCATTCCATTCCATTCCATTCCATTCGGTTTGATTCCATTCCATTCCATTCCATCCCATTAAATTGTGGTTCATTCTATTCCATTCCATTCCCTTCCATTCCATTCTATTCCATTCAGTTTGATTCCATTCCATTCCATTCCATTCCATTCTATTCCATTCCATTTCATTCTGGTTGATTCCATTCCGTTCCATTCCATTCCATTCCATTCCATTCCATTCCTGTTGACTCCATTCCATTTTATACCATTCCATTCCGTTTGGTCTCTTTCCATTCTATTCCATTCTATTCCATTCCATTCGTGTTGATTCCATTCCATTCCATTCCATTCCATTCCATTGCATTCCATTCGGGTTGATTCCATACCATTCCATTCCATTCCATTCCATTCCATTCCATTCCATTCCGGTTGACTCCATTCCATTCCATTCCATCCCATTCCATTCCATTCATTCCATTACATTACATTCGGTTTGATACTATTCCATTTCATTCCATTCGGGTTTATTCTGTTCCATTCCATTCCATTCCATTCGGTATGTTTCCATTCCACTCCATTCCATTCAAATCCATTCCATTCCATTCCATTCCTTTCGGGTTGATTCCACTCCATTCCATTCCATTCCATTCAAGTCTTGTTGATTCCATTCCATTCCATTCCTTTCCATTCCATTCCATTCCATTCCATTCCATTCGGGTTGATTCCATTCCATTCCATCCCATTCCATTCCATTCCATTCCATTCGCGTGGATTTCATTCCATTTCATACCATTCCATTACATTGGGGTTGATTCTATTCCATTCCATTCCATTCCATTCCATTCCATTCCATTCCATTGCCTTCCATTCGGGTTGATTCCATTCCATTCCATTCCATTCTGGTTGATTCCATTCCATTCCATTCCATTCCATTCCAATCCATTCCATTCCATTCGGGTTGATTCCATTCCTTTCCATTCCATTCCATTCCATTTCATTCAATTCCATTCGATTCCCTTCAATTCGGGTTGATTCCATTGAATTTCATTCTATTACATTGCATTGCCTTCCATTCCATTCTGGTTGATTCCATTCCATTGCATTCCATTCCATTACATTCCATGAAATTCGGGAAGATTCCTTTACATTCCATTCCATTCCATTCGATTTGATTCCATTCCATTCCATTCCATTCCATTCCATTCCATTCCATCCCATTCCATTCCATTGCATTCCATTCCATTACATTCGGGTTGATTCTATTCCATTCCATTCCATTCGGGTTTATTCTGTTCCATGCCATTCCATTCCATTCGGTATGTTTCCTTTCCACTCCATTCCACTCAATTCCATTCCATTCCATTCCATTCCTTTCGGGTTGATTCCACTCCATTCCATTCCATTCCATTCCAGTCTTGTTGATTCCATTCCATTCCATTCCGTTCCATTCCATTCCATTCCATTCCATTCCATTCGGGTTGATTCCATTCCATTCCATTCCATTCCATTCCATTCCATTCCATTCCATTCCATTCGGGTTGATTCCATTCCTTTCCATTCCATTCCATTCCATTCCATTCAATTCCATTCCATTCCCTACCATTCGGGTTGATTCCATTCAATTTCATTCTATTCCATTGCATTGCCTTCCATTCCATTCTGGTTGATTCCATTCCATTGCATTCCATTGCATTACATTCCATGAATTTCGGGATGATTCATTTAAATTCCATTCCATTGCATTGCATTCCTTTGCATTACATTCCATGAATTTCGGGATGATTCATTTACATTCCATTCCATTCCATTCGATTTGATTCCATTCCATTCCATTCCATTCCATTCCATTCCATTCCACTCGGGTTGATTCCATTCCATTCCATTCCATTCTGGTTGATTCCATTCCACTCCATTCCATTCCATTCCATTCCATTCCATTCCATTCCATTCCATTCCATTCCATTCCAATCGGGTTGATTCCATTCCTTTCCATTCCATTCCATTCCATTCCATTCCATTCCATTCCATTCCATTTGGGTTGATTCCATTCAATTTCATTCTATTCCATTGCATTCCCTTCCATTCCATTCTGGTTTATTCCATTCCATTGCATTCCATTCCATTACATTCCATGCCATTTGGGATGATTCCTTTCCATTCCATTCCATTCCATTCCATTCTATTAGTTTCCATTCCATTCCATTCCATTCCATTCCATTTTATTCCATTCGATTTCTTTCCATTCCATTTTATTCGGGTTGGTTCCATTCCATTCAGTTTCATACCATTCCATTCCATTCCCTGACATTCGGCTTGATTCCATTCCATTCCATTCCATTCCTTTCGGGTTGATTTCATTCCATTCCATTGCATTCCATTTCATTCCATTCTGGTTGATTCCATTCCATTCCATTCCATTCCATTCCATTCCATTCGTGTTGATTCCATTCCATTCCATTCCATTCCATTCCATTCCTTTCCATTCCATTCCAGTCGGTTTGATTCCGATTCATGCCATTCCATTCGATTCCATTCCATTCGGGTTGGTTCCATTTCATTCCTTTCCATTCCATTCCATTCCATTCCATTCCATTCGTGTTGATTCCATTCCGTTCCATTCCACTCCATTCCTTTCCATTCCATTCCATTCGGGTTGATTCCATTCCATTCCATTCCATGCCATTCCAATACATTCCATTCGGGTTGATTCCATTCCATTTCATTCCATTCAATTATATTCTGGTTGATTCTATTCCATTCCATTCCATTCCATTCGGGTTGATTCCATTCCATTCCATTCCATTCCATTCCATTCCATTCGGGTTTATTCCGTTCCATTCCATTCCATCCCATTCCATTCAATTCCTTTTGGGTTGATTCCATACCATTCCATTCCATTCCATTACATGACATTCCATTCGGGTTGATTCCATACGATTCCATTCCATTCCATTCCATTCCATTACATCCCATTCCATTCAGGTTGCTTTTATTCCATTCCATTACTTTCCATTCCATATCATTCCATTCCTTACCATTCAGGTTGATTGCATTCCATTCCATTCCATTCAATTCCATTCGGGTTGATTCCTTTCCATTGCATTCCGTTCTGTGCCATTCCATTCCATTCCATTAAGGTTGATTCCATTCCATTCCTTTCCATTTCATTCGGGTTGATTCCATTCCATTCCATTCCATTCCATTCCATTCCATTCCATTCCATTCCATTCGGGTTGATTCCATTCTATTCCATTCCATTCCATTCCATTTCATTCTGGTTGATTCCATTGCATTCCATTCCATTCCATTCCATTCCACTCCACTCCATTCGGATTGATTCCAATCCATTCCATTACATTCCATTCCATTCCATTCTGGATGATTCCATTCAATTCCATTCGGTTTGATTCCATTCCATTCCATTCCATTCCATTAAATTGTGGTTCATTCTATTCCATTCCATTCCCTTCCATTCCATTACATTCCATTCCGGTTGTTTCCATCCCATTCCATTCCATTCCATTCCATTCTGGTTGATTCCATTCCATTCCATTCCATTTCATTCCATTCCATTCAGGTTGATTCCATTCCACTCCATTCCATGCAGTTTGATTCCATTCCAATCCATTCCATTACATTCCATTGCATTCCATTCTATTCTATTCAGCTTGATTCCATTCCATTCCATTCTATTCGGGTTGATTCCATTCCATTCAATTCCATTCGGTTTGAGTTCGTTCCATTCCACTCCATTCCATTACATTACATTCTGATTGACCCCATTCCATTCCATTCTATTCCATTCAATTCCATTCCATTCCATTCCATTCCATTCCATTCCATTCCATTCCATTCGTGTTGATTCCATTCCATTCCATTCCTTTCCATTGCATTCCATTCGTGTTGATTCCATTCCATTCCATTCCATTCTATTCCATTGGGTTGATTCCATTCTATTGATTCCATTCCATTCCATTCCATTCTATTCGGGTTGATTCCATTCCATTCCATTCCATTCGGGTTGATTCCATTCCATTCAATTCCATTCCATTCCATTCCATTCCACTCCTTTCCGTTTGATTCTATTCCATTCCATTCCACTCCATTCCATTCCATTCCATTCTATTCAGTTTGATTCCTTTTCTTTCCATTCCATTCCATTTAGTTCCATTCGCGTTGATTCCATTCCATTCCATTCCATTCCATTCGGGTGGATTCCCTTCCATTCTGTTCCTTTCCATTCCATTCCTTTCGATTCGGGTTGATTCCATTCCATTCCATTCTTTTCCATTCCATTCCATTCCATTCCATTCCATTCCCTTCCATTCCATTCGTGTTGATTCCATTCCGTTCTATTCCATTCCATTCCATTCCATTCCATTCCACTCAGGTTGGTTCCATTCCATTCCATTCCATTCCATTCCATTCAGTTTCGTTCCATTCCATTCCATTCCATTCCATTCCATTCCATTCCATTCCATTCGAGTTGATTCCATTCCATTCCATTCCATTCCATTCGATTCCAGTTGATTCAATTCCATTCCTTTCCATTCAATTCCTTTCATTCCATTCCATTCCATTCGGGTTGACTCCATTCCATTGCATTCCATTCCATTCCATTCCATTCCATTCCATTCCATTCATGTTGATTCCATTCCATTCATGTTGATTTCATTACATTCCAATAGAGTTGATTCCATTCCATTCCATTCCATTCCATTTGGGTAGATTCCATTCCATTCCATTCCATCCCATTTCATTCCATTCCATTTGGGCTAATTCCATTCCATTACATTCCATTCCATTCAAGTTGATTCTATTCCTTTCCATTCCATTCCATTCCATTCTGGTTGATTCCGTTCCATTCCATTCCATTCCATTCCATTCGTATTGATTCCCTCCCATTCCATTCCATTCCATTCCATTAGGGTTGATTCCATTCCATTCCATTCCATTCCATTCCATTCCATTCCATTCCATTCCATTCGTGTTGAATCCATTCCATTCCATTCCATTCCATGCCATTCCATTCAGGTTGGTTCTATTCCATTCCATTCCATTACATTACATTCCATTCCATTCCGGTTGTTTCCATTCCATTCCATACCATACCATTCCATTCAGGTTGGTTCCATTCCATTCCATTCCATTGCATTCCATTCCATTCCATTCGAGTTGTATCCATTCCATTCCATTCCATTACATTCCATTCCATTCCGGTCGATTCCATTCCATTCCATTCCATTCCATTCCATTCCATTCCATTCGGTTTGACTCTATTCCATTCCATTCCATTCCATTCCATTCCATACCATTCAGGTTGATTTCATTCCATTCCATTCCATTCCATTCCATTCCATTCAATTCCATTCCATTCCGGTGGATTCCTTTCCATTCCATCCCATTCCATTCCATTCCAGTTTATTCGGTTTGATTCCATTCCATTCCATTCCATTACATTCCATTCCTTTCCAATTCATTCCATTCCATTCCATTCCTTTCCATTTTATTGCATTCCATTCCATTCAGGTTGATGGCATTTCATTCCATTCCTTTCCATTCCATTTGTGTTGATTCCATCCCATTCCATTGCACTCTATTCCATTCCATTCCATTCCATTCTATTCCATTCCATTCCATTCCATTCCATTCCATTCCACTCCAATCCCCTCCACTCCACTCCACTCCATTCCATTCCAATCAATTCCATTCGGTTTGATTCCATTCCATTCCATTCCATTCCATTCCACTTCATTCCATTCAATTCGTGTTGATTCCTTTCCATTCCATTCCATTACTTTCCATTCCATTCCATTCCGCTTGATTCCATTCCATTCCATTCCATTCTATTCGGTTTGATTCCATTCCATTCCATTCCATTCCATTGGGGTGATTCCATTCCATTCCATTTCATTCCATTCCATTCCTTTCCATTCCATTTTATTCGGGTTGATTCCATTCCATTCCATTCCATTCCATTCCGGTAGATTCCATTCCATTCCATTCCATTCCATTAGATTCCAATCAATTCCATTCGGGTTGATTCCTTTCCATTCCATTCCATTCCATTCCATTCCATTCCATTCGGGTGGATTCCATTCCATTCCATTCCATTCCGTTCGTGTTGATTCCATTTCATTCGATTAGATTCCATTCCATTCCATTCGATTCAATTCCATTCCATTCCGATTGATTCCATTCCATTCCATTCCATTCTATTCCATTCCATTCCATTCCATTCGCGTTGATTCCATTCCATTCCATTCCATTCCATTCCATTCCATTCCGTTCCATTCCATTCCACTGGGGTGATTCGATACTATTCCGTTCCGTTCCATTCCATTCCATTCCATTCCATTCCATTCCATTCGGGTTGATTCCATTCCTTTCCTTTCCATTCCATTCCATTCCATTCGTGTTGATTCCATTCCATTCCATTCCATTCCATTCCATTCCATTGGGGTGATTCCATTCTTTTCCATTCCATTCCATTCCATTCTATTTGAGTTGATTCCATTCCATTACATTCCATTCCGGTTGATTCCATTCCATTCCATTCCATTCCATTCCATTGGGGTGATTCCATTCTTTTCCATTCCATTCCATTCCATTCTATTTGAGTTGATTCCATTCCATTACATTCCATTCAGGTTGATTCCATTCCATTCCATTCCATTCTATTCCATTCCATTCCAGTGGATTCCATTCCATTCCATTCCATTCCGGTGGATTCCATTCACTCCCATTCCATTCCATTCCATTTTATTCGGTTTGATTCCATTCCATTCCATTCCATTCCATTCCTTTCCATTTCATTCCATTCCATTCCATTCGGGTTGATGGCATTTCATTCCATTCCTTTCCATTCCATTTGGGTTGATTCCATCCCATTCCATTGCACTCTATTCCATTCCATTCCATTCCATTCTATTCCATTCCATTCCATTCCATTCCATTCCATTCCACTCCAATCCCCTCCACTGCACTCCACTCCACTTCATTCCATTCCAATCAATTCCATTCTGGTTGATTCCATTCCATTCCATTCAATTCCATTCCATTCCATTCCATTCGGGTTGATTCCGTTCCATTCTATTCCATTCCATTCCAGTGGATTCCATTCCATTCCATTCCATTCCATTCCATTCCATTCCATTCCGGTGGATTCCATTCACTCCCATTCCATTCCATTCCATTTTATTCGGTTTGATTCCATTCCATTCCATTCCATTCCATTCCTTTCCATTTCATTCCATTCCATTCCATTCGGGTTGATGGCATTTCATTCCATTCCTTTCCATTCCATTTGGGTTGATTCCATCCCATTCCATTGCACTCTATTCCATTCCATTCCATTCTATTCCATTCCATTCCATTCCATTCCATTCCATTCCGTTCCATTCCACTCCAATCCCCTCCACTCCACTGCACTCCACTCCATTCCATTCCAATCAATTCCATTCTGGTTGATTCCATTCCATTCCATTCCATTCCATTCCATTCCATTCGGGTTGATTCCGTTCCATTCCATTCCATTCCATTCCATTCCATTCCATTCCACTCCATTCCATTCAATTCGAGTTTATTCCTTTCCATTCCATTCCATTCCTTTCCATTCCATTCCATTCCGGTCGATTCCATTCCATTCCATTCGGGTTGATTCCATTCCACTCCTTTCCATTCAATTGGGGTGATTACATTCCATTCCATTGCATTCCATTCCATTCCATTCCATTCCATTCCGGTAAATTCCATTCCATTCCATTCCATTCCAATCCATTCCATTCGGGTTGATTCCTTTCCATTCCATTCCATTCCATGCCATTCGTGTTGATTCCATTTCATTCGATTCCATTCCATTCCATTCCACTCCGTTCCATTCAATTCCATTGGGGTGATGCGATTCTATTCCTTTCCGTTCCATACCATTCCATTCCTTTCGGGTTGATTCCATTCCATTGCATTCCATTCGGATTGATTCCATTCCATTCCATTCCATTCCATTCAATTCCATTCCATTCCTTTTGATTCTATTCCATTCCATTCCATTCCATTCCATTCCATTCAGTTTGATTCCTTTCCATTCCATTCCATTCCATTTCATTCCATTCGCGTTGATTCCATTCCATTCCATTCCATTCCATTTCATTCCATTCCATTCCATTCGGGTTGACTCCATTCCATTCCTTTCCATTCCATTCCTTTCCATTCCATTCCTTTACATTCCATTCCATTCCATTCCATTCGGGTTGATTCCATTCCATTCCATTCCGTTCCATTCCATCCCATTCCATTCCATTACATTCTGGTTGATTCGCTTCCATTCCAATTCTTTCGGTTTGACTCCATTCCATTGCATTCCATTACATTAAATTCCGGTTGTTTCCATCCCATTCCATTCCATTCCATTCCATTCAGGTTGATTCCATTCCATTTCATTCCATTCCATTCAGGTTGATTCCATTCCACTCCATTCCATTCGGTTTGATTCCTTTCCAATCCATTCCATTACATTCCATTGCATTCCATTCTATTCCATTCAGGTTGATTCCATTCCATTCCATTCTATTCAGGTTGATTCCATGCCATTCCATTCCATTCGGCTTGACTCCGTTCCATTCCATTCCATTCCATTCCATTACATTCCGTTGACCCCATTCCATTCCATTCTATTGCATTCCATTCCATTGCATTCCATTCGGGTTGATTCCACTCCATTCCATTCCTTTCCATTCCATTCCATTCGTGTTGATTCCATTCCATTCCATTCCATTCCATTCCATTGGGGTGATTCCATTCTATTCCATTCCATTCCATTCCATTCCATTCCATTCCATTCCATTCTATTCGGGTTGATTCCATTCCATTCCATTCCATACGGGTTGTTTCCATTCCATTCAATTCCATTCCATTCCATTCCATTCCATTCCACTCCATTCCGTTTGATTCTATTCACTTCCATTCCATTCCATTCCATTCCATTCTATTCAGTTTGATTCCTTTCCATTCCATTCCGTTCCATTTAGTTCCATTCGCGTTGATTCCATTCCATTCCATTCCATTCCATTACATTACATTACATTCGGGTTGATTCCATTCCATTCCATTCCATTCCACTCTGGTTGATTCCATTCCATTCCATTCCATTCCATTCCATTCGGGTTGATTCCATTCCATTCCTTTCCATTCCATTCCTTTCCATTCCATTCCATTCCATTCCATTCGGGTGGATTCCATTCCATTCCGTTCCTTTCCATTCCATTCCTTTCCATTCGGGTTGATTCCATTCCATTCCATTCTTTTCCATTCCATTCCATTCCATTCCATTCCATTCCATTCCATTCCATTCCATTCCATTAAATTCGGGTTGATTCGCTTCCATTCCATTCCATTCCCTTTGACTCCATTCCATTCCAGTACATTACATTACATTCCGGTTGATTCCATCCCATTCCATTCCATTGCATTCCATTCAGTTTGGTTCCATTCCATTCCATTCCATTCCATTCAGTTTGGTTCCATTCCATTCCTTTCCATTCCATTCGAGTTGATTCCATTCCATTCCATTCCATTCCATTCCATTCCATTCCATTCCAGTTGATTCAATTCCATTCCTATCCATTCAATTCCTTTCATTCCATTCCATTCCATTCGGGTTGACTCCATTCCATTGCATTCCATTCCATTCCATTCCATTCCATTCCATTCCATTCCATTCATGTTGATTCCATTCCATTCATGTTGATTTCATTACATTCCAATCGAGTTGATTCCATTCCATTCCATTCCATTCCATTTGGGTAGATTCCATTCCATTCCATTCCATCCCATTGCATTCCATTCCATTTGGGCCGATTCCATTCCATTCCATTCCATTCCATTCAGGTTGATTCTATTCCTTTCCATTCCATTCCATTCCATTCTGGTTGATTCCGTTCCATTCCATTCCATTCCATTCCATTCGTATTGATACCCTTCCATTCCATTCCATTCCATTCCATTAGCGTTGATTCCATTCCATTCCATTCCATTCCATTCCATTCCATTCGTGTTGAATCCATTCCATTCCATTCCATTCCATTCGAGTTGTATCCATTCCATTCCATTCCATTCCATTCCATTCCATTCCGGTTGATTCCATTCCTTTACATTCCATACCATTCCATTCAGGTTGGTTCTATTCCATTCCATTCCATTCCATTCCATTCCATTCCATTCGAGTTGTATCCATTGCATTCCATTCCATTACATTCCATTCCATTCCGGTTGATTCCATTCCTTTACATTCCATACCATTCCATTCAGGTTTGTTCCATTCCTTTCCATTCCATTGCATTCCATTCCATTCCATTCGAGTTGTATCCATTCCATTCCATTCCATTACATTACATTCCATTCCGGTTGATTCCATTCCATTCCATTCCATTCCTTTCCAATTCATTCCATTCCATTCCATTTCATTCCTTTCCATTTCATTCCATTGCATTCCATTCAGGTTGATGGCATTTCATTCCAATCCTTTCCATTCCATTTGGGTTGATACCATCCCATTCCATTACACTCTATTCCATTCAATTCCATTCCATTCTATACCATTCCATTCCATTCCATTCCACTCCAATACCCTCCACTCCACTCCACTCCACTCCATTCCATTCCAATCAATTCCATTCGGTTTGATTCCATTCCATTCCATTCCATTCCATTCCATTCCACTTCATTCCATTCAATTCGGGTTGATTCCTTTCCATTCCATTCCATTATTTTCCATTCCATTCCATTCCGCTTGATTCCATTCAATTCCATTGCATTCTATTCGGTTTGATTCCATTCCATTCCATTCCATTCCATTGGGGTGATTCCATTCCATTCCATTTCATTCCATTCCATTCCTTTCCATTCCATTTTATTCGGGTTGATTCCATTCCATTCAATTAGATTCCATTCTGGTAGATTCCATTCCATTCCATTCTATTCCATTAGATTCCAATCCATTCCATTCGGGTTGATTCCTTTCCATTCCATTCCATTCCATTCCATTCCATTCCATTCCATTCGGGTGGATTCCATTCCATTCCATTCCATTCCGTTCGTGTTGATTCCATTTCATTCGATTCCATTCGATTCCATTCCATTCCGATTGATTCCATTCCATTCCATTCCATTCTATTCCATTCCATTCAATTTCATTCCATTCGCGTTGATTCCATTCCATTCCATTCCATTCCATTCCGTTCCATTCCATTCCATTGGGGTGATTCGATACAATTCCGTTCCGTTCCATTCCATTACATTCCATTCCTTTCCATTGCATTCGGGTTGACTCCATTCCATTCCATTCCATTCGGGTTGCTTTCATTCCATTCCATTCCATTCCATTCCATTTCATTCCATTCCACTGCATTCCTTTTGATTCTATTCCATTCCATTCCATTCCATTCCATTCTATTCAGTTTGATTCCCTTCCATTCCATTCCATTCCATTTAGTTCCATTCGCGTTGATTCCATTCCATTCCATTCCATTCCATTCGGGTTGATTCCCTTCCATTCCATTCCATTCCATTCCATTCCATTCCATTCCATTCCATTCCATTCCATTCGGGTTGATTCCATTCCATTCCTTTCCATTCCATTCCTTTCCATTCCATTCCATTCGGGTGGATTCCATTCCATTCCTTTCCATTAAATTCCATTCCTATCCATTCGGGTTGATTCCATTCCATTCCATTCCGCTCCATTCCATTCCATTCCATTCCATTCCATTACATTCGGGTTGATTCGCTTCCATTCCATTCCGTTCCCTTTGACTCCATTCCATTCCATTACATTACATTACATTCCGGTTGATTCCATCCCATTCCATTCCATTCCATTCCATTCCATTCAGGTTGATTCCATTCCATTCCATGCCATTCCACTCCCTTCTATTCCATTCGTGTTGATTCCACTCCGTTCCATTCCATTCCATTCCATAAAGGTTGGTTCCATTCCATTCCATTCCATTTCATTCCATTCGGGTGGATTCCATTCCATTCCATTCCATTCCATTCCATTCCTTTCCATTCCATTCCATTCTGGTTGATTCCATTCCATTCCAGTCGGGTTGATTCCATTCCATTCCATTCCATTCAATTGGGGTGATTCCATTCCATTTCATTCCATTCCATTCCTTTCCATTCCATTTTATTCAGGTTGATTCCAATCCATTACATTCCATTCCATTCCGGTTGATTCCGTTCCATTCCATTCCATTCCATTCCATTCCATTCCATTCCAGTCCGATAGATTCCATTCCATTCCATTCCATTCCAATCCATTCCATTCGGGTTGATTCCTTTCCATTCCATTCCATTCCATGCCATTCGTGTTGATTCCATTTCATTCGATTCCACTCCATTCCATTCCATTCCGATTGATTCCATTCCATTCCATTCCATTCTATTCCATTCCATTCCATTCCATTCCATTTTATTCGGGTTGATTCCTTTCCATTCCATTCCATTCCATTCCATTCCATTCCATTCCATTCCACTCCATTCCATTCCATTCCATTGGGGTGATGCGATTCTATTCCGTTCCGTTCCATTCCATTCCATTCCATTCGGGTTGATTCCATTCCATTGCATTCCATTCGTATTGATTCCATTCCATTCCATTCCATTCCATTCCATTCCATTCCATTCCATTCCATTCCTGTTGATTCTATTCCATTCCATTCCATTCCATTCCATTCCATTCCATTCCATTCAGTTTGATTCCTTCCCTTTCCATTCCATTCCATTTCGTTCCATTCCCGTTGATTCCATTCCATTCCATTCCATTCCATTCCATTTCATTCCATTCCATTCCATTCGGGTTGACTCCATTCAATTCCATTCCATTCCATTCCTTTCCATTCCATTCCTTTCCATTCCATTCCATTCCATTAGGGTGGATTCCATTCCATTCCATTCCATTCCATTCCATTCCATTCCATTCCTTTCAATTCGGGTTGATTCCATTCCATTCCATTCCGTTCCACTCCATCCCATTCCATTCCATTACATTCTTGTTGATTCGCTTCCGTTCCATTCCATTCGGTTTGACTCCATTCCATTGCATTCCATTACATTCCATTCCGGTTGTTTCCATCCCATTCCATTCCATTCCATTCCATTCAGGTTGATTCCATTCCATTCCATTCCATTTCATCCCATTCCATTCAGGTTGATTCCATTCCACTCCATTCCATGCAGTTTGATTCCATTCCAATCCATTCCATTACATTCCATTGCATTCCATTCTATTCTATTCAGCTTGATTCCATTCCATTCCATTCTATTCGGGTTGATTCCATTCCATTCAATTCCATTCGGTTTGACTTCGTTCCATTCCATTCCATTCCATTACATTACATTCCGATAGACCCCATTCCATTCCATTCTATTCCATTCCATTCCATTCCATTCCATTCCATTCGGGTTGATTCCATTCCATTCCATTCCTTTAGATTCCATTCCATTCGTGTTGATTCCATTCCATTCCATTCCATTCCATTCCATTGGGGTGATTCCAATCTATTGATTCCATTCCATTCCATTCCATTCTATTCGGGTTGATTCCATTCCATTCCATTCCATTCGGGTTGATTCCATTCCATTCAATTCCATTCCATTCCATTCCATTCCACTCCATTCCGTTAGATTCTATTCCATTCCATTCCATTCCATTCCATTCCATTCCATTCCATTCCATTCTATTCAGTTTGATTGCTTTTCTTTCCATTCCATTCCATTTAGTTCCATTCGCGTTGATTCCATTCCATTCCATTCCATTCCATTCGGGTGGATTCCATTCCATTCCGTTCCTTTCCATTCCATTCCTTTCGATTCGGGTTGATTCCATTCCATTCCATTCTTTTCCATTCCATTCCATTCCATTCCATTCCATTCCATTCCATTACATTACATTCGGGTTGATTCGCTTCCATTCCATTCCGTTCCCTTTGACTCCATTCCAGTCCAGTACATTACATTACATTCCTGTTTATTCCATCCCATTACATTCCATTCAGGTTGATTCCATTCCTTTCAATTCCATTCCATTCCATTCCCTTCCATTCCATTCGTGTTGATTCCATTCCGTTCTATTCCATTCCATTCCATTCCATTCCATTCCATTCCACTCAGGTTGGTTCCATTCCATTCCATTCCATTCCATTCCATTCCATTCCATTCCACTGAGTTTCGTTCCATTCCATTCCATTCCATTCCATTCCATTCGAGTTGATTCCATTCCATTCCATTCCATTCCATTCGGTTCCAGTTGATTCAATTCCATTCCTTTCCATTCAATTCCTTTCATTCCATTCCATTCCATTCGGGTTGACTCCATTCCATTGCATTCCATTCCATTCCATTCCATTCCACTCCATTCATGTTGATTCCATTCCATTCATGTTGATTTCATTACATTCCAATAGAGTTGATTCCATTCCATTCCATTCTATTCCATTTGGGTAGATTCCATTCCATTCCATTCCATCCAATTGCATTCCATTCCATTTGGGCTGATTGCATTCCATTACATTCCATTCCATTCAGGTTGATTCTATTCCTTTCCATTCCATTCCATTCCATTCTGGTTGATTCCGTTCCATTCCATTCCATTCCATTCCATTCGTATTGATTCCCTTCCATTCCATTCCATTCCATTCCATTAGGGTTGATTCCATTCAATTCCATTCCATTCCATTCCATTCCATTCGTGTTGAATCCATTCCATTCCATTCCATTCCATGCCATTCCATTCAGGTTGGTTCTATTCCATTCCATTCCATTCCATTACATTCCATTCCATTCTGGTTGTTTCCATTCCATTCCATACCATACCATTCCATTCAGGTTGGTTCCATTCCTTTCCATTCCATTGCATTCCATTCCATTCCATTCGAGTTGTATACATTCCATTCCATTCCATTACATTCCTTTCCATTCCGGTTGATTCCATTCCATTCCATTCCATCCCATTCCATTCCATTCCATTCCATTCGGGTTGACTCTATTCCATTCCATTCCATTCCATTCCATACCATTCAGGTTGATTTCATTCCATTCCATTCCATTCCATTCCATTCCATTCCATTCCATTCCGGTGGATTCCTTTCCATTCCATCCCATTCCATTCCATTCCATTTTATTCGGTTTGATTCCATTCCATTCCATTCCATTCCATGCCATTCCATTCCATTCCATTCCTTTCCAATTCATTCCATTCCATTCCATTCCTTTCCATTTTATTCCATTCCATTCCATTCAGGTTGATGGCATTTCATTCCATTCCTTTCCATTCCATTTGGGTTGATTCCATCCCATTCCATTGCACTCTATTCCATTCCATTCCATTCCATTCTATTCCATTCCATTCCATTCCATTCCATTCCACTCCAATCCCCTCCACTCCACTCCACTCCACTCCACTCCATTCCAATCAATTCCATTCGGTTTGATTCCATTCCATTCCATTCCATTCCATTACACTTCATTCCATTCAATTCGGGTTGATTCCTTTCCATTCCATTCCATTACTTTCCATTCCATTCCATTCCACTTGATTCCATTCCATTCCATTCCATTCTATTCGGTTTGATTCCATTCCATTCCATTCCATTCCATTGGGGTGATTCCATTCCATTCCATTTCATTCCATTCCATTCCTTTCCATTCCATTTTATTCGGGTTGATTCCATTCCATTCCATTCCATTCCATTCCGGTAGATTCCATTCCATTCCATTCCATTCCATTAGATTCCAATCCATTCCATTCGGGTTGATTCCTTTCCATTCCATTCCATTCCATTCCATTCCATTCCATTCGGGTGGATTCCATTCCATTCCATTCCATTCCGTTCGTGTTGATTCCATTTCATTCGATTCCATTCCATTCCATTCAATTCCGATTGATTCCATTCCGTTCCATTCCATTCTATTCCATTCCATTCCATTCGCGTTGATTCCATTCCATTCCATTCCATTCCATTCCATTCCATTCCGTTCCATTCCATTCCATTCGCGTGATTCGATACTATTCCGTTCCGCTCCATTCCATTCCATTCCATTCCATTCCATTCCATTCCAGTACATTCGGGTTGATTCGCTTCCATTCCATTCCGTTCCCTTTGACTCCATTCCATTCCATTCCATTCCATTACATTCCGGTTGATTCCATCCCATTCCATTCCATTCCATTCCATTCAGGTTGATTCCATTCCATTCCATTCCATTCCCTTCGATTCCATTCGTGTTGATTCCACTCCGTTCCATTCCATTCCATTCCATTCCATTCCATAAAGGTTGGTTCCATTCCTTTCCATTCCATTTCATTCCATTCGGGTGTATTCCATTCCATTCCTTTCCATTCCATTCCATTCCAGTCCATTCGGGTTGATTCCATTCCATTCCATTCCATTCCATTCCATTCCATTCCATTCCATTCGGGTTGACTCCATTCCATTCCTTTCCATTCCATTCCTTTCCATTCCATTCCATTCTGGTGGATTCCATTCCATTCCATTCCATTCCATTCCTTTCCATTCGGGTTGATTCCTTTCGATTCCATTCCGTTCCATTCCATTCCATTCCATTCCATTCAATTACATTACATTCGGGTTGATTCGCTTCCATTCCATTCCGTTCCCTTTGACTCCATTCCATTCCATTCCATTACATTACATTCCGGTTGATTCCATCCCATTCCAATCCATTCCATTCCATTCAGTTTTACTCCATTCCATTCCCTATCATTCCATTCGTGTTGATTCCATTCCGTTCCATTCCATTCCATTCCATTCCCTTCGATTCCATTCGTGTTGATTCCACTCCGTTCCATTCCATTCCATTCCATTCCATTTCATTCCATTCGGGTGGATTCCATTCCATTCCATTCCGTTCCATTCCATTTGGGTTGATTCCATCCCAATTCATTGCACTCTATTCCATTCCATTCCATTCCATTCCATTCTATTCCATTCCATTCCATTCCATTCCATTCCATTCCATTCCATTCCACTCCAATCCCCTCCAATCCACTCCACTCCACTCCATTCCATTCCAATCAATTCCATTCTGGTTGTTTCCATTCCATTCCATTCAATTCCATTCCATTTCATTCCATTCGGGTTGACTCCGTTCCATTCCATTCCATTCCATTCCATTCCATTCCATTCCATTCCACTCCATTCCATTCAATTCGGGTTGATTCCTTTCCATTCCATTCCATTCCTTTCCATTCCATTCCATTCCGGTTGATTCCATTCCATTCCATTCCGGTTGATTCCATTCCATTCCATTCCATTCAATTGTGGTGATTCCATTCCATTCCATTTCATTCCATTCCATTCCTTTCCATTCCATTTTATTCGGGTTGATTTCATTCCATTACATTCCATTCCATTCCAGTTGATTCCGTTCCATTCCTTTCCATTCCATTCCATTCCATTCCGGTAGATTCCATTCCATTTCATTCCATTCCAATCCATTCCATTCGGGTTGATTCCTTTCCATTCCATTCCATTCCATGCCACTCGTGTTGATTCCATTTCATTCGATTCCATTCCATTCCATTCCACTCCGTTCCATTCCATTCCATTGGGGTGATGCGATTCTATTCCGTTCCGTTCCATTCCATTCCATTCCATTCGGGTTGATTCCATTCCATTGCATTCCATTCGGATTGATTCCATTCCATTCCATTCCATTCCATTCCATTCCTTTTGATTCTATTCCATTCCATTCTATTCCATTCCATTCCATTCCATTCCATTCCATTGAGTTTGATTCCTTTCCATTCCATTCCATTCCATTTCGTTCCATTCGCGTTGATTCCATTCCATTCCATTCCATTCCATTTCATTCCATTCCATTCGTGTTGCCTCCATTCCATTCCTTTCCATTCCATTCCTTTCCATTCCATTCCTTTTCATTCCATTCCATTCCATTCCATTCCATTCGGGTTGATTCCATTCCATTCCATTCCATTCCATTCCATTCAGTTTGGTTCCATTCCATTCCTTTCCATTCCATTCGAGTT
Organism: Pan paniscus; assembly: GCF_029289425.2. Classification (NCBI taxonomy): domain Eukaryota; kingdom Metazoa; phylum Chordata; class Mammalia; order Primates; family Hominidae; genus Pan; species Pan paniscus. The sequence goes on from NC_073260.2 coordinate 61,352,499, forward strand.
GATTCCATTCCATTCCATTCCATTCCATTCCATTCGATTCCAGTTGATTCAATTCCATTCCTATCCATTCAATTCCTTTCATTCCATTCCATTCCATTCGGGTTGACTCCATTCCATTGCATTCCATTCCATTCCAATCCATTCCATTCATGTTGATGCCATTCCATTCATGTTGATTTCATTACATTCCAATCGAGTTGATTCCATTCCATTCCATTTGTGTAGATTCCATTCCATTCCATTCCATCCCATTGCATTCCATTCCATTTGGGCTGATTCCATTCCATTCCATTCCATTCAGGTTTATTCTATTCCTTTCCATTCCATTCCATTCCATTCTGGTTGATTCCGTTCCATTCCATTCCATTCCATTCCATTCGTATTGATTCCCTTCCATTCCATTCCATTCCATTACTTTAGGGTTGATTCCATTCCATTCCATTCCATTCCATTGCATTCCATTCGTGTTGAATCCATTCCATTCCATTCCATTCCATTCCATTCCATTCCATTCCATTCCATTCGAGTTGTATCCATTCCATTCCATTCCATTACATTCCATTCCATTCCGGTTGATTCCATTCCATTCCATTCCATACCATTCCATTCAGGTTGGTTCCATTCCTTTCCATTCCATTGCATTCCATTCCATTCCATTCGAGTTGTATCCATTCCATTCCATTCCATTACATTCCATTCCATTCCGGTTGATGCCATTCCATTCCATTCCATTCCATTCCATTCCATTCGGGTTGACTCTATTCCATTGCATTCAATTCCATTCCATTCCATTCCATTCCATTCCGTTACATTCCATACCATTCAGGTTGATTTCATTCCATTCCATTCCATTCCACTCCATTCCATTCCATTCCATTCCATTCCGGTGGATTCCTTTCCATTCCATCCCATTCCATTCCATTCCATTTTATTCAGTTGATTCCATTCCATTCCTTTCCAATTCATTCCATTCCATTCCATTCCATTCCTTTCCATTTCATTCCATTCCATTCTTTCAGGTTGGTGGCATTTCATTCCATTCCTTTCCATTCCATTTGGGTTGATTCCATCCCATTCCATTGCACTCTATTCCATTCCATTCCATTCCATTCTATACCATTCCATTCCATTCCATTCCACTCCAATCCCCTCCACTCCACTCCACTCCACTCCATTCCATTCCAATCAATTCCATTCGGTTTGATTCCATTCCATTCCATTCCATTCCATTCCATTCCATTCCACTTCATTCCATTCAATTCGGGTTGATTCCTTTCCATTCCATTCCATTACTTTCCATTCCATTCCATTCCGCTTGATTCCATTCCGTTCCATTCCATTCTATTCGGTTTGATTCCATTCCATTCCATTCCATTCCATTGGGGTGATTACATTCCATTCCATTTCATTCCATTCCATTCCTTTCCATTCCATTTTATTCGGGTTGATTCCATTCCATTCCATTACATTCCATTCCGGTAGATTCCATTCCATTCCATTAGATTCCAATCCATTCCATTTGGGTTGATTCCTTTCCATTCCATTCCATTCCATTCCATTCCATTCCATTCCATTCTGGTGGATTCCTTTCCATTCCATTCCATTCCGTTCGTGTTGATTCCATTTCATTCCATTCCATTCGATTCCATTCCATTCCGATTGATTCCATTCCATTCCATTCCATTCCATTCCGTTCCATTCCATTCCATTGGGTTGATTCGATACAATTCCGTTCCGTTCCATTCCATTCCATTCCATTCCTTTCCATTCCATTCGGGTTGACTCCATTCCATTCCATTCCATTCCATTCGGGTTGCTTTCATTCCATTCCATTCCATTCCATTCCATTCCATTCCATTCCATTCCATTCCATTCCATTCCACTGCATTCCTTTTGATTCTATTCCATTCCATTCCATTCCATTCTATTCAGTTTGATTCCCTTCCATTCCATTCCATTCCATTTAGTCCCATTCGCGTTGATTCCATTCCATTCCATTCCATTCCATTCGGGTTGATTCCATTCCATTCCATTCCATTCCATTCCATTCCATTCCATTCCATTCGGGTTGATTCCATTCCATTCCTTTCCATTCCATTCCTTTCCATTCCATTCCATTCGGGTGGATTCCATTCCATTCCATTCCATTAAATTCCATTCCTATCCATTCGGGTTGATTCCATTCCATTCCATTCTGCTCCATTCCATTCCATTCCATTACATTACATTCGGGTTGATTAGCTTCCATTCCATTCCGTTCCCTTTGACTCCATTCCATTCCATTCCATTACATTACATTCCTGTTGATTCCATCCCATTCCATTCCATTCCATTCCATTCAGGTTGATTCCATCCCCTTCCATTCCATTCCACTCCCCTCCATTCCATTCGTGTTGATTCCACTCCGTTCCATTCCATTCCATTCCATTCCATTCCATTCCATTCCATTCCATAAAGTTTGGTTCCATTCCATTCCATTCCATTTCATTCCATTCGGGTGGATTCCATTCCATTCCATTCCAGTCCAGTCCATTCGGGTTGATTCCATTCCATTCCATTCCATTCCATTCCATTCCATTCCATTCCATTCGGGTGGATTCCATTCCATTGCATTCCATTCCATTCCATTCCTTTCCATTCGGGTTGATTCCATTCCATTCCATTCCGTTCCATTCCATTCCATTCCATTCCATTCCATTACATTACATTCGGGTTGACTCGCTTCCATTCCATTCCGTTCCCTTTGACTCCATTCCATTCCATTACATTACATTACATTGCGGTTGATTCCATCCCATTCCATTCCATTCCATTCCATTCAGGTTGACTCCATTCCATTTCCTATCATTCCATGCGTGTTGATTCCATTCCATTCCATTCCATTCCATTCCATACCATTCAGGTTGATTTCATTCCATTCCATTCCATTCCACTCCATTCCATTCCATTCCATTCCATTCCGGTGGATTCCTTTCCATTCCATCCCATTCCATTCCATTCTATTTTATTCAGTTTGATTCCATTCCATTCCATTCCATTCCTTTCCAATTCATTCCATTCCATTCCATTCCATTCCTTTCCATTTCATTCCTTTCCATTCCATTCAGGTTGATGGCATTTCATTCCATTCCTTTCCATTCCATTTCGGTTGATTCCATCCCATTCCATTGCACTCTATTCCATTCCATTCTATACAATTCCATTCCATTCCATTCCAATCCAATCCCCTCCACTCCACTCCACTCAACTCCATTCCATTCCAATCAATTCCATTCGGTTTGATTCCATTCCATTCCATTCCATTCCATTCCATTCCATTCCACTTCATTCCATTCAATTCGGGTTGATTCCTTTCCATTCCATTCCATTACTTTCAATTCCATTCCATTTCGCTTGATTCCATTCCATTCCATTCCATTCTTTTCGGTTTGATTCCATTCCATTCCATACCATTCCATTGGGGTGATTCCATTCCATTCCATTTCATTCCATTCCATTCCTTTCCATTCCATTTTATTCGGGTTGATTCCATTCCATTCCATTCCATTCCATTCCGGTACACTCCATTCCATTCCATTCCATTAGATTCCAATCTATTCCATTCGGGTTGATTCCTTTCCATTCCATTCCATTCCATTCCATTCCATTCCATTCGGGTTGATTCCTTTCCATTCCATTCCATTCCATTCCATTCCATTCGGGTGGATTCCATTCCATTCCATTCCATTCCGTTCGTGTTGATTCCATTTCATTCGATTCCATTCGATTCCATTCCATTCCGATTGATTCCATTCCATTCCATTCCATTCTATTCCATTCCATTCAATTTCATTCCATTCGCGTTGATTCCATTCCATTCCATTCCATTCCATTCCATTCCGTTCCATTCCATTTCATTGGGGTGATTGATACAATTCCGTTCCGTTCCACTCCATTCCATTCCATTCCTTTCCATTCGGGTTGCTTCCATTCCATTCCATTCCGTTCCATTCCGTCCCATTCCATTCCATTACATTACATTCTGGTTGATTCGCTTCCATTCCATTCCATTCGGTTTGACTCCATTAAATTCCATTCGTTTACATTCTATTCCGGTTGTTTCCTTCCCATTCCATTCCATTCCATTCCATTCCGTTCAGGTTGATTCCATTCCATTCCATTCCATTCCATTCAGGTTGATTCCATTCCACTCCATTACGTTCAGTTTGATTCCATTCCAATCCATTCCATGCCATTCCATTCCATCCCATTGCATTCCATTCTATTCCATTCAGGTTGATTCCATTCCATTGTATTCTACTCGGGTTGAATCCATTCCATTCCATTCCATTCCACTCCGGTTGATTCCATCCCATTCCATTCCATTGCATTCCATTCCATTCCAATCGGGTTGATTCCATTCCATTCCTTTCCATTCCAATCCTTTCCATTCCTTTCCATTCCATTCCATTCGGGTGGAATCCACTCCAATCCATTCCATTCCATTCCATTCCATTCCATTCCATTCCATTCCATTACATGCGGGTTGATTCGCTTCCATTCCATTCCATTAGGTTTGACTCCATTCCATTACATTCCATTGTATTCCATTCCGGTTGATTCCATCCCATTCCATTGCATTCCATTCCATTCCATTCAGGTTGATTCCATTTCATTCCATTCCATTCCATTCCATTCTATCAGGGTTGATTCCACTCCATTCCATTGCATTCCAGTCCATACCATACTGGGTGATTCCATTCCATTCCATTCCATTCCATTCGGGTTGATTCCATTCCATTCCTTTCCATTCCATTCCATTCCATTCGTGTTGATTCCATTCCATTCGATTCCATTCCATTCCATTGGGGTGATTCCATTCTTTTCCATTCCATTCCATTCCATTCTATTCGTGTTGATTCCATTCCATTCGATTCCATTCCATTCCATTGGGGTGATTCCATTCTTTTCCATTCCATTCCATTCCATTCTATTCGAGTTGATTCCATTCCATTACATTCCATTCCGTTTGATTCCATTTCATTCCATTCCATTCTATTCCATTCCATTCCAGTGGATTCCATTCCATTCCATTCCATTCCATTCCGGTGGATTCCATTCACTCCCATTCCATTCCATTCCATTTTATTCGGTTTGATTCCATTCCAATCCATTCCATTCCATTCCTTTCCATTTCATTCCATCCCATTCCATTCGGGTTGATGGCATTTCATTCCAATCCTTTCCATTCCATTTGGGTTGATTCCATCCCAATTCATTGCACTCTATTCCATTCCATTCCATTCCATTCCATTCTATTCCATTCCATTCCATTCCATTCCATTCCATTCCATTCCACTCCAATCCCCTCCAATCCACTCCACTCCACTCCATTCCATTCCAATCAATTCCATTCTGGTTGTTTCCATTCCATTCCATTCAATTCCATTCCATTTCATTCCATTCGGGTTGACTCCGTTCCATTCCATTCCATTCCATTCCATTCCATTCCATTCCATTACACTCCATTCCATTCAATTCGGGTTGATTCCTTTCCATTCCATTCCATTCCTTTCCATTCCATTCCATTCCGGTTGATTCCATTCCATTCCATTCCGGTTGATTCCATTCCATTCCATTCCATTCAATTGTGGTGATTCCATTCCATTCCATTTCATTCCATTCCATTCCTTTCCATTCCATTTTATTCGGGTTGATTCCATTCCATTACATTCCATTCCATTCCAGTTGATTCCGTTCCATTCCTTTCCATTCCATTCCATTCCATTCCGGTAGATTCCATTCCATTTCATTCCATTCCAATCCATTCCATTCGGGTTGATTCCTTTCCATTCCATTCCATTCCATGCCACTCGTGTTGATTCCATTTCATTCGATTCCATTCCATTCCATTCCACTCCGTTCCATTCCATTCCATTGGGGTGATGCGATTCTATTCCGTTCCGTTCCATTCCATTCCATTCCATTCGGGTTGATTCCATTCCATTGCATTCCATTCGGATTGATTCCATTCCATTCCATTCCATTCCATTCCATTCCTTTTGATTCTATTCCATTCCATTCTATTCCATTCCATTCCATTCCATTCCATTCCATTGAGTTTGATTCCTTTCCATTCCATTCCATTCGATTTCGTTCCATTCGCGTTGATTCCATTCCATTCCATTCCATTCCATTTCATTCCATTCCATTCGTGTTGCCTCCATTCCATTCCTTTCCATTCCATTCCTTTCCATTCCATTCCTTTTCATTCCATTCCATTCCATTCCATTCCATTCGGGTTGATTCCATTCCATTCCATTCCATTCCATTCCATTCAGTTTGGTTCCATTCCATTCCTTTCCATTCCATTCGAGTTGATTCCATTCCATTCCATTCCATTCGATTCCAGTTGATTCAATTCCATTCCTATCCATTCAATTCCTTTCATTCCATTCCATTCCATTCGGGTTGACTCCATTCGATTGCATTCCATTCCATTCCAATCCATTCCATTCATGTTGATGCCATTCCATTCATCTTGATTTCATTACATTCCAATCGAGTTGATTCCATTCCATTCCATTTGTGTAGATTCCATTCCATTCCATTCCATCCCATTGCATTCCATTCCATTTGGGCTGATTCCATTCCATTCCATTCCATTCAGGTTTATTCTATTCCTTTCCATTCCATTCCATTCCATTCTGGTTGATTCCGTTCCATTCCATTCCATTCCATTCCATTCGTATTGATTCCCTTCCATTCCATTCCATTCCATTACTTTAGGGTTGATTCCATTCCATTCCATTCCATTCCATTGCATTCCATTCGTGTTGAATCCATTCCATTCCATTCCATTCCATTCCATTCCATTCCATTCCATTCCATTCCATTCGAGTTGTATCCATTCCATTCCATTCCATTACATTCCATTCCATTCCGGTTGATTCCATTCCATTCCATTCCATACCATTCCATTCAGGTTGGTTCCATTCCTTTCCATTCCATTGCATTCCATTCCATTCCATTCGAGTTGTATCCATTCCATTCCATTCCATTACATTCCATTCCATTCCGGTTGATGCCATTCCATTCCATTCCATTCCATTCCATTCCATTCGGGTTGACTCTATTCCATTGCATTCAATTCCATTCCATTCCATTCCATTCCATTCCGTTACATTCCATACCATTCAGGTTGATTTCATTCCATTCCATTCCATTCCACTCCATTCCATTCCATTCCATTCCATTCCGGTGGATTCCTTTCCATTCCATCCCATTCCATTCCATTCCATTTTATTCAGTTGATTCCATTCCATTCCTTTCCAATTCATTCCATTCCATTCCATTCCATTCCTTTCCATTTCATTCCATTCCATTCTTTCAGGTTGGTGGCATTTCATTCCATTCCTTTCCATTCCATTTGGGTTGATTCCATCCCATTCCATTGCACTCTATTCCATTCCATTCCATTCCATTCTATACCATTCCATTCCATTCCATTCCACTCCAATCCCCTCCACTCCACTCCACTCCACTTCATTCCATTCCAATCAATTCCATTCGGTTTGATTCCATTCCATTCCATTCCATTCCATTCCATTCCATTCCACTTCATTCCATTCAATTCGGGTTGATTCCTTTCCATTCCATTCCATTACTTTCCATTCCATTCCATTCCGCTTGATTCCATTCCGTTCCATTCCATTCTATTCGGTTTGATTCCATTCCATTCCATTCCATTCCATTGGGGTGATTACATTCCATTCCATTTCATTCCATTCCATTCCTTTCCATTCCATTTTATTCGGGTTGATTCCATTCCATTCCATTACATTCCATTCCGGTAGATTCCATTCCATTCCATTAGATTCCAATCCATTCCATTCGGGTTGATTCCTTTCCATTCCATTCCATTCCATTCCATTCCATTCCATTCCATTCTGGTGGATTCCTTTCCATTCCATTCCATTCCGTTCGTGTTGATTCCATTTCATTCCATTCCATTCGATTCCATTCCATTCCGATTGATTCCATTCCATTCCATTCCATTCCATTCCGTTCCATTCCATTCCATTGGGTTGATTCGATACAATTCCGTTCCGTTCCATTCCATTCCATTCCATTCCTTTCCATTCCATTCGGGTTGACTCCATTCCATTCCATTCCATTCCATTCGGGTTGCTTTCATTCCATTCCATTCCATTCCATTCCATTCCATTCCATTCCATTCCATTCCACTGCATTCCTTTTGATTCTATTCCATTCCATTCCATTCCATTCTATTCAGTTTGATTCCCTTCCATTCCATTCCATTCCATTTAGTCCCATTCGCGTTGATTCCATTCCATTCCATTCCATTCCATTCGTGTTGATTCCATTCCATTCCATTCCATTCCATTCCATTCCATTCCATTCCATTCCATTCGGGTTGATTCCATTCCATTCCTTTCCATTCCATTCCTTTCCATTCCATTCCATTCGGGTGGATTCCATTCCATTCCATTCCATTAAATTCCATTCCTATCCATTCGGGTTGATTCCATTCCATTCCATTCTGCTCCATTCCATTCCATTCCATTACATTACATTCGGGTTGATTAGCTTCCATTCCATTCCGTTCCCTTTGACTCCATTCCATTCCATTCCATTACATTACATTCCTGTTGATTCCATCCCATTCCATTCCATTCCATTCCATTCAGGTTGATTCCATCCCCTTCCATTCCATTCCACTCCCCTCCATTCCATTCGTGTTGATTCCACTCCGTTCCATTCCATTCCATTCCATTCCATTCCATTCCATTCCATTCCATAAAGTTTGGTTCCATTCCATTCCATTCCATTTCATTCCATTCGGGTGGATTCCATTCCATTCCATTCCATTCCAGTCCATTCGGGTTGATTCCATTCCATTCCATTCCATTCCATTCCATTCCATTCCATTCCATTCGGGTGGATTCCATTCCATTGCATTCCATTCCATTCCATTCCTTTCCATTCGGGTTGATTCCATTCCATTCCATTCCGTTCCATTCCATTCCATTCCATTCCATTCCATTACATTACATTCGGGTTGACTCGCTTCCATTCCATTCCGTTCCCTTTGACTCCATTCCATTCCATTCCATTACATTACATTGCGGTTGATTCCATCCCATTCCATTCCATTCCATTCCATTCAGGTTGACTCCATTCCATTTCCTATCATTCCATGCGTGTTGATTCCATTCCATTCCATTCCATTCCATTCCATTCCATTCCATACCATTCAGGTTGATTTCATTCCATTCCATTCCATTCCACTCCATTCCATTCCATTCCATTTCATTCCGGTGGATTCCTTTCCATTCCATCCCATTCCATTCCATTCTATTTTATTCAGTTTGATTCCATTCCATTCCATTCCATTCCTTTCCAATTCATTCCATTCCATTCCATTCCATTCCTTTCCATTTCATTCCATTCCATTCCATTCAGGTTGATGGCATTTCATTCCATTCCTTTCCATTCCATTTCGGTTGATTCCATCCCATTCCATTGCACTCTATTCCATTCCATTCTATACAATTCCATTCCATTCCATTCCAATCCAATCCCCTCCACTCCACTCCACTCAACTCCATTCCATTCCAATCAATTCCATTCGGTTTGATTCCATTCCATTCCATTCCATTCCATTCCATTCCATTCCACTTCATTCCATTCAATTCGGGTTGATTCCTTTCCATTCCATTCCATTACTTTCAATTCCATTCCATTTCGCTTGATTCCATTCCATTCCATTCCATTCTTTTCGGTTTGATTCCATTCCATTCCATTCCATTCCATTGGGGTGATTCCATTCCATTCCATTTCATTCCATTCCATTCCTTTCCATTCCATTTTATTCGGGTTGATTCCATTCCATTCCATTCCATTCCATTCCGGTACACTCCATTCCATTCCATTCCATTCCATTCCATTAGATTCCAATCTATTCCATTCGGGTTGATTCCTTTCCATTCCATTCCATTCCATTCCATTCCATTCCATTCGGGTTGATTCCTTTCCATTCCATTCCATTCCATTCCATTCCATTCGGGTGGATTCCATTCCATTCCATTCCATTCCGTTCGTGTTGATTCCATTTCATTCGATTCCATTCGATTCCATTCCATTCCGATTGATTCCATTCCATTCCATTCCATTCTATTCCATTCCATTCAATTTCATTCCATTCGCTTTGATTCCATTCCATTCCATTCCATTCCATTCCGTTCCATTCCATTTCATTGGGGTGATTGATACAATTCCGTTCCGTTCCACTCCATTCCATTCCATTCCTTTCCATTCCATTCGGGTTGACTCCATTCCACTCCATTCCATTCGGGTTGCTTTCATTCCATTCCATTCCATTCCATTCCATTCCATTCCATTCAATTCCATTCCATTCCACTGCATTCCTTTTGATTCTATTCCATTCCATTCCATTCCATTCCATTCCATTACATTCGATTCTATTCAGTTTGATTCCCTTCCATTCCATTACATTCCATTTAGTTCCATTCGCGTTGATTCCATTCCATTCCATTCCATTCCATTCGGGTTGATTCCATTCCATTCCATTCCATTCCATTCCATTCCATTCCATTCCATTCCATTCGGGTTGATTCCATTTCATTCTTTCCATTCCATTCCTTTCCATTCCATTCCATTCGGGTGGGTTCCATTCCATTCCATTCCATTAAATTCCATTCCTATCCATTCGGGTTGATTCCATTCCATTCCATTCCGCTCCATTCCATTCCATTCTATTCCATTCCATTACATTCGGGTTGATTCGCTTCCATTCCATTCCGTTCCCTTTGACTCCATTCCATTCCATTCCATTACATTACATTCCGGTTGATTCCATCCCATTCCATTCCATTCCATTCCATTCAGGTTGATTCCATTCCATTCCATTCCATTCCACTCCCTTCCATTCCATTCGTGTTGATTCCACTCCATTCCATTCCATTCCATTCCATTCCATTCCATTCCATTCCACAAAGGTTGGTTCCATTCCATTCCATTCCATTTCATTCCATTCGGGTGGATTCCATTCCATTCCATTCCATTCCATTCCATTCCATTCCATTCGGGTTGATTCCATTTCATTCCATTCCGTTCCATTCCGTCCCATTCCTTTCCATTACATTACATTACATTCTGGTTGATTCGCTTCCATTCCATTCCATTCAGTTTGACTCCATTAAATTCCATTCCTTTGCATTCCATTCCGGTTGTTTCCATCCCATTCCATTCCATTCCATTCCATTCCATTCCGTTCAGGTTGATTCCATTCCATTGTATTCTATTCGGGTTGATTCCATTCCATTCCATTCCATTACACTCCGGTTGATTCCATCCCATTCCATTCCATTGCATTCCATTCCATTCCAATCGGGTTGATTCCATTCCATTCCTTTCCATTCCATTCCTTTCCATTCCTTTCCATTCCATTCCATTCGGGTGGAATCCACTCCATTCCATTCCATTCCATTCCATTCCATTCCATTCCATTCCATTCCTTTCCATTCGGGTTGATTCCATTCCATTCCATTCCGTTCCATTCCATTCCATTCCATTCCATTACATTACATTCGTGTTGATTTTCTTCCATTCCATTCCATTAGGTTTGACTCCATTCCATTCCATTCCATTACATTCCATTCCGGTTGATTCCATCCCATTCCATTGCATTCCATTCTATTCCATTCCATTCCATTCAGGTTGATTCCATTCCATTCCATTCCATTCCAATCCATTCCATTCTATTCCATTCCATTCCATTCCATTCCATTCCATTTCACTCCAGTCCCGTCCACTCCACTCCCCTCTATTCCATTCCAATCAATTCCATTCTGGTTGATTCCATTCCATTCCATTCCATTCCATTCCATTCCATTCCATTCCATTCCATTCCATTCCATTCCATTCGGGTTGATTCCATTCCATTTCATTTCATTCCATTCCATTCCATTCCACTCCATTCCATTCCATTCGGGTTGATTCCTTTCCATTCCAGTCCATTCCTTTCCATTCCATTCCATTCCTGTTGATTCCATTGCATTCCATTCGGGTTGATTCCATTCCATTCCATTCCATTCAATTGGGGTGATTCCACCCATTCCATTTCATTCCAATCCATTCCTTTCCATTCCATTTTTTTCGGGTTGATTCCATTCCATTACATTCCATTCCATTCCGGTTGATTCCGTTCCATTCCATTTCATTCCATTCCATTCCATTCCGGTAGATTCCATTCCATTCCATTCCATTCCAATCCATTCCATTCGGGTTGATTCCTTTCCATTCCATTCCATTCCATGCCATTCGTGATGATTGCGTTTCATTCGATTCCATTCCATTCCATTCCATTCCGATTGATTCCATTCCATTCCATTCTATTCCATTCCATTCCATTCCATTCCATTCCATTCCATTCCATTCCATTCAGTTTGATTCCTTTCCATTCCATTCCATTCCATTTCGTTCCATTCGCGTTGATTCCATTTCATTCCATTCCATTCCATTTCATTCCATTCCATTCCTTTCGGGTTGACTCCATTCCATTCCTTTCCATTCCATTCCTTTCCATTCCATTCCTTTCCATTCCATTCCATTCGGGTCATTCCATTCCATTCCATTCCATTCCATTCCATTCCTTTCGATTCGGGTTGATTCCATTCCATTCCATTCCGTTCCATTCCATCCCATTCCATTCCATTACATTCTGGTTGATTCGCTACCATTCCATTCCATTCCATTTTATTCGGGTTGATTCCAATCCATTGCATTCCATTCCATTCCAGTTGATTCCGTTCCATTCCATTCCATTCCATTCCATTACGATAGATTCCATTTCATTCGATTCCATTCCATTCCATTCCATTCCGATTGATTCCATTCCATTCCATTCCATTCTATTCCATTCCATTCCATTCCATTCCATTTCATTCGGGTTGATTCCATTCCATTCCATTCCACTCCGTTCCATTCCATTCCATTGGGGTGATGCGATTCTATTCCGTTCCGATCCATTCCATTCCATTCCATTCGGGTTGATTCCATTCCATTGCATTCCATTCAGTTTGATTCCTTTCCATTCCATTCCATTCCATTTCGTTCCATTCGCGTTGATTCATTTCCATTCCATTCCATTCCATTTCATTCCATTCCATTCCATTCGGGTTGACTGCATTCAATTCCTTTCCATTCCATTCCTTTCCATTCCATTCCTTTCCATTACATTCCATTCCATTCCATTCGGGTGGATTCCATTCCATTCCATTCCATTCCATTCCATTCCATTCCTTTCCATTCGGGTTGTTTCCATTCCATTCCATTCCGTTCCATTCCATCCCATTCCATTCCATTACATTCTGTTTGATTCGCTTCCGTTCCATTCCAATCGGTTTGACTCCATTCCATTGCATTCCATTACATTCCATTCCGGTTGTTTCCATCCCATTCCATTCCATTCCATTCCATTCAGGTTGATTCCATTCCATTCCATTCCATTTCATTCCATTCCATTCAGGTTGATTCCATTCCACTCCATTCCATTCAGTTTGATTCCATTCCAATCCATTCCATTACATTCCATTGCATTCCATTCTATTCCATTCAGGTTGATTCCGTTCCATTCCATTCTATTCGGGTTGATTCCATTCCATTCAATTCCATTCGGCTTGACTCCGTTCCATTCCATTCCATTCCATTACATTACATTCCGATTGTCCCAATTCCATTCCATTCTATTCCATTCAATTCCATTCCATTCCATTCCATTCCATTCCATTCCATTCCATTCCATTCCATTCGGGTTGATTCCATTCCATTCCATTCCTTTCCATTCCATTCCATTCGTGTTGATTCCATTCCATTCCATTCCATTCTATTCGGGTTGATTCCATTCCATTCCATTCCATTCGGGTTGATTCCATTCCATGCAATTCCATTCCATTCCATTCCATTCCACTCAATTCCGTTTGATTCTATTCCATTCCATTCCATTCCATTCCATTCCATTCCATTCCATTCTATTCAGTTTGAATCCTTTTCTTTCCATTCCATGCCATTTAGTTCCATTCGCGTTGATTCCATTCCATTCCATTCCATTCCATTCGGTTGGATTCCATTCCATTCCGTTCCTTTCCATTCCATTCCTTTCGATTCGGGTTGATTCCATTCCATTCCATTCTTTTCCATTCCATTCCATTCCATTCCATTCCATTACATTCGGGTTGATTCGCTTCCATTCCATTCCGTTCCCTTTGACTCCATTCCATTCGAGTACATTACATTACATTCCGGTTGATTCCATCCCATTCCATTCCATTCAGGTTGATTCCATTCCATTCCATTCCATTCCATTCCCTTCCATTCCATTCGTGTTGATTCCATTCCGCTCCATTCCATTCCATTCCATTCCATTCCACTCAGGTTGGTTCCATTCCATTCCATTCCATTCCATTCCATTCCATTCCATTCCATTCAGTTTCGTTCCATTCCATTCCATTCCATTCCATTCCATTCCATTCCATACCAGTTGATTCCATTCCATTCCATTCCATTCCATTCCAGTTGATTCAATTCCATTCCTTTCCATTCAATTCCTTTCATTCCATTCCATTCCATTCGGGTTGACTCCATTCCATTGCATTCCATTCCATTCCATTCCATTCCATTCATGTTGATTCCATTCCATTCATGTTGATTTCATTACATTCCAATCGAGTTGATTCCATTCCATTCCATTCCATTCCATTTGGGTAGATTCCATTCCATTCCATTCCATCCCATTGCATTCCATTCCATTTGGGCCGATTCCATTCCATTACATTCCATTCCATTCAGGTTGATTCTATTCCTTTCCATTCCATTTCATTCCATTCTGGTTGGTTCCGTTCCATGCCATTCCATTCCATTCCATTAGGGTTGATTCCATTGCATTCCATTCCATTCCATTCCATTCCATTCGTGTTGAATCCATTCCATTCCATTCCATTCCATTCCATTCCATTCCATTCCATTCCATTCCATGACATTCCATTCAGGTTGGTTCTATTCCATTCCATTCCATTCCGTTCCATTTCATTCGAGTTGTATCCATTCCATTCCATTCCATTCCATTCCATTCCGATTGATTCCATTCCATTCCATACCATACCATTCCATTCAGGTTGGTTCCATTCCATTCCATTCCATTGCATTCCATTCCATTCCATTCGAGTTGTATCCATTCCAATCCATTCCATTCCATTCCATTCTATTCCGGTTGATTCCATTCCATTCCATTCCATTCCATTCCATTCCATTCCATTCGGGTTGACTCTATTCCATTCCATTCCATTCCATTCCATTCCATTCCATTCCATACCATTCAGGTTGATTTCATTCCATTCCATTCCATTCCATTCCATTCCATTCCGGTGGATTCCTTTCCATTCCATCCCATTCCATTCCATTCCATTTTATTCGGTTTGATTCCATTGCATTCCATTCCATTCCATTCCATTCCTTTCCAATTCATTCCATTCCATTCCATTCCATTCCTTTCCATTTTATTCCATTCCATTCCATTCAGGTTGATGGCATTTCATTCCATTCCTTTCCATTCCATTTGGGTTGATTCCATCCCATTCCATTGCACTCTATTCCATTCCATTCCATTCCATTCTATTCCATTCCATTCCATTCCATTCCACTCCAATCCCCTCCACTCCACTCCACTCCACTCCATTCTATTCCATTCCTTTCCATTCCATTCCACTCCAATCCCCTCCACTCCACTCCACTCCACTCCATTCCTTTCCAATCAATTCCATTCGGTTTGATTCCATTCCATTCCATTCCATTCCATTCCACTTCATTCCATTCAATTCGGGTTGATTCCTTTCCATTCCATTCCATTACTTTCCATTCCATTCAATCCTGCTTGATTCCATTCCATTCCATTCCATTCTATTCGGTTTGATTCCATTCCATTCCATTCCATTCCATTCCATTGGGGTGATTCCATTCCATTCCATTTCATTCCATTCCATTCCTTTCCATTCCATTTTATTCGGGTTGATTCCATTCCATTCCATTCCATTCCATTCCGGTGGTTTCCATTCACTCCCATTCCATTCCATTCCATTTTATTCGGTTTGATTCCATTCCATTCCATTCCATTCCATTCCTTTCCATTTCATTCCATTCCATTCCATTCGGGTTGATGACATTTCATTCAATTCCTTTCCATTCCATTTGGGTTGATTCCATCCCATTCCATTGCACTCTATTCCATTCAATTCCATTCCATTACATTCTATTCCATTGCATTCCATTCCATTCCATTCCATTCCATTCCACTCCAATCCCCTCCACTCCACTCCACTCCCTACATTCCATTCCAATCAATTCCATTCTGGTTGATTCCATTCCATTCCATTCAATTCCATTCCATTCCATTCTATTCGGATTGATTCCGTTCCATTCCATTTCATTCCATTCCATTCCATTCCATTTCATTCCATTCCATTCCATTCGGGTTGACTCCATTCCATTCCTTTCCATTCCATTCCTTTCCATTCCATTCCTTTCCATTCCATTCCATTCCATTCCATTCCATTCCATTCCATTCCTTTCCATTCGGGTTGATTCCATTCCATTCCATTCCGTTCCATTCCATCCCATTCCATTCCATTACATTCTGGTTGATTCGCTACCATTCCATTCCATTCGGTTTGACTCCATTCCATTGCATTCCATTACATTCCATTCCGGTTTTTTCCATCCCATTCCATTCCATTCCATTCCATTCAGGTTGATTCCATTGCATTTCATTCCATTTCATTCCATTCCATTCTGGTTGATTCCATTCCACTCCATTCCGTTCAGTTTGATTCCATTCCAGTCCATTCCATTACATTCCATTGCATTCCATTCTATTCCATTCAGGTTGATTCCATTCCATTCCATTCCATTCAATTGGGGTGATTCCATTCCATTCCATTTCATTCCATTCCATTCCTTTCCATTCCATTTTATTCGGGTTGATTCCAATCCATTGCATTCCATTCCATTCCAGTTGATTCCGTTCCATTCCATTCCATTCCATTCCATTCCGATAGATTCCATTCCATTCCATTCCATTCCAATCCATTCCATTCGGGTTGATTCCATTCCATTCCATTCCATTCCATGCCATTCGTGTTGATTCCATTCCATTCGATTCCATTCCATTCCATTCCATTCCGATTGATTCCATTCCATTCCATTCCATTCTATTCCATTCCATTCCATTCCATTCCATTTAATTCGGGTTGATTCCATTCCATTCCATTCCACTCCGTTCCATTCCATTCCATTGGGGTGATGCGATTCTATTCCGTTCCGATCCATTCCATTCCATTCCATTCGGGTTGATTCCATTCCATTTCATTCCATTCAGTTTGATTCCTTTCCATTCCATTCCATTCCATTTTGTTCCATTCGCGTTGATTCCATTCCATTCCATTCTATTCGGGTTGATTCCATTCCATTCAATTCCATTCGGCTTGACTCCGTTCCATTCCATTCCATTCCATTACATTTCATTCCGATTGACCCCATTCCATTCCATTCTATTCCATTCCATTCAATTCCATTCCATTCCATTCCATTCCACTCCATTCCGTTTGATTCTATTCCATTCCATTCCATTCCATTCCATTCCATTCCATTCCATTCCATTCCATTCCATTCTTTTCCATTCCATTCCATTCCATTCCATTCCATTCCATTCCATTCCACTCCATTCCCTTTGATTCTATTCCATTCCATTCCATTCCATTCCATTCCATTCCATTCTATTCAGTTTGATTCCTTTTCTTTCCATTCCATTCCATTTAGTTCCATTCGCGTTGATTCCATTCCATTCCATTCCATTCCATTCGGGTGGATTCCATTCCGTTCCGTTCCTTTCCATTCCATTCCTTTCGATTTGGGTTGATTCAATTCCATTCCATTCCATTCTTTTCCATTCCATTCCATTCCATTCCATTCCATTCCATTCCATTCCATTACATTACATTCAGGTTGATTCGCTTACATTCCATTCCGTTCCCTTTGACTCCATTCCATTCCAGTACATTACATTACATTCCGGTTGATTCCATCCCATTCCATTCCATTCAGGTTTATTCCATTCCATTCCATTCCATTCCATTCCCTTCCATTCCATTCGTGTTGATTCCATTCCGTTCCATTCCATTCCATTCCATTCCATTCCATTCCACTCAGGTTGGTTCCATTCCATTCCATTCCATTCAGTTTCGTTCCATTCCATTCCATTCCATTCCATTCCAGTTGATTCAATTCCATTCCTTTCCATTCAATTCCTTTCATTCCATTCCATTCCATTCGGGTTGACTCCATTCCATTGCATTCCATTCCATTCCATTCCATTCCATTCCATTCCATTCCATTCCATTCATGTTGATTCCATTCCATTCATGTTGATTTCATTACATTCCAATCGAGTTGATTCCATTCCATTCCATTCCATTCCATTTGGGTAGATTCCATTCCATTCCATTCCATCCCATTGCATTCCATTCCATTTGGGACGATTCCATTCCATTACATTCCATTCCATTCAGGTTGATTCTATTCCTTTCCATTCCATTTCATTCCATTCTGGTTGATTCCGTTCCATTCCATTCCATTCCATTCCTTTAGGGTTGATTCCATTCCATTCCATTCCATTCCATTCGGGTTGAATCCATTCCATTCCATTCCATTCCATTCCATTCCATTCCATTCCATTCCATTCCATGACATTCCATTCAGGTTGGTTCTATTCCATTCCATTCCATTCCGTTCCATTCCATTCGAGTTGTATCCATTCCATTCCATTCCATTACATTCCATTCCATTCCGAATGATTCCATTCCATTCCATACCATACAATTCCATTCAGGTTGGTTCCATTCCATTCCATTCCATTGCATTCCATTCCATTCCATTCGAGTTGTATCCATTCCATTCCATTCCATTCCATTCCATTCCGGTTGATTCCATTCCATTCCATTCCATTCCATTCCATTCCATTCCATTCCATTCGGGTTGACTCTATTCCAATCCATTCCATTCCATTCCATTCCATTCCATTCCATACCATTCAGGTTGATTTCATTCCATTCCATTCCATTCCATTCCATTCCATTCCATTCCGGTGGATTCCTTTCCATTCCATCCCCTTCCATTCCATTCCATTTTATTCGGTTTGATTCCATTCCATTCCATTCCATTCCATTCCATTGCATTCCATTCCTTTCCAATTCATTCCATTCCATTCCATTCCATTCCTTTCCATTTTATTCCATTCCATTCCATTCAGGTTGATGGCATTTCATGCCAATCCTTTCCATTCCATTTGGGTTGATTCCATCCCATTCCATTGCACTCTATTCCATTCCATTCCATTCCATTCTATTCCATTCCATTCCATTCCATTCCACTCCAATATCCTCCACTCCACTACACTCCACTCCATTCCATTCCAATCAATTCCATTCGGTTTGATTCCATTCCATTCCATTCCATTCCATTACACTTCATTCCATTCAATTCGGGTTGATTCCTTTCCATTCCATTCAATTACTTTCCATTCCATTCCATTCCGCTTGATTCCATTCCATTCCATTCCATTCTATTCGGTTTGATTCCATTCCATTCCATTCCATTGGGGTGATTCCATTCCATTCCATTTCATTCCATTCCATTCCTTTCCATTCCATTTTATTCGGGTTGATTCCATTCCATTCCATTCCATTCCATTCCGGTAGGATCCATTCCATTCCATTCCATTCCATTAGATTCCAATCCATTCCATTCGGGTTGATTCCTTTCCATTCCATTCCATTCCATTCCATTCCATTCCATTCCATTCCATTCCATTCCATTCCATTCGGGTAGATTCCATTCCATTCCATTCCATTCCATTCCATTCCGTTCGTGTTGATTCCATTTCATTCGATTCCATTCCATTCCATTCCATTCCGATTGTTTCCATTCCATTCCATTCCATTCTATTCCATTCCATTCCATTCCATTCTCGTTGATTCCATTCCATTCCATTCCATTCCATTCCATTCCATTCCATTCCGTTCCATTCCATTCCATTGGGGTGATTCGATACTATTCCGTTCCGTTCCATTCCATTCCATTCCATTCCTTTCCATTCCATTAGGGTTGACTCCATTCCATTCCATTCCATTCGGGTTGCTTTCATTCCATTCCATTCCATTCCATTCCATTCCATTCCATTCCATTCCTCTCCATTCCTTTTGATTCTATTCCATTCCATTCCATTCCATTCCATTCCATTCCATTCTATTCAGTTTGATTCCCTTCCATTCCATTCCATTCCATTTATTTCCATTCGCATTGATTCCATTCCATTCCATTCCATTCCATTCGGGTGGTTTCCATTCCATTCCATTCCATTCCATTCCATTCCATTCCATTCCATTCCATTCCATTCGGGTTGATTCCATTCCATTCCTTTCCATTCCATTCCTTTCCATTCCAATCCATTCGGGTTGATTCCATTCCACTACATTCCATTAAATTCCATTCCTATCCATTCGGGTTGATTCCATTCCATTCCATTCCGCTCCATTCCATTCCATTCCATTCCATTCCATTACATTCGGGTTGATTCGCTTCCATTCCATTCCGTTCCCTTTGACTCCATTCCATTCCATTCCATTACATTACATTCCGGTAGATGCCATCCCATTCCATTGCATTCCATTCCATTCAGGTTGATTCCATTCCATTCCCTTCCATTCCATTCCATTCCCTTCGATTCCATTCGTGTTGATTCCACTCCGTTCCATTCCATTCTATTCCATTCCATTCCATTCCATTCCATATAGTTTGGTTCCATTCCATTCCATTCCATTTCATTCCATTCCATTCGGGTGGATTCCATTCCATTCCGTTCCTTTCCATTCCATTTCTTTCCATTCGGGTTGATTCCATTCCATTCCATTCCATTCCATTCCATTCAGGTTGGTTCCATTCCATTCCATTCCATTTCATTCCATTCGGGTGGATTCCATTCCATTCCATTCCGTTCCATTCCATTCCATTCCATTCCATTCGGGTTGCTTCCATTCCATTCCATTCCGTTCCATTCCGTCCCATTCCATTCCATTACATTACATTACATTCTGGTTGATTCGCTTCCATTCCATTCCATTCGGTTTGACTCCATTAAATTCCATTCCTTTACATTCCATTCCGGTTGTTTCCATCCCATTCCATTCCATTCCATTCCATTCCGTTCAGGTTGATTCCATTCCACTCCATTACGTTCAGTTTGATTCCATTCCAATCCATTCCATGCCATGCCATTCCATTCCATTCCATTGCATTCCATTCTATTCCATTCAGGTTGATTCCATTCCATTGCATTCTATTCGGGTTGATTCCATTCCATTCCATTCCATTCCACTCCGGTTGATTCCATCCCATTCCATTCCATTGCATTCCATTCCATTCCAATCGGGTTGATTCCATTCCATTCCTTTCCATTCCATTCCTTTCCATTCCTTTCCATTCCATTCTATTCGGGTGGAATCCACTCCATTCCATTCCATTCCATTCCATTCCATTCCATTACATGCGTGTTGATTCGCTTCCATTCCATTCCATTAGGTTTGACTCCATTCCATTGCATTCCATTACATTCCATTCCGGTTGATTCCATCCCATTCCATTGCATTCCATTCCATTCCATTCAGGTTGATTCCATTCCATTCCATTCCATTCCATTCTATTAGGGTTGATTCCACTACATTCCATTGCATTCCAGTCCATACCATACTGGGTGATTCCATTCCATTCCATTCCATTCCATTCCATTCCATTCCATTCCATTCCATTCCATTCCATTCGGGTTGATTCCATTCCATTCCTTTCCATTCCATTCCATTCCATTCGTGTTGATTCCATTCCATTCCATTCCATTCCATTCCATTGGGGTGATTCCATTCTTTTCCATTCCATTCCATTCCATTCTATTCGAGTTGATTCCATTCCATTACATTCCATTCCGGTTGATTCCATTCCATTCCATTCCATTCTATTCCATTCCATTCCAGTGGATTCCATTCCATTCCATTCCATTCCATTCCGGTGGATTCCATTCACTCCCATTCCATTCCATTCCATTTTATTCGGTTTGATTCCATTCCATTACATTACATTCATTTCCATTTCATTCCATTCCATTCCATTCGGGTTGATGGCATTTCATTCCATTCCTTTCCATTCCATTTGGGTTGATTCCATCCCATTCCATTGCACTCTATTCCATTCCATTCCATTCCATTCCATTCTATTGTATTCCATTCCATTCCATTCCATTCCATTCCATTCCATTCCATTCCATTCCACTCCAATCCCCTCCACTCCACTCCACTCCACTCCATTCCATTCCAATCAATTCCATTCTGGTTGATTCCATTCCATTCCATTCAATTCCATTCCATTCCATTCCATTCTGGTTGATTCCGTTCCATTCCATTCCATTCCATTCCATTCCATTCCACTCCATTCCATTCAATTCGAGTTGATTCCTTTCCATTCCATTCCATTCCTTTCCATTCCATTCCATTCCGGTTGATTCCATTCCATTCCATTCGGGTTGATTCCATTCCATTCCATTCCATTCAATTGGGGTGATTCCACCCATTCCATTTCATTCCAATCCATTCCTTTCCATTCCATTTTTTTCGGGTTGATTCCATTCCATTACATTCCATTCCATTCCGGTTGATTCCGTTCCATTCCATTTCATTCCATTCCATTCCATTCCGGTAGATTCCATTCCATTCCATTCCATTCCAATCCATTCCATTCGGGTTGATTCCTTTCCATTCCATTCCATTCCATGCCATTCGTGATGATTGCGTTTCATTCGATTCCATTCCATTCCATTCCATTCCGATTGATTCCATTCCATTCCATTCTATTCCATTCCATTCCATTCCATTCCATTCCATTCCATTCCATTCAGTTTGATTCCTTTCCATTCCATTCCATTCCATTTCGTTCCATTCGCGTTGATTCCATTTCATTCCATTCCATTCCATTTCATTCCATTCCATTCCTTTCGGTTTGACTCCATTCCATTCCTTTCCATTCCATTCCTTTCCATTCCATTCCTTTCCATTCCATTCCATTCGGGTCATTCCATTCCATTCCATTCCATTCCATTCCATTCCTTTCGATTCGGGTTGATTCCATTCCATTCCATTCCGTTCCATTCCATCCCATTCCATTCCATTACATTCTGGTTGATTCGCTACCATTTCATTCCATTCCATTTTATTCGGGTTGATTCCAATCCATTGCATTCCATTCCATTCCAGTTGATTCCGTTCCATTCCATTCCATTCCATTCCATTACGATAGATTCCATTCCATTCCATTCCATTCCAATCCATTCCATTCGTGTTGATTCCATTTCATTCGATTCCATTCCATTCCATTCCATTCCGATTGATTCCATTCCATTCCATTCCATTCTATTCCATTCCATTCCATTCCATTCCATTTCATTCGGGTTGATTCCATTCCATTCCATTCCACTCCGTTCCATTCCATTCCATTGGGGTGATGCGATTCTATTCCGTTCCAATCCATTCCATTCCATTCCATTCGGGTTGATTCCATTCCATTGCATTCCATTCAGTTTGATTCCTTTCCATTCCATTCCATTCCATTTCGTTCCATTCGCGTTGATTCATTTCCATTCCATTCCATTCCATTTCATTCCATTCCATTCCATTCGGGTTGACTGCATTCAATTCCTTTCCATTCCATTCCTTTCCATTCCATTCCTTTCCATTACATTCCATTCCATTCCATTCGGGTGGATTCCATTCCATTCCATTCCATTCCATTCCATTCCATTCCATTCCATTCCATTCCATTCCTGTCCATTCGGGTTGATTCCATTCCATTCCATTCCGTTCCATTCCATCCCATTCCATTCCATTACATTCTGGTTGATTCGCTTCCGTTCCATTCCAATCGGTTTGACTCCATTCCATTGCATTCCATTACATTCCATTCCGGTTGTTTCCATCCCATTCCATTCCATTCCATTCCATTCAGGTTGATTCCATTCCATTCCATTCCATTTCATTCCATTCCATTCAGGTTGATTCCATTCCACTCCATTCCATTCAGTTTGATTCCATTCCAATCCATTCCATTACATTCCATTGCATTCCATTCTATTCCATTCAGGTTGATTCCGTTCCATTCCATTCTATTCGGGTTGATTCCATTCCATTCAATTCCATTCGGCTTGACTCCGTTCCATTCCATTCCATTCCATTACATTACATTCCGATTGTCCCAATTCCATTCCATTCTATTCCATTCAATTCCATTCCATTCCATTCCATTCCATTCCATTCCATTCCATTCCATTCCATTCGGGTTGATTCCATTCCATTCCATTCCTTTCCATTCCATTCCATTCGTGTTGATTCCATTCCATTCCATTCCATTCTATTCGGGTTGATTCCATTCCATTCCATTCCATTCGGGTTGATTCCATTCCATGCAATTCCATTCCATTCCATTCCATTCTTCCATTCCACTCCATTCCGTTTGATTCTATTCCATTCCATTCCATTCCATTCCATTCCATTCCGATTGATTCCATTCCATTCCATTCTATTCCATTCCATTCCATTCCATTCCATTCCATTCCATTCTATTCAGTTTGAATCCTTTTCTTTCCATTCCATGCCATTTAGTTCCATTCGCGTTGATTCCATTCCATTCCATTCCATTCCATTCGGTTGGATTCCATTCCATTCCGTTCCTTTCCATTCCATTCCTTTCGATTCGGGTTGATTCCATTCCATTCCATTCTTTTCCATTCCATTCCATTCCATTCCATTCCATTACATTCGGGTTGATTCGCTTCCATTCCATTCCGTTCCCTTTGACTCCATTCCATTCGAGTACATTACATTACATTCCGGTTGATTCCATCCCATTCCATTCCATTCAGGTTGATTCCATTCCATTCCATTCCATTCCATTCCCTTCCATTCCATTCGTGTTGATTCCATTCCGCTCCATTCCATTCCATTCCATTCCATTCCACTCAGGTTGGTTCCATTCCATTCCATTCCATTCCATTCCATTCCATTCCATTCCATTCAGTTTCGTTCCATTCCATTCCATTCCATTCCATTCCATTCCATTCCAGTTGATTCCATTCCATTCCATTCCATTCCATTCCATTCCATTCCATTCCAGTTGATTCAATTCCATTCCTTTCCATTCAATTCCTTTCATTCCATTCCATTCCATTCGGGTTGACTCCATTCCATTGCATTCCATTCCATTCCATTCCATTCCATTCATGTTGATTCCATTCCATTCATGTTGATTTCATTACATTCCAATCGAGTTGATTCCATTCCATTCCATTCCATTCCATTTGGGTAGATTCCATTCCATTCCATTCCATCCCATTGCATTCCATTCCATTTGGGCCGATTCCATTCCATTACATTCCATTCCATTCAGGTTGATTCTATTCCTTTCCATTCCATTTCATTCCATTCCATTCCATTCCATTCCATTCCGATTGATTCCATTCCATTCCATACCATACCATTCCATTCAGGTTGGTTCCATTCCATTCCCTTCCATTGCATTCCATTCCATTCCATTCGAGTTGTATCCATTCCAATCCATTCCATTCCATTCCATTCTATTCCGGTTGATTCCATTCCATTCCATTCCATTCCATTCCATTCCATTCCATTCGGGTTGACTCTATTCCATTCCATTCCATTCCATTCCATTCCATTCCATTCCATTCCATACCATTCAGGTTGATTTCATTCCATTCCATTCCATTCCATTCCATTCCATTCCGGTGGATTCCTTTCCATTCCATCCCATTCCATTCCATTCCATTTTATTCGGTTTGATTCCATTGCATTCCATTCCATTCCATTCCATTCCTTTCCAATTCATTCCATTCCATTCCATTCCATTCCTTTCCATTTTATTCCATTCCATTCCATTCAGGTTGATGGCATTTCATTCCATTCCTTTCCATTCCATTTGGGTTGATTCCATCCCATTCCATTGCACTCTATTCCATTCCATTCCATTCCATTCTATTCCATTCCATTCCATTCCATTCCACTCCAATCCCCTCCACTCCACTCCACTCCACTCCATTCTATTCCATTCCTTTCCATTCCATTCCACTCCAATCCCCTCCACTCCACTCCACTCCACTCCATTCCTTTCCAATCAATTCCATTCGGTTTGATTCCATTCCATTCCATTCCACTTCATTCCATTCAATTCGGGTTGATTCCTTTCCATTCCATTCCATTACTTTCCATTCCATTCAATCCTGCTTGATTCCATTCCATTCCATTCCATTCTATTCGGTTTGATTCCATTCCATTCCATTCCATTCCATTCCATTGGGGTGATTCCATTCCATTCCATTTCATTCCATTCCATTCCTTTCCATTCCATTTTATTCGGGTTGATTCCATTCCATTCCATTCCATTCCATTCCGGTGGTTTCCATTCACTCCCATTCCATTCCATTCCATTTTATTCGGTTTGATTCCATTCCATTCCATTCCATTCCATTCCTTTCCATTTCATTCCATTCCATTCCATTCGGGTTGATGACATTTCATTCCATTCCTTTCCATTCCTTTTGGGTTGATTCCATCCCATTCCATTGCACTCTATTCCATTCAATTCCATTCCATTACATTCTATTCCATTGCATTCCATTCCATTCCATTCCATTCCATTCCACTCCAATCCCCTCCACTCCACTCCACTCCCTACATTCCATTCCAATCAATTCCATTCTGGTTGATTCCATTCCATTCCATTCAATTCCATTCCATTCCATTCTATTCGGATTGATTCCGTTCCATTCCATTTCATTCCATTCCATTCCATTCCATTTCATTCCATTCCATTCCATTCGGGTTGACTCCATTCCATTCCTTTCCATTCCATTCCTTTCCATTCCATTCCATTCCATTCCATTCCATTCCTTTCCATTCGGGTTGATTCCATTCCATTCCATTCCGTTCCATTCCATCCCATTCCATTCCATTACATTCTGGTTGATTCGCTACCATTCCATTCCATTCGGTTTGACTCCATTCCATTGCATTCCATTACATTCCATTCCGGTTTTTTCCATCCCATTCCATTCCATTCCATTCCATTACATTCAGGTTGATTCCATTGCATTTCATTCCATTTCATTCCATTCCATTCTGGTTGATTCCATTCCACTCCATTCCGTTCAGTTTGATTCCATTCCAGTCCATTCCATTACATTCCATTGCATTCCATTCTATTCCATTCAGGTTGATTCCATTCCATTCCATTCCATTCAATTGGGGTGATTCCATTCCATTCCATTTCATTCCATTCCATTCCTTTCCATTCCATTTTATTCGGGTTGATTCCAAGCCATTGCATTCCATTCCATTCCAGTTGATTCCGTTCCATTCCATTCCATTCCATTCCATTCCGATAGATTCCATTCCATTCCATTCCATTCCAATCCATTCCATTCGGGTTGATTCCATTCCATTCCATTCCATTCCATGCCATTCGTGTTGATTCCATTCCATTCGATTCCATTCCATTCCATTCCATTCCGATTGATTCCATTCCATTCCATTCCATTCTATTCCATTCCATTCCATTCCATTCCATTTAATTCGGGTTGATTCCATTCCATTCCATTCCACTCCGTTCCATTCCATTCCATTGGGGCGATGCGATTCTATTCCGTTCCGATCCATTCCATTCCATTCCATTCGGGTTGATTCCATTCCATTGCATTCCATTCAGTTTGATTCCTTTCCATTCCATTCCATTCCATTTTGTTCCATTCGCGTTGATTCCATTCCATTCCATTCTATTCGGGTTGATTCCATTCCATTCAATTCCATTCGGCTTGACTCCGTTCCATTCCATTCCATTCCATTACATTTCATTCCGATTGACCCCATTCCATTCCATTCTATTCCATTCCATTCAATTCCATTCCATTCCATTCCATTCCACTCCATTCCATTTGATTCTATTCCATTCCATTCCATTCCATTCCATTCCATTCCATTCCATTCCATTCCATTCTATTCAGTTTGATTCCTTTTCTTTGCATTCCATTCCACTTAGTTCCATTCGCGTTGATTCCATTCCATTCCATTCCATTCCATTCGGGTGGATTCCATTCCATTCCGTTCCTTTCCATTCCATTCCTTTCGATTCGGGTTGATTCCATTCCATTCCATTCTTTTCCATTCCATTCCATTCCATTCCATTCCATTCCATTCCATTCCATTCCATTCTTTTCCATTCCATTCCATTCCATTCCATTCCATTCCATTCCACTCCATTCCGTTTGATTCTATTCCATTCCATTCCATTCCATTCCATTCCATTCCATTCTATTCAGTTTGATTCCTTTTCTTTCCATTCCATTCCATTTAGTTCCATTCGCGTTGATTCCATTCCATTCCATTCCATTCCATTCGGGTGGATTCCATTCCATTCCGTTCCTTTCCATTCCATTCCTTTCGATTTGGGTTGATTCCATTCCATTCCATTCTTTTCCATTCCATTCCATTCCATTCCATTCCATTCCATTCCATTCCATTACATTCAGGTTGATTCGCTTACATTCCATTCCGTTCCCTTTGACTCCATTCCATTCCAGTACATTACATTACATTCCGGTTGATTCCATCCCATTCCATTCCATTCAGGTTGATTCCATTCCATTCCATTCCATTCCATTCCCTTCCATTCCATTCGTGTTGATTCCATTCCGTTCCATTCCATTCCATTCCATTCCATTCCATTCCACTCAGGTTGGTTCCATTCCATTCCATTCCATTCAGTTTCGTTCCATTCCATTCCATTCCATTCCATTCCAGTTGATTCAATTCCATTCCTTTCCATTCAATTCCTTTCATTCCATTCCATTCCATTCGGGTTGACTCCATTCCATTGCATTCCATTCCATTCCATTCCATTCCATTCCATTCCATTCCATTCCATTCATGTTGATTCCATTCCATTCATGTTGATTTCATTACATTCCAATCGAGTTGATTCCATTCCATTCCATTCCATTCCATTTGGGTAGATTCCATTCCATTCCATTCCATCCCATTGCATTCCATTCCATTTGGGCCGATTCCATTCCATTCCATTCCATTCCATTCAGGTTGATTCTATTCCTTTCCATTCCATTTCATTCCATTCTGGTTGATTCCGTTCCATTCCATTCCATTCCATTCCTTTAGGGTTGATTCCATTCCATTCCATTCCATTCCATTCGGGTTGAATCCATTTCATTCCATTCCATTCCATTCCATTCCATTCCATTCCATTCCATGACATTCCATTCAGGTTGGTTCTATTCCATTCCATTCCATTCCGTTCCATTCCATTCGAGTTGTATCCATTCCATTCCATTCCATTACATTCCATTCCATTCCGAATGATTCCATTCCATTCCATACCATACAATTCCATTCAGGTTGGTTCCATTCCATTCCATTCCATTGCATTCCATTCCATTCCATTCGAGTTGTATCCATTCCATTCCATTCCATTCCATTCCATTCCGGTTGATTCCATTCCATTCCATTCCATTCCATTCCATTCCATTCCATTCCATTCCATTCCATTCCATACCATTCAGGTTGATTTCATTCCATTCCATTCCATTCCATTCCATTCCATTCCATTCCGGTGGATTCCTTTCCATTCCATCCCATTCCATTCCATTCCATTTTATTCGGTTTGATTCCATTCCATTCCATTCCATTCCATTGCATTGCATTCCTTTCCAATTCATTCCATTCCATTCCATTCCATTCCTTTCCATTTTATTCCATTCCATTCCATTCAGGTTGATGGCATTTCATTCCAATCCTTTCCATTCCATTTGTGTTGATTCCATCCCATTCCATTGCACTCTATTCCATTCCATTCCATTCCATTCTATTCCATTCCATTCCATTCCATTCCACTCCAATATCCTCCACTCCACTACACTCCACTCCATTCCATTCCAATCAATTCCATTCGGTTTGATTCCATTCCATTCCATTCCATTCCATTACACTTCATTCCATTCAATTCGGGTTGATTCCTTTCCATTCCATTCAATTACTTTCCATTCCATTCCATTCCGCTTGATTCCATTCCATTCCATTCCATTCTATTCGGTTTGATTCCATTCCATTCCATTCCATTGGGGTGATTCCATTCCATTCCATTTCATTCCATTCCATTCCTTTCCATTCCATTTTATTCGGGTTGATTCCATTCCATTCCATTCCATTCCATTCCGGTAGGATCCATTCCATTCCATTCCATTCCATTAGATTCCAATCCATTCCATTCGGGTTGATTCCTTTCCATTCCATTCCATTCCATTCCATTCCATTCCATTCCATTCCATTCGGGTGGATTCCATTCCATTCCATTCCATTCCATTCCATTCCGTTCGTGTTGATTCCATTTCATTCGATTCCATTCCATTCCATTCCATTCCGATTGTTTCCATTCCATTCCATTCCATTCTATTCCATTCCATTCCATTCCATTCTCGTTGATTCCATTCCATTCCATTCCATTCCATTCCATTCCATTCCATTCCGTACCATTCCATTCCATTGGGGTGATTCGATACTATTCCGTTCCGTTCCATTCCATTCCATTCCATTCCTTTCCATTCCATTCGGGTTGACTCCATTCCATTCCATTCCATTCGGGTTGCTTTCATTCCATTCCATTCCATTCCATTCCATTCCATTCCATTCCATTCCATTCCATTCCTCTCCATTCCTTTTGATTCTATTCCATTCCATTCCATTCCATTCCATTCCATTCTATTCAGTTTGATTCCCTTCCATTCCATTCCATTCCATTTATTTCCATTCGCATTGATTCCATTCCATTCCATTCCATTCCATTCGGGTGGTTTCCATTCCATTCCATTCCATTCCATTCCATTCCATTCCATTCCATTCCATTCCATTCGGGTTGATTCCATTCCATTCCTTTCCATTCCATTCCTTTCCATTCCAATCCATTCGGGTTGATTCCATTCCATTCCATTAAATTCCATTCCGGTAGGATCCATTCCATTCCATTCCATTCCATTAGATTCCAATCCATTCCATTCGTGTTGATTCCACTCCGTTCCATTCCATTCTATTCCATTCCATTCCATTCCATATAGGTTGGTTCCATTCCATTCCATTCCATTTCATTCCATTCCATTCGGGTGGATTCCATTCCATTCCGTTCCTTTCCATTCCATTTCTTTCCATTCGGGTTGATTCCATTCCATTCCATTCCATTCCATTCCATTCAGGTTGGTTCCATTCCATTCCATTCCATTTCATTCCATTCGGGTGGATTCCATTCCATTCCATTCCGTTCCATTCCATTCCATTCCATTCCATTCGGGTTGCTTCCATTCCATTCCATTCCGTTCCATTCCGTCCCATTCCATTCCATTCCATTACATTACATTCTGGTTGATTCGCTTCCATTCCATTCCATTCGGTTTGACTCCATTAAATTCCATTCCTTTACATTCCATTCCGGTTGTTTCCATCCCATTCCATTCCATTCCATTCCATTCCGTTCAGGTTGATTCCATTCCACTCCATTACGTTCAGTTTGATTCCATTCCAATCCATTCCATGCCATGCCATTCCATTCCATTCCATTGCATTCCATTCTATTCCATTCAGGTTGATTCCATTCCATTGTATTCTATTCGGGTTGATTCCATTCCATTCCATTCCACTCCGGTTGATTCCATCCCATTCCATTCCATTGCATTCCATTCCATTCCAATCGGGTTGATTCCATTCCATTCCTTTCCATTCCATTCCTTTCCATTCCTTTCCATTCCATTCTATTCGGGTGGAATCCACTCCATTCCATTCCATTACATTCCATTCCATTCCATTCCATTCCATTCCATTACATGCGTGTTGATTCGCTTCCATTCCATTCCATTAGGTTTGACTCCATTCCATTCCATTCCATTACATTCCATTCCGGTTGATTCCATCCCATTCCATTGCATTCCATTCCATTCCATTCAGGTTGATTCCATTCCATTCCATTCCATTCCATTCTATTAGGGTTGATTCCACTACATTCCATTGCATTCCAGTCCATACCATACTGGGTGATTCCATTCCATTCCGTTCCATTCCATTCCATTCCATTCCATTCCATTCGTGTTGATTCCATTCCATTCCATTCCATTCCATTCCATTGGGGTGATTCCATTCTTTTCCATTCCATTCCATTCCATTCTATTCGAGTTGATTCCATTCCATTACATTCCATTCCGGTTGATTCCATTCCATTCCATTCCATTCTATTCCATTCCATTCCAGTGGATTCCATTCCATTCCATTCCATTCCATTCCGGTGGATTCCATTCACTCCCATTCCATTCCATTCCATTTTATTCGGTTTGATTCCATTCCATTCCATTACATTCCTTTCCATTTCATTCCATTCCATTCCATTCGGGTTGATGGCATTTCATTCCATTCCTTTCCATTCCATTTGGGTTGATTCCATCCCATTCCATTGCACTCTATTCCATTCCATTCCATTCCATTCCATTCTATTGTATTCCATTCCATTCCATTCCATTCCATTCCATTCCATTCCACTCCAATCCCCTCCACTCCACTCCACTCCACTCCATTCCATTCCAATCAATTCCATTCTGGTTGATTCCATTCCATTCCATTCTATTCCATTCCATTCCATTCCATTCTGGTTGATTCCGTTCCATTCCATTCCATTCCATTCCATTCCATTCCACTCCATTCCATTCAATTCGAGTTGATTCCTTTCCATTCCATTCCATTCCTTTCCATTCCATTCCATTCCGGTTGATTCCATTCCATTCCATTCGGGTTGATTCCATTCCATTCCTTTCCATTCAATTGGGATGATTCCATTCCATTCCATTTCATTCCAATCCATTCCTTTCCATTCCATTTTATTCGGGTTGATTCCACTCCATTACATTCCATTCCATTCCAGTTGATTCCGTTCCATTCCATTCCATTCCATTCCATTCCGGTAGATTCGATTCCATTCCATTCCATTCCAATCCATTCCATTCGGGTTGATTCCTTTCCATTCCATTCCATTCCATGCCATTCGTGTTGATTCCATTTCATTCGATTCCATTCCATTCCATTCCACTCCGTTCCATTCCATTCCATTGGGGTGATGCGATTCTATTCCGTTCCGTTCCATTCCATTCCATTCCATTCCATTCGGGTTGATTCCATTCCATTGCATTCCATTCGGATAGATTCCATTCCATTCCATTCCATTCCATTCCATACCTTTCCTTTTGATTCTATTCCATTCCATTCCATTCCATTCCATTCCATTCCATTCCATTCCATTCAGTTTGATTCCTTTCCATTCCATTCCATTCCATTTCGTTCCATTCGCGTTGATACCATTCCATTCCATTCCATTCCATTTCATTCCATTCCATTCCATTCGGTTTGACGCCATTCCATTCCTTTCCATTCCATTCCTTTCCATTCCATTCCTTTTCATTCCATTCCATTTTATTTGGTTTGATTCCATTCCATTCCATTACATTCCATTCCATTCCGGTGGATTCCTTTCCATTCCATCCCATTCCATTCCATTCCATTTTATTCGGTTTGATTCCATTCCATTCCATTCCATTCCATTCCATTCCATTCCTTTCCAATTCATTCCATTCCATTCCTTTCCATTTTATTCCATTCCATTCCATTCAGGTTGATGGCATTTCATTCCATTCCTTTCCATTCCATTTGGGTTGATTCCATCCCATTCCATTGCACTCTATTCCATTCCATTCCATTCCATTCTATTCCATTCCATTCCATTCCATTCCACTCCAATCCCCTCCACTCCACTCCACTCCACTCCATTCCATTCCAATCAATTCCATTCGGTTTGATTCCATTCCATTCCATTCCATTCCACTTCATTCCATTCAATTCGGTTTGATTCCTTTCCATTCCATTCCATTACTTTCCATTCCATTCCATTCCGCTTGATTCCATTCCATTCCATTCCATTCTATTCGGTTTGATTTCATTCCATTCCATTCCATTCCATTGGGGTGATTCCATTCGATTCCATTTCTTTCCATTCCATTCCTTTCCATTCCATTTTATTCGGGTTGATTCCATTCCATTCCATTCCATTCCATTCCGGTAGGTTCCATTCCATTCCATTCCATTCCATTAGATTCCAATCCATTCCATTCGGGTTGATTCCTTTCCATTCCATTCCATTCCATTCCATTCCATTCGGGTGGATTCCATTCCATTCCATTCCATTCCATTCCGTTCGTGTTGATTCCATTTCATTCGATTCCATTCCATTCCATTCCATTCTGATTGATTCCATTCCATTCCATTCCATTCTATTCCATTCCATTCCATTCCATTCTCGTTGATTCCATTCCATTCCATTCCATTCCATTCCATTCCATTCCATTCCGTTCCATTCCATTCCATTAGGGTTATTCGATACTATTCCGTTCCGTTCCATTCCATTCCATTCCATTCCTTTCCATTCCATTCGGGTTGACTCCATTCCATTCCATTCGGATTGCTTTCATTCCATTCCATTCCATTCCATTCCATTCCATTCCTCTCCATTCCTTTTGATTCTATTCCATTCCATTCCAATCCATTCCATGCCATTCCATTCCATTCCATTGCATTCCATTCTATTCCATTCAGGTTGATTCCATTGCATTGTATTCTATTCGGGTTGATTCCATTCCATTCCATTCCATTCCACTCCGGTTGATTCCATCCCATTCCATTCCATTGCATTCCATTCCATTCCAATCGGGTTGAATCCATTCCATTCCTTTCCATTCCATTCCTTTCCATTCCTTTCCATTCCATTCCATTCGGGTGGAATCCACTCCATTCCATTCCATTCCATTCCATTCCATTCCATTACATGCGGGTTGATTCGCTTCCATTCCATTCCATTAGGTTTGACTCCATTCCATTACATTCCATTACATTCCAATCCGGTTGATTCCATCCCATTCCATTGCATTCCATTCCATTCCATTCAGGTTGATTCCATTCCATTCCATTCCATTCCATTCTATTAGGGTTGATTCCACTACATTCCACTGCATTCCAGTCCATACCATACAGGGTGATTCCATTCCATTCCATTCCATTCCATTCCATTCCATTGCATTCCATTCGGGTTGATTCCATTCCATTCCTTTCCATTCCATTCCATTCCATTCGTGTTGATTCCATTCCATTCCATTCCATTCCATTGGGGTGATTCAATTCTTTTCCATTCCATTCCATTCCATTCTACTCGAGTTGATTCCATTCCATTACATTCCATTCCGGTAGATTCCATTCCATTCCATTCCATTCTATTCCATTCCATTCCAGTGGATTCCATTCCCTTCCATTCCATTCCATTCCGGTGGATTCCATTCACTCCCATTCCGTTCCATTCCATTTTATTCGGTTTGATTCCATTCCATTCCATTCCATTCAATTCCTTTCCATTTCATTCCATTCCATTCCATTCGGGTTGATGGCATTTCATTCCATTCCTTTCCATTCCATTTGGGTTGATTCCATCCCATTCCATTGCACTCTATTCCATTCCATTCCATTCCATTCCATTCCATTCCATTCCATTCCCTTCCACTCCAATCCCCTCCACTCCACACCACTCAACTCCATTCCATTCCAATCAATTCCATTCTGGTTGATTCCATTCCATTCCATTCCATTCCACTCCGGTTGATTCCATCCCATTCCATTCCATTGCATTCCATTCCATTCCAATCGGGTTGAATCCATTCCATTCCTTTCCATTCCATTCCTTTCCATTCCTTTCCATTCCATTCCATTCGGGTGGAATCCACTCCATTCCATTCCATTCCATTCCATTCCATTCCATTACATGCGGGTTGATTCGCTTCCATTCCATTCCATTAGGTTTGACTCCATTCCATTACATTCCATTACATTCCAATCCGGTTGATTCCATCCCATTCCATTGCATTCCATTCCATTCCATTCAGGTTGATTCCATTCCATTCCATTCCATTCCATTCTATTAGGGTTGATTCCACTACATTCCACTGCATTCCAGTCCATACCATACAGGGTGATTCCATTCCATTCCATTCCATTCCATTCCATTCCATTGCATTCCATTCGGGTTGATTCCATTCCATTCCTTTCCATTCCATTCCATTCCATTCGTGTTGATTCCATTCCATTCCATTCCATTCCATTCCATTGGGGTGATTCCATTCTTTTCCATTCCATTCCATTCCATTCTACTCGAGTTGATTCCATTCCATTACATTCCATTCCGGTAGATTCCATTCCATTCCATTCCATTCTATTCCATTCCATTCCAGTGGATTCCATTCCATTCCATTCCATTCCATTCCGGTGGATTCCATTCACTCCCATTCCGTTCCATTCCATTTTATTCGGTTTGATTCCATTCCATTCCATTCCATTCAATTCCTTTCCATTTCATTCCATTCCATTCCATTCGGGTTGATGGCATTTCATTCCATTCCTTTCCATTCCATTTGGGTTGATTCCATCCCATTCCATTGCACTCTATTCCATTCCATTCCATTCCATTCCATTCCATTCCATTCCATTCCATTCCACTCCAATCCCCTCCACTCCACACCACTCCACTCCATTCCATTCCAATCAATTCCATTCTGGTTGATTCCATTCCATTCCATTCAATTCCATTCCATTCCATTCCATTCGGGTTGATTCCGTTCCATTCCATTCCATTCCATTCCATTCCATTCCATTCCATTCCACTCCATTCCATTCAATTCGTGTTGATTCCTTTCCATTCCATTCCATTCCTTTCCATTCCATTCCATTCCGGTTGATTCCATTCCATTCCATTCGGGTTGATTCCATTCCATTCCTTTCCATTCAATTGGGGTGATTCCATTCCATTCCATTTCATTCCATTCCATTCCTTTCCATTCCATTTTATTCGGGTTGATTCCACTCCATTACATTCCATTCCAATCCAGTTGATTCCGTTCCATTCCATTCCATTCCATTCTATTCCATTCCATTCCATTCCATTCCGGTAGATTCCATTCCATTCCATTCCATTCCAATCCATTCCATTCGGGTTGATTCCTTTCCATTCCATTCCATTCCATGCCATTCGTGTTGATTCCATTTCATTCGATTCCATTCCATTCCATTCCACTCCATTCCATTCCATTCGGGTTGATTCCATTCCATTGCATTCCATTCGGATTGATTCCATTCCATTCCATTCCATTCCATTCCATTCCATTCCTTTTAATTCTATTCCATTCCATTCCATTCCATTCCATTCCATTCCATTCAGTTTGATTCCTTTCCATTCCATTCCATTCCATTTCATTCCATTCCATTCCATTCGGGTTGACTCCATTCCATTCCTTTCCATTCCATTCCTTTCCATTCCATTCCTTTTCATTCCATTCCATTCCATTCCATTCGGGTTGATTCCATTCCATTCCATTCCGTTCCATTCCATCCCATTCCATTCCATTCCATTCTGGTTGATTTGCTTCCGTTCCATTCCATTCGGTTTGACTCCATTCCATTGCATTCCTTTACATTCCATTCCGGTTGTTTCCATCCCATTCCATTCCATTCCATTCCATTCAGGTTGATTCCATTCCATTCCATTCCATTTCATTCCATTCCATTCAGGTTGACTCCATTCCACTCCATTCCATTCAGTTTGATTCCTTTCCAATCCATTCCATTACATTCCATTGCATTCCATTCTATTCCATTCAGTTTGATTCCATTCCATTCCATTCTATTCAGGTTGATTCCATTCCATTCCATTCCATTCGGCTTGACTCCGTTCCATTCCATTCCATTCCATTACATTACATTCCGTTGACCCCATTCCATTCCATTCTATTGCATTCCATTCCATTCCATTCCATTCGGGTTGATTCCATTCCATTCCATTCCTTTCCATTCCATTCCATTCGTGTTGATTCCATTCCATTCCATTCCATTCCATTCCATTGGGGTGATTCCATTCTATTCCATTCCATTCCATTCCATTCCATTCTATTCGGGTTGATTCCATTCCATTCCATTCCATACGGGTTGATTCCATCCCATTCCATTGCATTCCATTCCATTCCATTCAGGTTGATTCCATTCCATTCCATTCCATTCCATTCTATTAGGGTTGATTCCACTACATTCCATTGCATTCCAGTCCATACCATACTGCGTGATTCCATTCCATTCCATTCCATTCCATTCCATTCCATTCCATTCCATTCCATTCCATTCGGGTTGATTCCATTCCATTCCTTTCCATTCCATTCCATTCCATTCGTGTTGATTAAATTCCATTCCATTCCATTCCATTCCATTTGGGTGATTCCATTCTTTTCCATTCCATTCCATTCCATTCTATTCGAGTTGATTCCATTACATTACATTCCATTCCGGTTGATTCCATTCCATTCCATTCCATTCTATTCCATTCCATTCCAGTGGATTCCATTCCATTCCATTCCATTCCATTCCGGTGGATTCCATTCACTCCCATTCCATTCCATTCCATTTTATTCGGTTTGATTCCATTCCATTCCATTCCATTCCATTCCTTTCCATTTCATTCCATTCCATTCCATTCCATTCGGGTTGATGGCATTTCATTCCATTCCTTTCCATTCCATTTGGGTTGATTCCATCCCATTCCATTGCACTCTATTCCACTCCATTCCATTCCATTCCATTCCATTGTATTCCATTCCATTCCATTCCATTCCATTCCATTCCATTCCATTCCACTCCAATCCCCTCCACTCCACTCCACTCCACTCCATTCCATTCCAATCAATTCCATTCTGGTTGATTCCATTCCATTCCATTCAATTCCATTCCATTCCATTCCATTCGGGTTGATTCCGTTCCATTCCATTCCATTCCATTCCATTCCATTCCATTCCATTCCACTCCATTCCATTCAATTCGAGTTGATTCCTTTCCATTCCTTTCCATTCCTTTCCATTCCATTCCATTCCGGTTGATTCCATTCCATTCCATTCGGGTTGATTCCATTCCATTCCTTTCCATTCAATTGGGGTGATTCCATTCCATTCCATTTCATTCCATTCCATTCCTTTCCATTCCATTTTATTCGGGTTGATTCCACTCCATTACATTCCATTCCATTCCAGTTGATTCCGTTCCATTCCATTCCATTCCATTCCATTCCGGTAGATTCCATTCCATTCCATTCCATTCCAATCCATTCCATTCGGGTTGATTCCTTTCCATTCCATTCCATTCCATGCCATTCGTGTTGATTCCATTTCATTCGATTCCATTCCATTCCATTCCACTCCGTTCTATTCCATTCCATTGGGGTGATGCGATTCTATTCCGTTCCGTTCCATTCCATTCCATTCCATTCCATTCGGGTTGATTCCATTCCATTGCATTCCATTCGGATTGATTCCATTCCATTCCATTCCATTCCATTCCATTCCTTTCCTTTTGATTCTATTCCATTCCATTCCATTCCATTCCATTCCATTCCATTCCATTCAGTTTGATTCCTTTCCATTCCATTCCATTCCATTCCATTTCGTTCCATTCGCGTTGATACCATTCCATTCCATTCCATTCCATTTCATTCCATTCCATTCCATTCGGGTTGACGCCATTCCATTCCTTTCCATTCCATTCCTTTCCATTCCATTCCTTTTCATTCCATTCCATTTTATTTGGTTTGATTCCATTCCATTCCATTACATTCCATTCCATTCCGGTGGATTCCTTTCCATTCCATCCCATTCCATTCCATTCCATTTTATTCGGTTTGATTCCATTCCATTCCATTCCATTCCATTCCATTCCATTCCTTTCCAATTCATTCCATTCCATTCCTTTCCATTTTATTCCATTCCATTCCATTCAGGTTGATGGCATTTCATTCCATTCCTTTCCATTCCATTTGGGTTGATTCCATCCCATTCCATTGCACTCTATTCCATTCCATTCCATTCCATTCCATTCTATTCCATTCCATTCCATTCCATTCCACTCCAATCCCCTCCACTCCACTCCACTCCACTCCATTCCATTCCAATCAATTCCATTCGGTTTGATTCCATTCCATTCCATTCCATTCCATTCCACTTCATTCCATTCAATTCGGGTTGATTCCTTTCCATTCCATTCCATTACTTTCCATTCCATTCCATTCCGCTTGATTCCATTCCATTCCATTCCATTCTCTTCGGTTTGATTTCATTCCATTCCATTCCATTCCATTGGGGTGATTCCATTCGATTCCATTTCATTCCATTCCATTCCTTTCCATTCCATTTTATTCGGGTTGATTCCATTCCATTCCATTCCATTCCATTCCATTCCGGTAGGTTCCATTCCATTCCATTCCATTCCATTAGATTCCAATCCATTCCATTCGGGTTGATTCCTTTCCATTCCATTCCATTCCATTCCATTCCATTCCATTCCATTCCATTCCATTCCATTCGGGTGGATTCCATTCCATTCCATTCCATTCCGTTCGTGTTGATTCCATTTCATTCGATTCCATTCCATTCCATTCCATTCTGATTGATTCCATTCCATTCCATTCCATTCTATTCCATTCCATTCCATTCCATTCACGTTGATTCCATTCCATTCCATTCCATTCCATTCCATTCCATTCCATTCCGTTCCATTCCATTCCATTGGGGTGATTCGAAACTATTCCATTCCGTTCCATTCCATTCCATTCCATTCCCTTCCATTCCATTCGGGTTGACTCCATTCCATTCCATTCCATTCGGGTTGCTTTCATTCCATTCCATTCCATTCCATTCCATTCCATTCCATTCCTCTCCATTCCTTTTGATTCTATTCCATTCCATTCCATTCCATTCCATTCCATTCCATTCCATTCCATTCTATTCAGTTTGATTCCCTTCCATTCCATTCCATTCCATTTATTTCCATTCGCGTTGATTCCATTCCATTCCATTCCATTCCATTCCATTCGGGTGGTTTCCATTCCATTTCATTCCATTCCATTCCATTCCATACCATTCCATTCCATTCCATTCCATTCGGGTTGATTCCATTCCATTCCTTTCCATTCCATTCCTTTCCATTCCATTCCATTCGGGTTGATTCCATTCCACTACATTCCATTAAATTCCATTCCTATCCATTCGGGTTGATTCCATTCCATTCCATTCCGCTCCATTCCATTCCATTCCATTCCATTCCATTCCATTCCATTCCATTCCATTCCATTACATTCGGGTTGATTCGCTTCCATTCCATTCCGTTCCCTTTGACTCCATTCCATTCCAGTACATTACATTACATTCCGGTTGATGCCATCCCATTCCATTCCATTCCATTCCATTCAGGTTGATTCCATTCCATTCCCTTCCATTCCATTCCATTCCCTTTGATTCCATTCGTGTTGATTCCACTCCGTTCCATTCCATTCCATTCCATTCCATTCCATTCCATATAGGTTTGTTCCATTCCATTCCATTCCATTTCATTCCATTCGGGTGGATTCCATTCCATTCCATTCCATTCCATTCCATTCCATTCCAGTCCATTCGGGTTGATTCCATTCCATTCCATTCCATTCCATTCCATTCGGGTTGATTCCATTCCATTCCTTTCCATTCCATTCCTTTCCATTCCATTCCATTCGGGTGGATTCCATTCCATTCCACTCCATTCCATTCCATTCCTTTCCATTCGGGTTGATTCCATTCCATTCCATTCCGTTCCATTCCGTCCCATTCCATTGCATTCTATTGTATTCTATTCAGGTTGATTCCATTCCATTCCATTCTATTCAGGTTGATTCCATTCCATTCCATTCCATTCGGCTTGACTCCGTTCCATTCCATTCCATTCCATTACATTACATTCCGTTGACCCCATTCCATTCCATTCTATTGCATTCCATTCCATTCCATTCCATTCGGGTTGATTCCATTCCATTCCATTCCTTTCCATTCCATTCCATTCGTGTTGATTCCATTCCATTCCATTCCATTCCATTCCATTGGGGTGATTCCATTCTATTCCATTCCATTCCATTCTATTCGGGTTGATTCCATTCCATTCCATTCCATACGGGTTGATTCCATTCCATTCAATTCCATTCCATTCCATTCCATTCCACTCCATTCCGTTTGATTCTATTCACTTCCATTCCATTCCATTCTTTCCATTCCATTCTATTCAGTTTGATTCCTCTCCATTCCATTCCATTCCATTTAGTTCCATTCGCGTTGATTCCATTCCATTCCATTCCATTCCATTCCATTCGTGTTGATTCCATTCCATTCCATTCCATTCCATTCCATTCCATTCCATTACATTCGGGTTGATTCCATTCCATTCCTTTCCATTCCATTCCTTTCCATTCCATTCCATTCCATTCCATTCGGGTGGATTCCATTCCATTCCGTTCCTTTCCATTCCATTTCTTTCCATTCGGGTTGATTCCATTCCATTCCATTCTTTTCCATTCCATTCCATTCCATTCCATTCCATTCCATTCCATTCCATTACATTCGGGTTGATTCGCTTCCATTCCATTCCGTTCCCTTTGACTCCATTCCATTCCAGTACATTACATTACATTCCGGTTGATGCCATCCCATTCCATTCCATTCCATTCCATTCAGGTTGATTCCATTCCATTCCCTTCCATTCCATTCCATTCCCTTCGATTCCATTCGTGTTGATTCCACTCCGTTCCATTCCATTCCATTCCATTCCATTCCATATAGGTTGGTTCCATTCCATTCCATTCCATTTCATTCCATTCGGGTGGATTCCATTCCATTCCATTCCATTCCATTCCATTCCAGTCCATTCGGGTTGATTCCATTCCATTCCATTCCATTCCATTCCATTCCATTCCATTCGGGTTGATTCAATTCCATTCCTTTCCATTCCATTCCTTTCCATTCCATTCCATTCGGGTGGATTCCATTCCATTCCATTCCATTCCATTCCATTCCATTCCATTCCTTTCCATTCGGGTTGATTCCATTCCATTCCATTCCGTTCCATTCCATTCCATTCCATTACATTCCATTCCATTCCATTACATTCGGGTTGATTCGCTTCCATTCCATT
Organism: Pan paniscus; assembly: GCF_029289425.2. Taxonomy (NCBI): domain Eukaryota; kingdom Metazoa; phylum Chordata; class Mammalia; order Primates; family Hominidae; genus Pan; species Pan paniscus. The sequence continues at coordinate 61,395,887 of NC_073260.2, forward strand.
CCGTTCCCTTTGACTCCATTCCATTCCATTCCATTCCATTACATTCCGGTTGATTCCATCCCATTCCATTCCATTCCATTCCATTCAGTTTGACTCCATTCCATTCCCTATCTTTCCATTCGTGTTGATTCCATTCCGTTCCATTCCATTCCATTCCATTCCATTCCATTCCATTCCATTCAGGTTGGTTCCATTCCATTCCATTCCATTTCATTCCATTCGTATGGATTCCATTCCATTCCATTCCGTTCCATTCCATTCCATTCCATTCCATTCGGGTTGCTTCCATTCCATTCCATTCCGTTCCATTCCGTCCCATTCCATTCCATTCCATTCCATTACATTCTGGTTGATTCGCTTCCATTCCATTCCATTCGGTTTGACTCCGTTAAATTCCATTCCTTTACATTCCATTCCGGTTGTTTCCATCGCATTCCATTCCATTCCATTCCATTCCGTTCAGGTTGATTCCATTCCATTCCATTCCATTCCATTCAGGTTGATTCCATTCCACTCCATTACGTTCAGTTTGATTCCATTCCAATCCATTCCATGCCATTCCATTCCATTCCATTGCATTCCATTCTATTCCTTTCAGGTTGATTCCATTCCATTGTATTCTATTCGGGTTGATTCCATTCCATTCCATTCCATTCCACTCCGGTTGTTTCCATCCCATTCCATTCCATTGCATTCCATTCCATTCCAATCGGGTTGATTCCATTCCATTCCTTTCCATTCCATTCTTTTCCATTCCTTTCCATTCCATTCCATTCGGGTGGAATCCACTCCATTCCATTCCATTCCATTCCATTCCATTACATGCGGTTTGATTCGCTTCCATTCCATTCCATTAGGTTTGACTCCATTCCCTTACATTCCATTACATTCCATTCCGTTTGATTCCATCCCATTCCATTGCATTCCATTCCATTCCATTCAGGTTGATTCCATTCCATTCCATTCCATTCCATTCTATTAGGGTTGATTCCACTACATTCCATTGCATTCCAGTCCATACCATACTGGGTGATTCCATTCCATTCCATTCCATTCCATTCCATTCCATTCCATTCGGGTTGATTCCATTCCATTCCTTTCCATTCCATTCCATTCCATTCGTGTTGATTCCATTCCATTCCATTCCATTCCATTCCATTGGGGTGATTCCATTCTTTTCCATTCCATTCCATTCCATTCTATACGAGTTGATTCCATTCCATTACATTCCATTCCGGTTGATTCCATTCCATTCCATTCCATTCTATTCCATTCCATTCCAGTGGATTCCATTCCATTCCATTCCATTCCATTCCGGTGGATTCCATTCACTCCCATTCCATTCCATTCCATTTTCTTCGGTTTGATTCCATTCCATTCCATTCCATTCCATTCCTTTCCATTTCATTCCATTCCATTCCATTCCATTCGGGTTGATGGCATTTCATTCCATTCCTTTCCATTCCATTTGGGTTGATTCCATCCCATTCCATTGCACTCTATTCCATTCCATTCCATTCTATTCCATTCCATTCCATTCCATTCCACTCCAATCCCCTCCACTCCACTCCACTCCACTCCTTTCCATTGCAATCAATTCCATTCTGGTTGATTCCATTCCATTCCATTGAATTCCATTCCATTCCATTCCATTCGGGTTGATTCCGTTCCATTCCATTCCATTCCATTCCACTCCAATCCCCTCCACTCCACTCCACTCCACTCCTTTCCATTGCAATCAATTCCATTCTGGTTGATTCCATTCCATTCCATTGAATTCCATTCCATTCCATTCCATTCGGGTTGATTCCGTTCCATTCCATTCCATTCCATTCCATTCCATTCCATTCCATTCCACTCCATTCCATTCAATTCGAGTTGATTCCTTTCCATTCCATTCCTTTCCATTCCATTCCATTCCGGTTGATTCCATTCCATTCCATTCGGGTTGATTCCATTCCATTCCTTTCCATTCAATTGGGGTGATTCCATTCCATTCCATTTCATTCCACTCCAGTCCTTTCCATTCCATTTTATTCGGGTTGATTCCACTCCATTACATTCCATTCCATTCCAGTTGATTCCGTTCCATTCCATTCCATTCCATTCCATTCCATTCCATTCCATTCCGGTAGATTCCATTCCATTCCATTCCATTCCAATCCATTCCATTCGGGTTGATTCCTTTCCATTCCATTCCATTCCATGCCATTCGTGTTGATTCCATTTCATTCGATTCCATTCCATTCCATTCCACTCCGTTCCATTCCATTCCATTGGGGTGATGCGATTCTATTCCGTTCCGTTCCATTCCATTCCATTCGGGTTGATTCCATTCCATTGCATTCCATTCGGATTGATTCCATTCCATTCCATTCCATTCCATTCCATTCCATTCCATTCCATTCCATTCCATTCCTTTTGATTCTATTGCATTCCATTCCATTCCATTCCATTCCATTCCATTCAGTTTGATTCCTTTCCATTCCATTCCATTCCATTTCGTTCCATTAGCGTTGATACCATTCCATTCCATTCCATTCCATTCCATTCAATTCCGGTGGATTCCATTCACTCCCATTCCATTCCATTCCATTTTATTCGGTTTCATTCCATTCCATTCCATTCAATTCCATTCCTTTCCATTTCATTCCATTCCATTCCATTCCATTCGGGTTGATGGCATTTCATTCCATTCCTTTCCATTCCATTTGGGTTGATTCCATCCCATTCCATTGCACTCTATTCCATTCCATTCCATTCCATTCCATTCCATTCTATTCCATTCCATTCCATTCCATTCCACTCCAATCCCCTCCAATCCACTCCACTCCACTCTTTTCCATTGCAATCAATTCCATTCTGGTTGATTCCATTCCATTCCATTGAATTCCATTCCATTCCATTCCATTCGGGTTGATTCCGTTCCATTCCATTCCATTCCATTCCATTCCATTCCACTGCATTACATTCAATTCGAGTTGATTCCTTTCCATTCCATTCCATTCCTTTCCATTCCATTCCATTCCGGTTGATTCCATTCCATTCCATTCGGGTTGATTCCATTCCATTCCTTTCCATTCAATTGGGGTGATTCCATTCCATTCCATTTCATTCCATTCCAGTCCTTTCCATTCCATTTTATTCGGGTTGATTCCACTCCATTACATTCCATTCCATTCCAGTTGATTCCGTTCCATTCCATTCCATTCCATTCCATTCCGGTAGATTCCATTCCATTCCATTCCATTCCAATCCATTCCATTCGGGTTGATTCCTTTCCATTCCATTCCATTCCATGCCATTCGTGTTGATTCCATTTCATTCGATTCCATTCCATTCCATTCCACTCCGTTCCATTCCATTCCATTGGGGTGATGCGATTCTATTCCGTTCCGTTCCATTCCATTCCATTCCATTCGATTCGGGTTGATTCCATTCCATTGCATTCCATTCGGATTGATTCCATTCCATTCCATTCCATTCCATTCCATTCCATTCCATTCCATTCCATTCCTTTTGATTCTATTGCATTCCATTCCATTCCATTCCATTCCATTCCATTCAGTTTGATTCCTTTCCATTCCATTCCATTCCATTTCGTTCCATTCGCGTTGATACCATTCCATTCCATTCCATTCCATTTCATACCATTCCATTCCATTCGGGTTGACTCCATTCCATTCCTTTCCATTCCATTCCTTTCCATTCCATTACTTTTCATTCCATTCCATTCCATTCCATTACATTACATTCCGTTGACCCCATTCCATTCCATTCTATTGCATTCCATTCCATTCCATTCCATTCGGGTTGATTCCATTCCATTCCATTCCTTTCCATTCCATTCCATTCGTGTTGATTCCATTCCATTCCATTCCATTCCATTCCATTCCATTGGGGTGATTCCATTCTATTCCATTCCATTCCATTCCATTCCATTTTATTCGGGTTGATTCCATTCCATTCCATTCCATACGGGTTGATTCCATTCCATTCAATTCCATTCCATTCCATTCCATTCCACTCCATTCCGTTTGATTCTATTCACTTCCATTCCATTCCATTCCATTCCATTCCATTCCATTCCATTCCATTACATTCGGGTTGATTCGCTTCCATTCCATTCCGTTCCCTTTGACTCCATTCCATTCAATTCCATTACATTACATTCCGGTTGATTCCATCCCATTCCATTCCATTCCATTCCATTCAGGTTGACTCCATTACATTCCCTATTTCCATTCGTGTTGATTCCATTCCGTTCCATTCCATTCCATTCCATTCCATTCCATTCCATTCCATTCAGGTGGCTTCCATTCCATTCCATTCCATTTCATTCCATTCGGGTGGATTCCATTCCATTCCATTCCGTTCCATTCCATTCCATTCCATTCCATTCGGGTTGCTTCCATTCCATTCCATTCCGTTCCATTCCGTCCCATTCCATTCCATTCCATTACATTACATTCTGGTTGATTTGCTTCCATTCCATTCCATTCGGTTTGACTCCATTAAATTCCATTCCTTTACATTCCATTCCGGTTGTTTCCATCCCATTCCATTCCATTCCGTTCAGGTTGATTCCATTCCATTCCATTCCATTCCATTCAGGTTGATTCCATTCCACTCCATTACGTTCAGTTTGATTCCATTCCAATCCATTCCATGCCATTCCATTCCATTCCATTGCATTCCATTCTATTCCATTCAGGTTGATTCCATTCCATTGTATTCTATTCGGGTTGATTCCATTCCATTCCATTCCATTCCACTCCGGTTGATTCCATCCCATTCCATTGCATTCCATTCCATTCCATTCCATTCAGGTTGATTCCATTCCATTCCATTCCATTCCATTCCATTCCATTCTATTAGGGTTGATTCCACTACATTCCATTGCATTCCAGTCCATACCATACAGGGTGATTCCATTCCATTCCATTCAGGTTGATTCCATTCCATTCCATTCCATTCCATTCCATTCCATTCCATTCTATTAGGGTTGATTCCACTACATTCCATTGCATTCCAGTCCATACCATACTGGGTGATTCCATTCCATTCCATTCCATTCCATTCCATTCCATTCCATTCCATTCGGGTTGATTCCATTCCATTCCTTTCCATTCCATTCCATTCCATTCGTGTTGATTCCAATCCATTCCATTCCATTCCATTGGGGTGATTCCATTCTTTTCCATTCCATTCCATTCCATTCTATTCGAGTTGATTCCATTCCATTACATTCCATTCCGGTTGATTCCATTCCATTCCATTCCATTCTATTCCATTCCATTCCAGTGGATTCCATTCCATTCCATTCCATACCATTCCGTTGGATTCCATTCACTCCCATTCCATTCCATTCCATTTTATTCGGTTTGATTCCATTCCATTCCATTCCATTCCATTCCTTTCCATTTCATTCCATTCCATTCCATTCGGGTTGATGGCATTTCATTCCATTCCTTTCCATTCCATTTGGGTTGATTCCATCCCATTCCATTGCACTCTATTCCATTCCATTCCATTCCAGTCCATTCTATTCCATTCCATTCTATTCCATTCCATTCCATTCCATTCCACTCCAATCCCCTCCACTCCACTCCACTCCACTCCATTCCATTCCAATCAATTCCATTCTGGTTGATTCCATTCCATTCCATTCAATTCCATTCCATTCCATTCCATTCGGGTTGATTCCGTTCCATTCCATTCCATTCCATTCCATTCCATTCCACTCCATTCCATTCAATTCGAGTTGATTCCTTTCTATTCCATTCCATTCCTTTCCATTCCATTCCATTCCGGTTGATTGTATTCCCTTCCATTCGGGTTGATTCCATTCCATTCCTTTCCATTCAATTGGGGTGATTCCATTCCATTCCATTTCATTCCATTCCATTCTTTCCATTCCATTTTATTCGGGTTGATTCCACTCCATTACATTCCATTCCATTCCAGTTGATTCCGTTCCATTCCATTCCATTCCATTCCATTCCGGTAGATTCCATTCCATTCCATTCCATTCCAATCCATTCCATTCGGGTTGATTCCTTTCCATTCCATTCCATTCCATGCCATTCGTGTTGATTCCATGTCATTCGATTCCATTCCATTCCATTCCCCTCCATTCCATTCCATTCCATTGGGGTGATGCGATTCTATTCCGTTCCGTTCCATTCCATTCCATTCCATTCGGGTTGATTCCATTCCATTGCATTCCATTCGGATTGATTCCATTCCATTCCATTCCATTCCATTCCACTCCATTCCTTTTGATTCTTCCATTCCATTCCATTCCATTCCATTCCATTCCATTCCATTCCATTCCATTCAGTTTGATTCCTTTCCATTCTATTCCATTCCATTTCGTTCCATTCGCGTTGATTCCATTCCATTCCATTCCATTCCATTTCATTCCATTCTATTCCATTCGGGTTGACTCCATTCCATTTCTTTCCATTCCATTCCTTTCCATTCCATTCCTTTACATTCCATTCCATTCCATTCCATTCGGGTTGATTCCATTCCATTCCATTCCGTTCCATTCCATCCCATTCCATTCCATTACATTCTGGTTGATTCGCTTCCGTTCCATTCCATTCGGTTTGACTCCATTCCATCACATTCCATTACATTCCATTCCGGTTGTTTCCCTCCCATTCCATTCCATTCCATTCCATTCAGGTTGATTCCATTCCATTGCATTCCATTTCATTCCATTCCATTCAGGCTGATTCCATTCCACTCCATTCCATTCAGTTTGATTCCTTTCCAATCCATTCCATTACATTCCATTGCATTCCATTCTATTCTATTCAGGTTGATTCCATTCCATTCCATTCTATTCAGGTTGATTCCATGCCATTCCATTCCATTCGGCTTGACTCCGTTCCATTCAATTCCATTCCATTACATTACATTCCGTTCACCCCATTCCATTCCATTCTATTGCATTCCATTCCATTCCATTCCATTCGGGTTGACTCCATTTCATTCCATTCCTTTCCATTCCATTCCATTCGTGTTGATACCATTCCATTCCATTCCATTCCATTGGGGTGATTCCATTCTATTCCATTCCATTCCATTCCATTCCATTCTATTCGGGTTGATTCCATTCCATTCCATTCCATACGGGTTGATTCCATTCCATTGAATTCCATTCCATTCCATTCCATTCCACTCCATTCCGTTTGATTCTATTCACTTCCACTCCATTCCATTCCATTCCATTCCATTCCCTTCTATTCAGTTTGATTCCTTTCCATTCCATTCCATTCCATTTAGTTCCATTCGCGTTGATTCCATTCCATTCCATTCCATTCCATTCCATTCCATTCCATTCGTGTTGATTCCATTCCATTCCATTCCATTCCATTCCATTCCATTCCATTCCATTCCATTCGGGTTGATTCCATTCCATTCCTTTCCATTCCATTCCTTTCCATTCCATTCCATTCAATTCCATTCGGGTGGATTCCATTCCATTCCGTTCCATTCCATTCCATTTCTTTCCATTCGGGTTGATTCCATTCCATTCCATTCTTTTCCATTCCATTCCATTGCATTCCATTCCATTTCATTCCATTCCATTACATTCGGGTTGATTCGCTTCCATTCCATTCCGTTCCCTTTGACTCCATTCCATTCCAGTACATTACATTTCATTCCGGTTGATTCCATCCCATTCCATTCCATTCCATTCCATTCAGGTTGATTCCATTGCATTCCATTCCATTCCATTCCCTTCCATTCCATTCGTGTTGATTCCATTCCGTTCCATTCCTTTCCATTCCATTCCATTCCATTCCACTCAGTTTGGTTCCTTTCCATTCCATTCCATTCCATTCCATTCCATTCAGTTTGGTTCCATTACATTCCTTTCCATTCCATTCGAGTTGATTCCATTCCATTCCATTCCATTCCATTCCATTCTATTAGGGTTGATTCCACTACATTCCATTGCATTCCAGTCCATACCATACTGGGTGATTCCATTCCATTCCATTCCATTCCATTCCATTCCATTCCATTCGGGTTGATTCCATTCCATTCCTTTCCATTCCATTCCATTCCATTCGTGTTGATTCCAATCCATTCCATTCCATTCCATTGGGGTGATTCCATTCTTTTCCATTCCATTCCATTCCATTCTATTCGAGTTGACTCCATTCCATTACATTCCATTCCGGTTGATTCCATTCCATTCCATTCCATTCTATTCCATTCCATTCCAGTGGATTCCATTCCATTCCATTCCATACCATTCCGGTGGATTCCATTCACTCCCATTCCATTCCATTCCATTTTATTCGGTTTGTTTCCATTCCATTCCATTCCATTCCATTCCTTTCCATTTCATTCCATTCCATTCCATTCGGGTTGATGGCATTTCATTCCATTCCTTTCCATTCCATTTGGGTTGATTCCATCCCATTCCATTGCACTCTATTCCATTCCATTCCATTCCAGTCCATTCTATTCCATTCCATTCCATTCCATTCCATTCCATTCCATTCCACTCCAATCCCCTCCACTCCACTCCACTCCACTCCATTCCATTCCAATCAATTCCATTCTGGTTGATTCCATTCCATTCCATTCCATTCCATTCCATTCCATTCCATTCCATTCCATTCGGGTTGATTCCGTTCCATTCCATTCCATTCCATTCCATTCCATTCCACTCCATTCCATTCAATTCGAGTTGATTCCTTTCCATTCCATTCCATTCCATTCCTTTCCATTCCATTCCATTCCGGTTGATTGTATTCCCTTCCATTCGGGTTGATTCCATTCCATTCCTTTCCATTCAATTGGGGTGATTCCATTCCATTCCATTTCATTCCATTCCATTCCTTTCCATTCCATTTTATTCGGGTTGATTCCACTCCATTACATTCCATTCCATTCCAGTTGATTCCGTTCCATTCCATTCCATTCCTTTCCATTCCATTCCATTCCATTCCATTCCGGTAGATTCCATTCCATTCCATTCCATTCCAATCCATTCCATTCGGGTTGATTCCTTTCCATTCCATTCCATTCCATGCCATTCGTGTTGATTCCATGTCATTCAATTCCATTCCATTCCATTCCACTCCGTTCCATTCCATTCCATTCCATTCCATTCCATTCCATTGGGGTGATTCGATACAATTCCGTTCCGTTCCATTCCATTCCATTCCATTCCTTTCCATTGCATTCGGGTTGACTCCATTCCGTTCCATTCGGGTTGCTTTCATTCCATTCCATTCCATTCCATTCCATTCCATTCCATTCCACTGCATTCCTTTTGATTCTACTCCATTCCATTCCATTCCATTCCATTCCATTCTATTCAGTTTGCTTCCCTTCCATTCCATTCCATTCCATTTAGTTCCATTCGCGTTGATTCCATTCCATTCCATTCCATTCCATTCGGGTTGATTCCATTCCATTCCATTCCATTCCATTCCATTCCATTCCATTCGGGTGGATTCCATTCCATTCCATTCCATTAAATTCCATTCCTATCCATTCGGGTTGATTCCATTCCATTCCATTCCGCTCCATTCCATTCCATTCCATTCCATTACATTACATTCGGGTTGATTCGCTTCCATTCCATTCCGTTCCCTTTGACTCCATTCCATTCCATTCCATTCCATTACATTCCGGTTGATTCCATCACATTCCATTACATTCAGGTTGATTCCATTCCATTCCATTCCATTCCACTCCCTTCCATTCCATTCGTGTTGATTCCACTCCGTTCCATTCCATTCCATTCCATTCAATTCCATTCCATTCCATTCCATAAAGGTTGGTTCCATTCCATTCCATTCCATTTCATTCCATTCGGGTGGATTCCATTCCATTCTATTCCATTCCATTCCTTTCCATTGCATTCCATTCCGGTTGATTCCATTCCATTCCATTCGGGTTGATTCCATTCCATTCCATTCCATTCAATTTGGGTGATTCCATTCCATTCCATTTCATTCCATTCCATTCCTTTCCATTCCATTTTATTCGGGTTGATTCCAATCCATTCCATTCCATTCCATTCCGGTTGATTCCGTTCCATTCCATTCCATTCAATTCCATTCCATTCCATTCCATTCCGATAGATTCCATTCCATTCCATTCCATTCCAATCCATTCCATTCGGGTTGATTCCTTTCCATTCCATTCCATTCCATGACATTCGTGTTGATTCCATTTCATTCGATTCCATTCCATTCCATTCCATTCCGTTTGATTCCATTCCATTCCATTCCATTCTATTCCATTCCATTCCATTCCATTCCATTTCATTCGGGTTGGTTCCATTCCATTCCATTCCATTCCATTCCATTCCATTCCACTCCGTTCCATTCCATTCCATTGGGGTGATGCGATTCTATTCAGTTCCGTTCCATTCCATTCCATTCCATTCCATTCGGGTTGATTCCATTCCATTACATTCCATTCGGATTGATTCCATTCCATTCCATTCCATTCCATTCCATTCCATTCCTGTTGATTCTATTCCATTCCATTCCATTCCATTCCATTCCATTCCATTCAGTTTGATTCCTTTCCATTCCATTCCATTCCATTTCGTTCCATTCCCGTTGATTCCATTCCATTCCATTCCATTCCATTCCATTCCATTTCATTCCATTCCATTCCATTCGGGTTGACTCCATTCAATTCCATTCCATTCCATTCCTTTCCATTCCATTCCTTTCCATTCCATTCCATTCCATTCCATTCCATTCCATTCCATTGCATTCTATTCAGTTTGATTCCTTTCCATTCCATTCCATTCCATTTCATTCCATTTCATTCGGGTTGGTTCCATTCCATTCCATTCCATTCCATTCCATTCCACTCCGTTCCATTCCATTCCATTGGGAAGATGCGATTCTATTCCGTTACGTTCCATTCCATTCCATTCCATTCGGGTTGATTCCATTCCATTGCATTCCATTCGGATTGATTCCATTCCATTCCATTCCATTCCATTCCATTCCATTCCATTCCATTCCTGTTGATTCTATTCCATTCCATTCCATTCCATTCCATTCCATTCCATTCCATTCAGTTTGATTCCTTTCCATTGCATTCCATTCCATTTCGTTCCATTCCCGTTGATTCCATTCCATTCCATTCCATTCCATTCCATTCCATTTCATTCCATTCCATTCCATTCGGGTTGACTCCATTCAATTCCATTCCATTCCACTCCTTTCCATTGCATTCCTTTCCATTCCATTCCATTCCATTCCATTCCATTCTATTCAGTTTGATTCCTTTCCATTCCATTCCATTCCATTCCATTCCATTCCATTCCATTGGGTTGATTCTATTCCATTCCATTCCATTCCACTCTGTTTGATTCCATTCCATTCCATTCCATTCCATTCCATTCCATTCCATTCGGGTTGATTCCATTCCATTCCTTTCCATTCCATTCCATTCCATTCCATTACATTACATTACATTCGGGTTGATTCGCTTCCATTCCATTCCGTTCCCTTTGACTCCATTCCATTCCAGTACATTACATTACATTCCAGTTGATTCCATCCCATTCCATTCCATTCCATTTCATTCAGGTTGATTCCATTCCATTCCATTCCCTTCCATTCCATTCGTGTTGATTCCATTCCGTTCCATTCCATTCCATTCCATTCCATTCAGGTTGGTTCCATTCCATTCCATTCCATTCAGTTTGGTTCCATTCCATTCCATTCCATTCCATTCCATTCCATTTGAGTTCATTCCATTCCATTCCATTCCATTCCATTCCACTGCAGTTGATTCAATTCCATTCCTTTGCATTCAATTCCTTTCATTCCATTCCATTCCATTCGGGTTGACTCCATTCCATTGCATCCCATACCATTCCATTCCACTCCATTCCATTCATGTTGATTCCATTCCATTCATGTTGATTTCATTACATTCCAATCAAGTTCATTCCATTCCATTCCATTCCATTCCATTTGGGTAGATTCCATTCCATGCCATTCCATCCCATTGCATTCCATTCCATTTGGGCTGATTCCATTCCATTCCATTCCATTCAATTTGGGTGATTCCATTCCATTCCATTTCATTCCATTCCATTCCTTTCCATTCCATTTTATTCGGGTTGATTCCAATCCATTCCATTCCATTCCATTCCGGTTGATTCCGTTCCATTCCATTCCATTCCATTCCATTCCATTCCATTCCGATAGATTCCATTCCATTCCATTCCATTCCAATCCATTCCATTCGCGTTGATTCCTTTCCATTCCACTCCATTCCATGCCATTCGTGTTGATTCCATTCCATTCTATTCCATTCCATTCCATTGGGGTGATTCCATTCTATTCCATTCCATTACATTCCATTCCATTCTATTCGGGTTGATTCCATTCCATTCCATTCCATTCGGGTTGATACCATTCCATTCAATTCCATTCCATTGCATTCCATTCCACTCCATTCCGTTTGATTCTATTCCATTCCATTCCATTCCATTCCATTCCATTCTATTCAGTTTGATTCCTTTCCATTCCATTCCATTCCATTCCATTCCATTCCATTCCACTCTGGTTGATTCCATTCCATTCCATTGCATTGCATTCCATTCCATTCCATTCGGGTTGATTCCATTCCATTCCTTTCCATTCCATTCCATTCCATTCCATTCCATTCCATTCCATTCGGGTTGATTCGCTTCCATTCCATTCCGTTCCCTTTGACTCCATTCCATTCCAGTACATTACATTACATTCCGGTTGATTCCATCCCATTCCATTCCGTTCCATTTCATTCAGGTTGATTCCATTCCATTCCATTCCATTCCATTCCCTTCCATTCCATTCGTGTTGATTCCATTCCGTTCCATTCCATTCCATTCCATTCCATTCCATTCCATTCCATTCCATTCGAGTTGATTCCATTCCATTCCATTCCATTCCATTCCATTCCATTCCAGTTGATTCAATTCCATTCCTTTGCATTCAATTCCTTTCATTCCATTCCATTCCATTCGGGTAGACTCCATTCCATTGCATTCCATCCCATTCCATTCCATTCCATTCCCTTCATGTTGATTCCATTCTATTCATGTTGATTTCATTACATTCCAATCGAGTTGATTCCATTCCATTCCATTCCATTCCATTTGGGTAGATTCCATTCCATTCCATTCCATCCCATTGCATTCCATTCCATTTGGGCTGATTCCATTCCATTCCATTCCATTGCATTCCATTCAGGTTGATTCTACTCCTTTCCATTCCATTCCATTCCTTTCCATTCTGGTTGATTCTGTTCCATTCCATTCCATTCCATTCCATTCGTATTGATTCCCTTCCATTCCATTCCATTCCATTCCATTAGGGTTGATTCCATTCCATTCCATTCCATTCCATTCCATTCCATTCCATTCCATTCCATTCGTGTTGAATCCATTCCATTCCATTCCATTCCATTCCATGCCATTCCATTCAGGTTGGTTCAATTCCATTCCATTCCATTCCGTTCCATTCCAGTCGAGCTGTATCCATTCCATTCCATTCCATTACATTCCATTCCATTCCGGTTGATTCCCTTCCATTCCATTCCATTCCATTCCATTCAGGTTGGTTCCATTCCATTCCATTCCATTGCATTCCATTCCATTCCATTCCATTCGAGTTGTATCCATTCCATTCCATTCCATTACATTCCATTCCATTCCGGTTGATTCCATTCCATTCCATTCCATTCCATTCCATTCGGGTTGATTTCATTCCATTCCATTCCATTCCATTCCATCCCATTCCATTCCATTCAATTTTATTCGGTTTGATTCCATTCCATTCCATTCCATTCCATTCCATTACATTACATTCGGGTTGATTCGCTTCCATTCCATTCCGTTCCCTTTGACTCCATTCCATTCCAGTACATTACATTACATTCCGGTTGATTCCATCCCATTCCATTCCATTCCATTTCATTCAGGTTGATTCCATTCCATTCCATTCCATTCCATTCCATTCCCTTCCATTCCATTCGTGTTGATTCCATTCCGTTCCATTCCATTCCATTCCATTCCATTCCATTCCATTCCATTCAGGTTGGTTCCATTCCATTCCATTCCATTCCATTCAGTTTGATTCCATTCCATTCCATTCCATTCCATTCCATTCCATTCCATTCCATTCGAGTTGATTCCATTCCATTCCATTCCATTCCATTCGATTTCAGTTGATTCAATTCCATTCCTTTCCATTCAATTCCTTTCATTCCATTCCATTCCATTCGGGTTGACTCCATTCCATTGCATTCCATTCCATTCCATTCCATTCCATTCCATTCCATTCCATTCCATTCCATTCATGTTGATTCCATTCCATTCATGTTGATTTCATTACATTCCAATCGAGTTGATTCCATTCCATTCCATTCCATTCCATTTGGGTAGATTCCATTCCATTCCATTCCATCCCATTGCATTCCATTCCATTTGGGCTGATTCCATTCCATTCCATTCCATTCCTTTCCATTCGGGTTGATTCCATTCCATTCCATTCCGTTCCATTCCATTCCATTCCATTACATTACATTACATTCGGGTTGATTCGCTTCCATTCCATTCCATTCCGTTCCATTCCATTCCATTCCATTCCATTCCATTACATTACATTCGGGTTGATTCGCTTCCATTCCATTCCATTACTTTTGACTCCATTCCATTCCATTCCATTACATTCCATTCCGGTTGATTCCATCCCATTCCATTCAGGTTGATTCCATTCCATTCCATTCCATTCCATTCCATTCGTGTTGATTCCATTCCGTTCCATTCCATTCTATTCCATTCCATTCCATTCCATTCCATTTCATTCTATTCGGGTTGATTCCACTCCATTCTATTGCATTCCAGTCCATTCCATTTGGGTGATTCCATTCCATTCCATTCCATTCCATTCCATTCCATTCCATTCTATTCCATTCCATTCGGGTTTATTCCATTCCATTCCTTTCCAGTCCATTCCATTCCATTCCTGTTGATTCCATTCCATTCCATTGGGGTGATTCCATTCTGTCCCATTCCATTCCCTTCCATTCTATTCGGGTTGATTCCATTCCATTACATTCCATTCCGGTTGATTCCATTTCATTCCATTCCATTCCATTCAATTCCATTCCATTCCAGTGGATTCCATTCCATTCCATTCCATTCCGGTGGATTCCATTCCCTCCCATTCCATTCCATCCCATTGGATTCCATTCCATTCCATTCCATTCCGGTGGATTCCATTCCCTCCCATTCCATTACATTCCATTTTATTCGGTTTGATTCCATTCCATTCCATTCCATTCCATTCCTTTCCATTTCATTCCATTCCATTCCATTCGGGTTGATGTCATTTCATTCCATTCCTTTCCATTCCATTTGGGTTGATTCCATCCCATTCCATTGCACTCTATTGCATTCCATTCCATTCCATTCTATTCCATTCCATTCCATTCTATTCCATTCCATTCCATTGCATTCGACTCCTATCCCGTCCACTCCACTTCACTCCACTCCACTCCATTCCATTCCAATCAATTCCATTCGGGTTGATTCCATTCCATTCCATTCAATTCCATTCCATTCCATTCCATTCCATTCCATTCGGGTTGATTCCATTCCATTCAATTTCATTCCATTCCATTCCATTCCACTCCACTCCATCCAATACCATTTGGGTTGATTCCTTTCCATTCCATTCCATTCCTTTCCATTCCATTCCATTCCGGTTGATTCCATTCCATTCCATTCCATTCGGGTTGATTCCATTCCATTCCATTCCATTCAATTGGGGTGATTCCATTCCATTCCATTTCATTCCATTCCATTCCTTTCCATTCCATTTTATTCGGGTTGATTCCATTCCATTCCATTCCATTCCGGTTGATTCCATTCCATTCCATTCCATTCCAATCCGGTAGATTCCATTCCATTCCATTCCATTCCAATCCATTCCATTCGGGTTGATTCCTTTCCATTCCATTCCATTCGTATGGATTCCATTCCATTCCATTCCATTCCGTTCGTGTTGATTCCATTTCATTCGATTCCATTCCATTCAATTCCATTCCGATTTATTCCATTCCATTCCATTCCATTCTATTCCATTCCATTCCATTACATTCCATTTCATTCGGGTTTATTCCATTCCATTCCATTCCATTCCATTTCATTCCATTCCATTCCATCCCATTCCATTCCATTCCATTTTATTCAGTTTGATTCCATTCCATTCCATTCCATTCCTTTCCAATTCATTCCATTCCATTCCATTCCATTCCTTTCCATTTCATTCCATTCCATTCCATTCAGGTTGATGGCATTTCATTCCATTCCTTTCCATTCCATTTGGGTTGATTCCATCCCATTCCATGGCACTCTATTCCATTCCATTCCATTACATTACATTCTATACCATTCCATTCCATTCCATTCCACTCCAATCCCCTCCACTCCACTCCACTCCACTCCATTCCATTCCAATCAATTCCATTCGGTTTGATTCCATTCCATTCCATTCCATTCCATTCCATTCCATTCCATTCCACTTCATTCCATTCAATTCGGGTTGATTCCTTTCCATTCCATTCCATTCCACTTGATTCCATTCCATTCCATTCTATTCGGTTTGATTCCATTCCATTCCATTCCATTCCATTGGGGTGATTCCATTCCATTCCATTTCATTCCATTCCATTCCTTTCCATTCCATTTTATTCGGGTTGATTCCATTCCATTCCATTCCATTCCATTCCGTTAGATTCCATTCCATTCCATTTCATTCCATTAGATTCCAATCCATTCCATTCGGGTTGATTCCTTTCCATTCCATTCCATTCCATTCCATTCCATTCCATTCCATTCGGGTGGATTCCATTCCATTCCATTCCATTCCGTTCGTGCTGATTCCATTTCATTCGATTCCATTCGATTCCATTCCATTCCGATTGATTCCATTCCATTCCATTCCATTCTATTCCATTCCATTCAATTTCATTCCATTCGCGTTGATTCCATTATATTCCATTCCATTCCATTCCGTTCCATTCCATTCCATTGGGGTGATTCGATACAATTCCGTTCCGTTCCATTCCATTCCATTCCATTCCTTTCCATTGCATTCGGGTTGACTCCATTCCGTTCCATTCGGGTTGCTTTCATTCCATTCCATTCCATTCCATTCCATTCCATTCCATTCCATTCCACTGCATTCCTTTTGATTCTACTCCATTCCATTCCATTCCATTCCATTCCATTCCATTCTATTCAGTTTGCTTCCCTTCCATTCCATTCCATTCCATTTAGTTCCATTCGCGTTGATTCCATTCCATTCCATTCCATTCCATTCGGGTTGATTCCATTCCATTCCATTCCATTCCATTCCATTCCATTCGGGTGGATTCCATTCCATTCCATTCCATTAAATTCCATTCCTATCCATTCGGGTTGATTCCATTCCATTCCATTCCGCTCCATTCCATTCCATTCCATTCCATTACATTACATTCGGGTTGATTCGCTTCCATTCCATTCCGTTCCCTTTGACTCCATTCCATTCCATTCCATTCCATTACATTCCGGTTGATTCCATCACATTCCATTACATTCAGGTTGATTCCATTCCATTCCATTCCATTCCACTCCCTTCCATTCCATTCGTGTTGATTCCACTCCGTTCCATTCCATTCCATTCCATTCAATTCCATTCCATTCCATTCCATAAAGGTTGGTTCCATTCCATTCCATTCCATTTCATTCCATTCGGGTGGATTCCATTCCATTCTATTCCATTCCATTCCTTTCCATTGCATTCCATTCCGGTTGATTCCATTCCATTCCATTCGGGTTGATTCCATTCCATTCCATTCCATTCAATTTGGGTGATTCCATTCCATTCCATTTCATTCCATTCCATTCCTTTCCATTCCATTTTATTCGGGTTGATTCCAATCCATTCCATTCCATTCCATTCCGGTTGATTCCGTTCCATTCCATTCCATTCAATTCCATTCCATTCCATTCCATTCCGATAGATTCCATTCCATTCCATTCCATTCCAATCCATTCCATTCGGGTTGATTCCTTTCCATTCCATTCCATTCCATGACATTCGTGTTGATTCCATTTCATTCGATTCCATTCCATTCCATTCCATTCCGTTTGATTCCATTCCATTCCATTCCATTCTATTCCATTCCATTCCATTCCATTCCATTTCATTCGGGTTGGTTCCATTCCATTCCATTCCATTCCATTCCATTCCATTCCACTCCGTTCCATTCCATTCCATTGGGGTGATGCGATTCTATTCAGTTCCGTTCCATTCCATTCCATTCCATTCCATTCGGGTTGATTCCATTCCATTACATTCCATTCGGATTGATTCCATTCCATTCCATTCCATTCCATTCCATTCCATTCCTGTTGATTCTATTCCATTCCATTCCATTCCATTCCATTCCATTCCATTCAGTTTGATTCCTTTCCATTCCATTCCATTCCATTTCGTTCCATTCCCGTTGATTCCATTCCATTCCATTCCATTCCATTCCATTCCATTTCATTCCATTCCATTCCATTCGGGTTGACTCCATTCAATTCCATTCCATTCCATTCCTTTCCATTCCATTCCTTTCCATTCCATTCCATTCCATTCCATTCCATTCCATTGCATTCTATTCAGTTTGATTCCTTTCCATTCCATTCCATTCCATTCCATTCCATTTCATTCGGGTTGGTTCCATTCCATTCCATTCCATTCCATTCCATTCCACTCCGTTCCATTCCATTCCATTGGGAAGATGCGATTCTATTCCGTTACGTTCCATTCCATTCCATTCCATTCGGGTTGATTCCATTCCATTGCATTCCATTCGGATTGATTCCATTCCATTCCATTCCATTCCATTCCATTCCATTCCATTCCATTCCTGTTGATTCTATTCCATTCCATTCCATTCCATTCCATTCCATTCCATTCCATTCAGTTTGATTCCTTTCCATTGCATTCCATTCCATTTCGTTCCATTCCCGTTGATTCCATTCCATTCCATTCCATTCCATTCCATTCCATTTCATTCCATTCCATTCCATTCGGGTTGACTCCATTCAATTCCATTCCATTCCACTCCTTTCCATTGCATTCCTTTCCATTCCATTCCATTCCATTCCATTCCATTCTATTCAGTTTGATTCCTTTCCATTCCATTCCATTCCATTCCATTCCATTCCATTCCATTCGGGTTGATTCTATTCCATTCCATTCCATTCCACTCTGTTTGATTCCATTCCATTCCATTCCATTCCATTCCATTCCATTCCATTCGGGTTGATTCCATTCCATTCCTTTCCATTCCATTCCATTCCATTCCATTACATTACATTACATTCGGGTTGATTCGCTTCCATTCCATTCCGTTCCCTTTGACTCCATTCCATTCCAGTACATTACATTACATTCCAGTTGATTCCATCCCATTCCATTCCATTCCATTTCATTCAGGTTGATTCCATTCCATTCCATTCCCTTCCATTCCATTCGTGTTGATTCCATTCCGTTCCATTCCATTCCATTCCATTCCATTCAGGTTGGTTCCATTCCATTCCATTCCATTCAGTTTGGTTCCATTCCATTCCATTCCATTCCATTCCATTCCATTTGAGTTCATTCCATTCCATTCCATTCCATTCCATTCCACTGCAGTTGATTCAATTCCATTCCTTTGCATTCAATTCCTTTCATTCCATTCCATTCCATTCGGGTTGACTCCATTCCATTGCATCCCATACCATTCCATTCCACTCCATTCCATTCATGTTGATTCCATTCCATTCATGTTGATTTCATTACATTCCAATCAAGTTCATTCCATTCCATTCCATTCCATTCCATTTGGGTAGATTCCATTCCATGCCATTCCATCCCATTGCATTCCATTCCATTTGGGCTGATTCCATTCCATTCCATTCCATTCAATTTGGGTGATTCCATTCCATTCCATTTCATTCCATTCCATTCCTTTCCATTCCATTTTATTCGGGTTGATTCCAATCCATTCCATTCCATTCCATTCCGGTTGATTCCGTTCCATTCCATTCCATTCCATTCCATTCCATTCCATTCCATTCCGATAGATTCCATTCCATTCCATTCCATTCCAATCCATTCCATTCGCGTTGATTCCTTTCCATTCCACTCCATTCCATGCCATTCGTGTTGATTCCATTCCATTCTATTCCATTCCATTCCATTGGGGTGATTCCATTCTATTCCATTCCATTACATTCCATTCCATTCTATTCGGGTTGATTCCATTCCATTCCATTCCATTCGGGTTGATACCATTCCATTCAATTCCATTCCATTGCATTCCATTCCACTCCATTCCGTTTGATTCTATTCCATTCCATTCCATTCCATTCCATTCCATTCCATTCCATTCCATTCTATTCAGTTTGATTCCTTTCCATTCCATTCCATTCCATTCCATTCCATTCCATTCCACTCTGGTTGATTCCATTCCATTCCATTGCATTGCATTCCATTCCATTCCATTCGGGTTGATTCCATTCCATTCCTTTCCATTCCATTCCATTCCATTCCATTCCATTCCATTCCATTCGGGTTGATTCGCTTCCATTCCATTCCGTTCCCTTTGACTCCATTCCATTCCAGTACATTACATTACATTCCGGTTGATTCCATCCCATTCCATTCCGTTCCATTTCATTCAGGTTGATTCCATTCCATTCCATTCCATTCCATTCCCTTCCATTCCATTCGTGTTGATTCCATTCCGTTCCATTCCATTCCATTCCATTCCATTCCATTCCATTCCATTCCATTCCATTCGAGTTGATTCCATTCCATTCCATTCCATTCCATTCCATTCCATTCCATTCCAGTTGATTCAATTCCATTCCTTTGCATTCAATTCCTTTCATTCCATTCCATTCCATTCGGGTAGACTCCATTCCATTGCATTCCATCCCATTCCATTCCATTCCATTCCCTTCATGTTGATTCCATTCTATTCATGTTGATTTCATTACATTCCAATCGAGTTGATTCCATTCCATTCCATTCCATTCCATTTGGGTAGATTCCATTCCATTCCATTCCATCCCATTGCATTCCATTCCATTTGGGCTGATTCCATTCCATTCCATTCCATTGCATTCCATTCAGGTTGATTCTACTCCTTTCCATTCCATTCCATTCCTTTCCATTCTGGTTGATTCTGTTCCATTCCATTCCATTCCATTCCATTCGTATTGATTCCCTTCCATTCCATTCCATTCCATTCCATTAGGGTTGATTCCATTCCATTCCATTCCATTCCATTCCATTCCATTCCATTCCATTCCATTCCATTCGTGTTGAATCCATTCCATTCCATTCCATTCCATTCCATGCCATTCCATTCAGGTTGGTTCAATTCCATTCCATTCCATTCCGTTCCATTCCAGTCGAGCTGTATCCATTCCATTCCATTCCATTACATTCCATTCCATTCCGGTTGATTCCCTTCCATTCCATTCCATTCCATTCCATTCAGGTTGGTTCCATTCCATTCCATTCCATTGCATTCCATTCCATTCCATTCCATTCGAGTTGTATCCATTCCATTCCATTCCATTACATTCCATTCCATTCCGGTTGATTCCATTCCATTCCATTCCATTCCATTCCATTCGGGTTGATTTCATTCCATTCCATTCCATTCCATTCCATCCCATTCCATTCCATTCAATTTTATTCGGTTTGATTCCATTCCATTCCATTCCATTCCATTCCATTACATTACATTCGGGTTGATTCGCTTCCATTCCATTCCGTTCCCTTTGACTCCATTCCATTCCAGTACATTACATTACATTCCGGTTGATTCCATCCCATTCCATTCCATTCCATTTCATTCAGGTTGATTCCATTCCATTCCATTCCATTCCATTCCATTCCCTTCCATTCCATTCGTGTTGATTCCATTCCGTTCCATTCCATTCCATTCCATTCCATTCCATTCCATTCCATTCAGGTTGGTTCCATTCCATTCCATTCCATTCCATTCAGTTTGATTCCATTCCATTCCATTCCATTCCATTCCATTCCATTCCATTCCATTCGAGTTGATTCCATTCCATTCCATTCGATTTCAGTTGATTCAATTCCATTCCTTTCCATTCAATTCCTTTCATTCCATTCCATTCCATTCGGGTTGACTCCATTCCATTGCATTCCATTCCATTCCATTCCATTCCATTCCATTCCATTCCATTCCATTCCATTCATGTTGATTCCATTCCATTCATGTTGATTTCATTACATTCCAATCGAGTTGATTCCATTCCATTCCATTCCATTCCATTTGGGTAGATTCCATTCCATTCCATTCCATCCCATTGCATTCCATTCCATTTGGGCTGATTCCATTCCATTCCATTCCATTCCTTTCCATTCGGGTTGATTCCATTCCATTCCATTCCGTTCCATTCCATTCCATTCCATTACATTACATTACATTCGGGTTGATTCGCTTCCATTCCATTCCATTCCGTTCCATTCCATTCCATTCCATTCCATTCCATTACATTACATTCGGGTTGATTCGCTTCCATTCCATTCCATTACGTTTGACTCCATTCCATTCCATTCCATTACATTCCATTCCGGTTGATTCCATCCCATTCCATTCAGGTTGATTCCATTCCATTCCATTCCATTCCATTCCATTCGTGTTGATTCCATTCCGTTCCATTCCATTCTATTCCATTCCATTCCATTCCATTCCATTTCATTCTATTCGGGTTGATTCCACTCCATTCTATTGCATTCCAGTCCATTCCATTTGGGTGATTCCATTCCATTCCATTCCATTCCATTCCATTCCATTCCATTCTATTCCATTCCATTCGGGTTTATTCCATTCCATTCCTTTCCAGTCCATTCCATTCCATTCCTGTTGATTCCATTCCATTCCATTGGGGTGATTCCATTCTGTCCCATTCCATTCCCTTCCATTCTATTCGGGTTGATTCCATTCCATTACATTCCATTCCGGTTGATTCCATTTCATTCCATTCCATTCCATTCAATTCCATTCCATTCCAGTGGATTCCATTCCATTCCATTCCATTCCGGTGGATTCCATTCCCTCCCATTCCATTCCATCCCATTGGATTCCATTCCATTCCATTCCATTCCGGTGGATTCCATTCCCTCCCATTCCATTACATTCCATTTTATTCGGTTTGATTCCATTCCATTCCATTCCATTCCATTCCTTTCCATTTCATTCCATTCCATTCCATTCGGGTTGATGTCATTTCATTCCATTCCTTTCCATTCCATTTGTGTTGATTCCATCCCATTCCATTGCACTCTATTGCATTCCATTCCATTCCATTCTATTCCATTCCATTCCATTCTATTCCATTCCATTCCATTGCATTCGACTCCTATCCCGTCCACTCCACTTCACTCCACTCCACTCCATTCCATTCCAATCAATTCCATTCGGGTTGATTCCATTCCATTCCATTCAATTCCATTCCATTCCATTCCATTCCATTCCATTCGGGTTGATTCCATTCCATTCAATTTCATTCCATTCCATTCCATTCCACTCCACTCCATCCAATACCATTTGGGTTGATTCCTTTCCATTCCATTCCATTCCTTTCCATTCCATTCCATTCCGGTTGATTCCATTCCATTCCATTCCATTCGGGTTGATTCCATTCCATTCCATTCCATTCAATTGGGGTGATTCCATTCCATTCCATTTCATTCCATTCCATTCCTTTCCATTCCATTTTATTCGGGTTGATTCCATTCCATTCCATTCCATTCCGGTTGATTCCATTCCATTCCATTCCATTCCAATCCGGTAGATTCCATTCCATTCCATTCCATTCCAATCCATTCCATTCGGGTTGATTCCTTTCCATTCCATTCCATTCGTATGGATTCCATTCCATTCCATTCCATTCCGTTCGTGTTGATTCCATTTCATTCGATTCCATTCCATTCAATTCCATTCCGATTAATTCCATTCCATTCCATTCCATTCTATTCCATTCCATTCCATTACATTCCATTTCATTCGGGTTTATTCCATTCCATTCCATTCCATTCCATTTCATTCCATTCCATTCCATTCCATTCCATTGGGGTGATGCGATTCTATTCCGTTCCGTTCCATTCCATTCCATTCCGTTCGGGATGATTCCATTCCATTCCATTCCATTCCATTCCATTCCATTAAATTCCGGTAGATTCCATTCCATTCCATTCCAATCCATTCCATTCGGGTTGATTCCTTTCCATTCCATTCCATTCCATTCGTGTGGATTCCATTCCATTCCATTCCATTCCATTCCGTTCGTGTTGATTCCATTTCATTCGATTACATTCCATTCCATTCCGATTGATTCCTTTCCATTCCATTCCATTCCTTTCCATTCCATTCCATTCCGGTTGATTGCATTCCATTCCATTCCATTCGGTTTGATTCCATTCCATTCCATTCCATTCCATAGGGGTGATTCCATTCCATTCCATTTCATTCCAATCCATTCCTTTCCATTCCATTTTATTCGGCTTGATTCCATTCCATTCCATTCCATTCCATTCCGGTTGATTTCATTCCATTCCATTCCATTCCGGTAGATTCCATTCCATTCCATTCCATTCCAATCCATTCCATTCGGGTTGATTCCTTTCCATTCCATTCCATTCCATTCCTTTCGTGTGGATTCCATTCCATTCCATTCCATTCCATTCCGTTCGTGTTGATTCCATTTCATTCGATTCGATTCCATTCCATTCCATTCCATTCCATTCCACTCCATTCCTTTTGATTCTATTCCATTCCATTCCATTCCATTCCATTCGGTTTGATTCCTTTCCATTGCATTCCATTCCATTCCATTTCATTTCATTCCATTCCATTCCATTCGGATTGACTCCATTCCATTCCTTTCCATTCCATCCCTTTCCATTCCATTCCCTTCCATTCCATTCGGGTGGATTCCATTCCATTCCATTCCATTCCATTCCATTCCATTCCATTCCATTCCATTCCAATCCTTTCCATTCGGGTTGATTCCATTCCATTCCTTTCCGTTCCATTCCATCCCATTCCATTCCATTCCATTCCATTACATTCTGGTTGATTCACTTCCATTCCATTCCATTCGATTTGACTCCATTCCATTGCATTCCATTACATTCCATTCCAGTTGTTTCCATCCCATTCCTTTCCATTCCATTCCATTCAGGTTGATTCCATTCCATTCCATCCCATTCCTTTCCATTCCATTCAGGTTGATTCCATTCAACTCCATTCCTTTCAGTTTCATTCCATTCCAATCCATTCCATTACATTCCAATGCATTCCATTCTATTTCATTCAGGTTGATTCCATTCCATTCCATTCTATTCGGGTTGATTCCATTCCATTCCATTCCATTCGGCTTGACTCCGTTCCATTCCATTCCATTCCATTCCATTACATTCCGATTGACCCCATTCGATTCCATTCCATTCCATTCCTTTCCATTCCATTCCATTCGTGTTGATTCCATTCCATTCTATTCCATTCCATTCCATTGGGGTGATTCCATTCTATTCCATTCCATTCCATTCCATTCCATTCCATTCTATTCGGGTTGATTTCATTCCATTCCATTCCATTCGGGTTGATACCATTCCATTCAATTCCATTCCATTCCATTCCATTCCACTCCATTCCGTTTGATTCTATTCCATTCCATTCCATTCCATTCCATTCCATTCCATTCTGTTCAGTTTGATTCTTTTCCATTCCATTCCATTCCATTCCATTCCATTCCATTCTATTCCATTCCATTCGGGTTGATTCTATTCCATTCCATTCCATTCTACTCTGGTTGATACCATTCCATACCATTCCATTCCATTCCATTCGGGTTGATTCCATTCCTTTCCTTTCCATTCCGTTCCATTCCATTCCATTCCATTCCATTCCATTACATTCGGGATGATTCGCATCCATTCCATTCCGTTCCCTTTGACTCCATTCCATTCCAGTACATTACATTACATTCCGGTTGATTCCATCCCATTCCATTCCATTCCATTTCATTCAGGTTGATTCCATTCCATTCCATTCCATTCCATTACCTTCCATTCCATTCGTGTTGATTCCATTCCGTTCCATTCCATTCCATTCCATTCCATTCCATTCCATTCCATTCCATTCCATTCAGGTTGGTTCCATTCCATTCCATTCCATTCAATTTGGTTCCATTCCATTCCATTCCATTCCATTCCATTCCATTCCATTCCATTCCTTTCCATTCGGGTTGAATCCATTCCATTCCATTCCATTCCATTCCATTCCATTCCATTCCATTCCATTCCATTCCATTCGGGTTGAATGCATTCCATTCCATTCCATTCCTTTCGGGTTGATTCCATTCCATTCCATTGCATTCCATTTCATTCCATTCTGGTTGATTGCATTCCATTCCATTCCATTCCATTCCATTCGTGTTGATTCCATTCCACTCCATTCCATTCCATTCCATTCCATTCCATTCCTTTCCATTCCATTCCATTCGGGTTGATTCCCTTCCATTCCATTCCATTCCTTTCCATACCATTCCATTCGGGTTGATAACATTCCATTCCATTCCATGCCATACCATTCCATTCCATTCCATTCCATTCCATTCCATTCCATTCCATTCGGGTTGATTCCATTCCATTCAATTCCATTCGGTTTGACTCCATTCCATTCCATTCCATCTGGTTGATTCCATTCCATTCCATTCCATTCCTTTCCATTCCATTTAGGTTGATTCCATTCCATTCCATTCCTTTCCGGTTGATTCCATTCCATTCATTTCCATTCAATTCCATTCCATTCCACTCCTTTGCATTCCATTCCTGTTGTCTCCATTCGATTCCATTCCATTCCATTCCATTCCATTGGGGTTGATTCCATTCCATTCCATTCCATTCCATTCCATTCGGGTTTATTCCATTCCATTCCATTCCGTCCCATTCCATTCCATTCCTTTCGGGTTTATTCCATACCATTCCATTCCATTACATTACATTACATTACATTCGGTTTGATTACATACCATTCCATTCCATTGCGTTCCATTCCATTCGTGTTGATTCTTTTCCATTTCATTCCATTCCATTCCATTCCATTCCATTCTGGTTCATTCCATTCGGGTTGATTTTTTTCCATTCCATTCCATTCCATTCCATTCCATTAAATTCTGGTTAATTCCGTTCCATTCAATTCCATTCCATTCCATTCACGTTGATTCCATTCCATTCCATTCCATTCCATTCCATTCGGGTTGCTTGCATTCCATTCCATTCCGTTCCATGCCATTCCATTCCTTTCCATTCGGTTTGATTCCATTCCATTCCATTCCATTCCATTCCATACCAGTCTTGTTGATTCCATTCCATTCCATTCAATTCCATTCCATTCAATTAGGGTTGATTCCATTCTATTCCATTCCATTCCATTCCGTTCCATTCGGGTTGATTCCACTCCATTCCATTCCATTTTATTCCATTCTGGGTGATTCCAAACCAATCCATTCCATTCCATTCCTTTCGAGTTGATTCCATTCCTTTATATTCCATTCCCTTCCATTCCATTCCTTTCGGGTTGATTCCATTCCATTATATTACATTCCATTCCATTCCATTCCATTCCATTCCATTCCATTCCATTGCATTCCATTCCATTCCATTCCATTGCATTCCATTCCATTCCATTCCATTCCATTCCATCCAATTCCATTCCATTCCATTCGGGTTTATTCCTTCCATTCCATTCCATTCCATTCCAATCCACTCCACTACTTTCTTGTTGATTCCATTCCATTCCTTTCCATTCCAATCCGTTCCATTCCATTTGTGTTGATTCCATTCCGTTCCACTGCATTCCATTCCAGTCCATTCCATTCCATTCGGTTTGATTCCATTACATTACATTTCATTCGATTCCATTCCATTCTGATTGATTCCACTACATTCCATTCCATTCCATTTCATTCCAATCGGGTTGATTCCATTCCATTCCATTCCATTCCATTCCATTCCATTCCGGTTGATTCCATTCCATTCCATTCCATTCAATTCCATTCGGGTTGAATCCATTGCCTTCCATTCCATTCCATTCCATTCCATTAAATTCCATTCGGTTTGATTCCATTCCTTTCCATTCCTTTCCATTCCATTCCATTCCATTCCATTCGGGTTGATTCCATTCCATTCTATTCCATCCCATTCCATTCGGGTTGATTCCATTCCATTCCATTCCATCCCATTCCATTCCATTCCATTGGGGTGGATTTCATTCCATTTCATACCATTCCATTACATTGGGGTTGAGTCTATTCCATTCCATTCCATTCCATTCGGGTTGATTCCATTCCTTTCCATTCCATTCCGGTTGATTCCATTCAATTTCATTCCATTCCATTGCATTCCCTTCCATTCCATTCTGGTTGATTCCATTCCATTCCATTCCATTCCATTCCTTTCCATTCCATTCCATTCCAGTCCATTTGTGTTGATTCCCTTCCATTCCATTCCATTCCATACCATTCCATTCGTGTTGATAACATTCTGTTCCATTCCGTTCCATTCCAATCCATTCACTTCCATTTAATTCGGGTTGGTTCCATTCCATTCAATTCCATTCGGTTAGACTCCATTCCATTCCATTCCATTCCGGTTGATTCCATTCCATTCCATTGCATTCCTTTCCATTCCATTTAGTCTGATTCCATTCCATTCCATTCTATTCCATTCCATTCCATTCCTTTCTGGATTATTCCGTTCCATTGCATTCCATTTCATTCCATTCGGGTTGAATCCATTCCATTCCATTCCATTCCCTTCCATTCCATTCCGGTTGATTCCATTCCATTCCATTCCATTCCATTCCATTCCATTCCATTCGCGTTTATTCCGTTCCATTCCATTCCATCCCATTCCATTCCTTTCGGGTTGATTCCATACCGATCCATTCCATTCAATTCCATTCTATTACTTTACATTCGGGTTGATTCCGTACCATTCCATTCCATTCCATTACATTACGTTACATTCCATTCCATTCAGGTTGATTCTGTTCCATTCCATTCCATTCCATTCCACTCCATATCATTCCATTCCATTCCTTTCAGTTTGACTGCATTCCATTCCATCCCATTCCATTCCATTCCATAACATTCCATTCGGGTTGATTCCATTCGATTCCATTCGATTTCGTTCCATTCCATTCGGGTTGATTCCTTTCCATTGCATTCCGTTCCATGCCAATCCATTCCATTCCATTAAGTTTGATTCCATTCCATTCCACATCTTTTCATTCGGGTTGATTCCATTCCATTCCATTCCATTCCATTCCAGTCCAGTCCATTCCATTCCATTCCATTCCATTCCATTCCATTCCATTCCATTCCATTTCATTCTGGTTGATTCCATTCTATTCCATTCCATTCCATTCCAATCGGGTTGATTCCATTCCATTCCATTCCATTCCATTCCATTTGGGTTGATTGCATTCCATTCCAATCCATTCCATTCCACTGCATTCCATTCCATTCCATTCCATTCCGGTTGATTCCCTTCCATTCCATTCCATTCCATTCCATTCGGGTTGAATCCATTGCCTTCCATTCTATTCAATTCCATTCCATTCCATTCGGGTTGATTACATTCCATTCCTTTCCTTTCCATTCCATTCCATTCCATTCCATTCGGTTTGATTCCATTCCATTCCATTCCATTCCATACCAGTCTTGTTGATTCCATTCCATTCCATTCAATTCCATTCCATTCAATTAGGGTTGATTCCATTCTATTCCATTCCATTCCATTCCGTTCCATTCGGGTTGATTCCACTCCATTCCATTCCATTTCATTCCATTCTGGGTGATTCCAAACCAATCCATTCCATTCCATTCCATTCGAGTTGATTCCATTCCTTTATATTCCATTCCCTTCCATTCCATTCCTTTCGAGTTGATTCCATTCCATTATATTCCATTCCATTCCATTCCATTCCATTCCATCCAATTCCATTCCATTCCATTCGGGTTTATTCCTTCCATTCCATTCCATTCCATTCCATTCCAATCCACTCCATTCCTTTCTTGTTGATTCCATTTTATTCCTTTCCATTCCATTCCGTTCCATTAAATTCGTGTTGATTCCATTCCGTTCCATTGCATTCCATTCCAGTCCAATCCATTCCATTCGGTTTGATTCCGTTCCATTACATTTCATTCGATTCCATTCCATTCGGATTGATTCCATTCCATTCCTTTCCATTCCCTTCCATTCCATTCCATTCCATTCCATTCCATTCCATTCGTGTTGATTCCATTCCATTCCATTCCATTCCATTCCACTCCATTCCATTCCATTCGTGTTGATTCTATTCCATTCCATTCCATCCCATTCCATTGCATTCCATTCGGGTTGATTCCATTCCATTTCATTCCATTACATTACATTCGGTTTGATTCTATTCCATTCCATTCCATTCCATTCCATTCCATTCGGGCTGATTCCATTCCTTTCTATTCCATTCCATTCCATTCCATTCCATTCCTTTCGGGTTGATTCCATTCCGTTCCATTCCATTCCATTCGGTTTGATTCCATTCAATCTCATTCCATTCCATTGCATTCCATTCCATTCCATACGGGTTCATTCCATTCCATTCCATTCCATTCCATTCCATTCCATGCCATTCCGGATGATACCATTCCATTTCATTCCATTCCATTCGAGTTGATTCCATTCCATTCCATTCCATTCCATTCCATTCGATTTCATTTCATTCCATTCCATTCCATTCGTGTTGGTTCCATTCCATTCCGATTCATTCCATTCCATTCCATTCCATTCCATTCGGGTTGATTCCATTCCATTCCATTCCATTCCATTCCATTCGGGTTGATTCCATTCCATTCCATTTCATTCCATTCCATTCCGTTCCATTTCGGTTGATTCCTTTCCATTCCATTCCATTCCATTCCATTCCATTCGTGTTGATTCCATTCCAATCGATTTCGTTCCATTCCATTCCATTAGTGTTGCTTCCATTCCATTCCGTTTCCTTCCATTCCATTCCATTCCATTACTTTCGTGTTGATTCCATTCCATTCCTTTCCATTCCATTATATTCCGTGCCATTTCGGATGACACCATTCCATTCCATTCCATTCGCGTTGATTCCATTCTATTCCATTACATTCGATTCCATTCGGGTTGATTCCATTCCGTTCCAATCCATTCCATTCCATTCCATTCCATTCCATTCCATTCCATTCCATTCCTTTCGGGTTGATTCCGTTCCATTCCATTCCATTCCATTCCATTCCATTCGTTTTGATTCCATTCCATTCCATTCAATTCCATTCCATTCAATTAGGGTTGATTCCATTCTATTCCATTCCATTCCATTCCATTCCATTCCATTCCATTCGGGTTGATTCCACTCCATTCCATTCCATACCATTCCATTCCATTCCATTCCATTCCATTCTTGTTGATTCCACACCAATCCATTCCATTCCATTCCATTCGAGTTGATTCCATTCCATTGCATTCCATTCCATCCCATTCCATTCCACTCTATTCGGGTTGATTCCATTCCATTCCTTTCCATTCGGGTTGAATCTATTCCACTTCATTCCATTCCATTCCATTCGGGTTGACTCCGTTCCTTTCAATTCCATTCCATTCCATTCCATTCGGGTTGATTCCATTCCATTCCATTCCGTTCCTTTCCATTTCACTCCATTCCTTTCTTGTTGATTCCACTCCATTCCTTTCCATTCCATTCCGTTCCATTCCATTCGTGTTCATTCCATTCCGTTCCATTGCATTCCATTCCATTCCATTCCATTCGGTTTGATTCCGTTCCATTACATTCCATGCGATTCCATTCCCTTCGGGTTGATTCCATTCCATTCCTTTCCATTCCCTTCCATACCATTCCATTCCATTCCATTCCATTCCTGTTGATTCTATTCCATTCCATTCCATCCCACTCCATTCCATTCCATTCGGGTTGATTCCATTCCATTTCATTCCATTACATTACATTCGGTTTGATTGTATTCCATTCCATTCCATTCCATTCCTTTCCATTCCATTCCATTCCATTCTGGCTGATTCCATTCCATTCCATTCCATTCCATTCCATTCCATTCCATTCCATTCCATTCGGGCTGATTCCATTCCATTCCATTCCATTCCATTCGGGTTGATTCCATTCCATTTCATTCCATTCCATTCTATTCCATTCCTTTCCATTCGGGTTGATTCCATTCCGTTTCATTTTATTTCATTCCATTCCTTTCGGGTTGATTCCATTCCATCTCATTACATTCCATTGCATTCCATTCCTTTCCATTCGGGATGATTCAATTGCATTCCATTCCATTCCATTCCATGCCATTCCGGATTATACCATTCCATTCCATTCCATTCGAGTTGAATCCATTCCATTCCATTCCATTCCATTGGATTTCATTCCATTCCATTCCATTCGTGTTGGTACCATTCCATTCCGTTTCATTCCATTCCATCCCATTCCATTCGGTTTGATACCATTCCATTCCATTCCATTGCATTCCATTCTATTCCGTTCCATTTCGGTTGATTCCTTTCCATTCCATTCCATTCCATTACATTCGAGTTGATTCCATTTCGTTCCATTCCATTCCATTCCATTCCATTCGTGTTGATTCCATGCCATTTCATTCCATTCCATTGCATTCCATTCCATTCCAATCGGGTTGATTCCATTCCATTCCATTCCATTCAGGTTGATTGCATTCCATTCCATTCCATTCCATTCCGTTCCATTCCATTCCATTCCAGTTAATTCCATTCCATTCCATTATATTCCATTCCATTCCGGTTGATTCCATTCCATTTTATTCCATTCCATTCCGGTTGATTCCTTTCCATTTTATTCCATTCCATTCCGTTTGATTCCATTCCATTCGATTCCATTCCATTCCATTCCATTCGGGTTGATTCCATTCCATTCCATTCCATTTTATTCCATTCCATTCCGGTTGATTCCATACCATTCCATTCCATTCCATTCCATTCCATTCCATTCCATTGCATTCGGGTTGACTCCATTCCATTCCATTCCATCCCATTCCATTCCATTCTATTCCTTTACATTCCATTCGGGTTGATTGCATTTCATTCCAATCCATTCCATTCCATTCCATTCAGGTTGATTGCATTCCATTCCATTCCATTCCAATCTATTCCATTTGAGTTGATTCCGTTCAATTCCATTCCATTCCATTCCATTCCATTCCATTCCATTCCATTCCATTCGGGTTGATTCCATTCCATTCAATTCCATTCAATTCCATTCCATTCCATTGCATTCCATTCGGGTTGATTCCATACCATTCCATTCCATTCCATTCCATTCCATTCCGGTTGACTCCATTCCATTCCATTCCATCCCATTCCATTCCATTCCATTCCATTACATTACATTCGGGTTGATTCTATTCCATTCCATTCCATTCGGGTTTATTCTGTTCCATTCCATTCCATTCCATTCGGTATGTTTCCATTCGACTACATTCCATTCAATTCCATTCCATTCCATTCCTTTCGGGTTGATTCCACTCCATTCCATTCCATTCCATTCCAGTCTTGTTGATTCCATTCCATTCCATTCCTTTCCATTCCATTCCATTCCATTCCATTCCATTCGGGTTGATTCCTTTCCATTCTATTCCATCCCATTCCATTCGGGTTGATTCCATTCTATTCCATTCCATCCCATTCTATTCCATTCCATTCGCGTGGATTTCATTCCATTTCATACCATTCCATTACATTGGGGTTGATTCTATTCCATTCCATTCCATTCCATTCCATTCCATTCCATTCGGGTTGATTCCATTCCATTCCATTCCATTCTGGTTGATTCCATTCCATTCCATTCCATTCCATTCCACTCCATTCCATTCCATTCGGGTTGATTCCATTCCTTTCCATTCCATTCCATTCCATTCCATTCAATTCCATTCCATTCCCTACCATTCGGGTTGATTCCATTCAATTTCATTCTATTCCATTGCATTGCCTTCCATTCCATTCTGGTTGATTCCATTCCATTGCATTCCATTCCATTACATTCCATGAATTTCGGGATGATTCATTTACATTCCATTCGATTCCATTCCATTCGATTTGATTCCATTCCATTCCATTCCATTCCATTCCATTCCATTCCACTCGGGTTGATTCCATTCCATTCCATTCCATTCTGGTTGATTCCATTCCACTCCATTCCATTCCATTCCATTCCATTCCATTCCATTCCATTCCATTCCAATCGGTTTGATTCCATTCCTTTCCATTCCATTCCATTCCATTCCATTCCATTCCATTCCATTCCATTTGGGTTGATTCCATTCAATTTCATTCTATTCCATTGCATTCCCTTCCATTCCATTCTGGTTGATTCCATTCCATTGCATTCCATTCCATTACATTCCATGCCATTTGGGATGATTCCTTTCCATTCCATTCCATTCCATTCCATTCTATTAGATTCCATTCCATTCCATTCCATTCCATTCCATTTTATTCCATTCGATTTCTTTCCATTCCATTTTATTCGGGTTGGTTCCATTCCATTCAGTTTCATACCATTCCATTCCATTCCGTGACATTCGGCTTGATTCCATTCCATTCCATTCCATTCCTTTCGGGTTGATTTCATTCCATTCCATTGCATTCCATTTCATTCCATTCTGGTTGATTCCATTCCATTCCATTCCATTCCATTCCATTCGTGTTGATTCCATTCCATTCCATTCCATTCCATTCCATTCCTTTCCATTCCATTCCAGTCGGTTTGATTCCGATTCATTCCATTCCATTCGATTCCATTCCATTCGGGTTGGTTCCATTTCATTCCTTTCCATTCCATTCCATTCCATTCCATTCCATTCGTGTTGATTCCATTCCGTTCCATTCCACTCCATTCCTTTCCATTCCATTCCATTCGGGTTGATTCCATTCCATTCCATTCCATGCCATTCCAATACATTCCATTCGGGTTGATTCCATTCCATTTCATTCCATTCAATTATAATCTGGTTGATTCTATTCCATTCCATTCCATTCCATTCGGGTTGATTCCATTCCATTCCATTCCATTCCATTCCATTCCATTCCATTCCATTCGGGTTTATTCCGTTCCATTCCATTCCATCCCATTCCATTCAATTCCTTTTGGGTTGATTCCATACCATTCCATTCCATTCCATTACATGACATTCCATTCGGGTTGATTCCATACGATTCCATTCCATTCCATTACATTCCATTACATCCCATTCCATTCAGGTTGCTTTTATTCCATTCCATTACTTTCCATTCCATATCATTCCATTCCTTACCATTCAGGTTGATTGCATTCCATTCCATTCCATTCAATTCCATTCGGGTTGATTCCTTTCCATTGCATTCCGTTCTGTGCCATTCCATTCCATTCCATTAAGGTTGATTCCATTCCATTCCTTTCCATTTCATTCGGGTTGATTCCATTCCATTCCATTCCATTCCATTCCATTCCATTCCATTCGGGTTGATTCCATTCTATTCCATTCCATTCCATTCCATTTCATTCTGGTTGATTCCATTGCATTCCATTCCATTCCATTCCATTCCACTCCACTCCATTCGGATTGATTCCAATCCATTCCATTCCATTCCATTCCAGTCCATTCCATTCCAATCCATTCCTTTCCATTCCATTCCATTCCAT
This sequence comes from Pan paniscus, assembly GCF_029289425.2. Classification (NCBI taxonomy): domain Eukaryota; kingdom Metazoa; phylum Chordata; class Mammalia; order Primates; family Hominidae; genus Pan; species Pan paniscus. Next base: position 61,431,785 of record NC_073260.2, read on the forward strand.
TCTGGATGATTTCATTCAATTCCATTCGGTTTGATTCCATTCCATTCCATTCCATTCCATTAAATTGTGGTTCATTCTATTCCATTCCATTCCCTTCCATTCCATTCCATTCCATTCAGGTTGATTCCATTCCATTCCATTCCATTCCATTCTATTCCATTCCATTTCATTCTGGTTGATTCCATTCCGTTCCATTCCATTCCATTCCATTCCTGTTGACTCCATTCCATTTTATACCATTCCATTCCGTTTGGTCTCTTTCCATTCTATTCCATTCCATTCCATTCCATTCCATTCCATTCCATTCGGGTTGATTCCATTCCATTGTATTCCATTCTGGTTGATTCCATTCCATTCCATTCCATTCCTTTCCATTCCATTCCATTCGGGTTGATTCCCTTCCTTTCCATTCCATTCCATTCCATTCAATTCCATTCCATTCCCTACCATTCGTGTTGATTCCATTCAATTTCATTCTATTCCATTGCATTGCCTTCCATTCCATTCTGGTTGATTCCATTCCATTGCATTCCATTCCATTACATTCCATGAATTTCGGGATGATTCCTTTACATTCCATTCCATTCCATTCGATTTGATTCCATTCCATTCCATTCCATTCCATTCCATTCCATTCCATTCCATTCCATTCCATTCCATTCCATTCCACTCGGGTTGATTCCATTCCATTCCATTCCATTCTGGTTGATTCCATTCCACTCCATTCCATTCCATTCCATTCCATTCCATTCCATTCCAATCGGGTTGATTCCATTCCTTTCCATTCCATTCCATTCCATTCCATTCCATTCCATTCAATTCCATTCCATTCCCTTCCATTTGGGTTGATTCCATTCAATTTCATTCTATTCCATTGCATTCCCTTCCATTCCATTCTGTTTGATTCCATTCCAATGCATTCCATTCCATTACATTCCATGCCATTTGGGATGATTCCTTTCCATTCCATTCCATTCCATTCCATTCGATTAGATTCCATTCCATTCCATTCCATTCCATTCCATTCCATTTTATTCCATTCGATTTCTTTCCATTCCATTTTATTCGGGTTGGTTCCATTCCATTCAGTTTCATACCATTCCATTCCATTCCGTGACATTCGGCTTGATTCCATTCCATTCCATTCCATTCCTTTCGGTTTGATTTCATTCCATTCCATTGCATTCCATTTCATTCCATTCTGGTTGATTCCATTCCATTCCATTCAATTCCATTCCATTCCTGTTGATTCCATTCCATTCCATTCCTTTCCATTCCATTCCAGTCGGTTTGATTCCGATTCATTCCATTCCATTCGATTCCATTCCATTCGGGTTGGTTCCATTTCATTCCTTTCCATTCCATTCCATTCCATTCCATTCCATTCGTGTTGATTCCATTCCGTTCCATTCGTGTTGATTCCATTCCATTCCATTCCACTCCATTCCTTTCCATTCCATTCCACTCGGGTTGATTCCATTCCATTCCATTCCATGCCATTCCAATACATTCCATTCGGGTTGATTCCATTCCATGTCATTCCATTCCATTATATTCTGGTTGATTCTATTCCATTCCATTCCATTCCATTCGGGTTGATTCCATTCCATTCCATTCCATTCCATTCCATTCCATTCGGGTTTATTCCGTTCCATTCCATTCCATCCCATTCCATTCCATTCCTTTTGGGTTGATTCCATACCATTCCATTCCATTCCATTACATGACGTTCCATTCGGGTTGATTCCATACGATTCCATTCCATTCCATTGCATTCCATTACATCCCATTCCATTCAGGTTGCTTTTATTCCATTCCATTACTTTCCATTCCATATCATTCCATTCCATACCATTCAGGTTGATTGCATTCCATTCCATTCCATTCAATTCCATTCGGGTTGATTCCTTTCCATTGCATTCCGTTCTGTGCCATTCCATTAAGGTTGATTCCATTCCATTCCTTTCCATTTCATTCGGGTTGATTCCATTCCATTCCATTCGGGTTGATTCCATTCTATTCCATTCCATTCCATTCCATTTCATTCTGGTTGATTCCATTGCATTCCATTCCATTCCATTCCATTCCACTCCACTCCATTCGGATTGATTCCAATCCATTCCATTCCATTCCAGTCCATTCCATTCCAATCCATTCCTTTCCATTCCATTCCATTCCATTCTGGATGATTCCATTCCATTCCATTCCATTCCATTCGGTTTGATTCCATTCCATTCCATTCCATCCCATTAAATTGTGGTTCATTCTATTCCATTCCATTCCCTTCCATTCCATTCTATTCCATTCAGTTTGATTCCATTCCATTCCATTCCATTCCATTCTATTCCATTCCATTTCATTCTGGTTGATTCCATTCCGTTCCATTCCATTCCATTCCATTCCATTCCATTCCTGTTGACTCCATTCCATTTTATACCATTCCATTCCGTTTGGTCTCTTTCCATTCTATTCCATTCTATTCCATTCCATTCGTGTTGATTCCATTCCATTCCATTCCATTCCATTCCATTGCATTCCATTCGGGTTGATTCCATACCATTCCATTCCATTCCATTCCATTCCATTCCATTCCATTCCGGTTGACTCCATTCCATTCCATTCCATCCCATTCCATTCCATTCATTCCATTACATTACATTCGGTTTGATACTATTCCATTTCATTCCATTCGGGTTTATTCTGTTCCATTCCATTCCATTCCATTCGGTATGTTTCCATTCCACTCCATTCCATTCAAATCCATTCCATTCCATTCCATTCCTTTCGGGTTGATTCCACTCCATTCCATTCCATTCCATTCAAGTCTTGTTGATTCCATTCCATTCCATTCCTTTCCATTCCATTCCATTCCATTCCATTCCATTCGGGTTGATTCCATTCCATTCCATCCCATTCCATTCCATTCCATTCCATTCGCGTGGATTTCATTCCATTTCATACCATTCCATTACATTGGGGTTGATTCTATTCCATTCCATTCCATTCCATTCCATTCCATTCCATTCCATTGCCTTCCATTCGGGTTGATTCCATTCCATTCCATTCCATTCTGGTTGATTCCATTCCATTCCATTCCATTCCATTCCAATCCATTCCATTCCATTCGGGTTGATTCCATTCCTTTCCATTCCATTCCATTCCATTTCATTCAATTCCATTCGATTCCCTTCAATTCGGGTTGATTCCATTGAATTTCATTCTATTACATTGCATTGCCTTCCATTCCATTCTGGTTGATTCCATTCCATTGCATTCCATTCCATTACATTCCATGAAATTCGGGAAGATTCCTTTACATTCCATTCCATTCCATTCGATTTGATTCCATTCCATTCCATTCCATTCCATTCCATTCCATTCCATCCCATTCCATTCCATTGCATTCCATTCCATTACATTCGGGTTGATTCTATTCCATTCCATTCCATTCGGGTTTATTCTGTTCCATGCCATTCCATTCCATTCGGTATGTTTCCTTTCCACTCCATTCCACTCAATTCCATTCCATTCCATTCCATTCCTTTCGGGTTGATTCCACTCCATTCCATTCCATTCCATTCCAGTCTTGTTGATTCCATTCCATTCCATTCCGTTCCATTCCATTCCATTCCATTCCATTCCATTCGGGTTGATTCCATTCCATTCCATTCCATTCCATTCCATTCCATTCCATTCCATTCCATTCGGGTTGATTCCATTCCTTTCCATTCCATTCCATTCCATTCCATTCAATTCCATTCCATTCCCTACCATTCGGGTTGATTCCATTCAATTTCATTCTATTCCATTGCATTGCCTTCCATTCCATTCTGGTTGATTCCATTCCATTGCATTCCATTGCATTACATTCCATGAATTTCGGGATGATTCATTTAAATTCCATTCCATTGCATTGCATTCCATTGCATTACATTCCATGAATTTCGGGATGATTCATTTACATTCCATTCCATTCCATTCGATTTGATTCCATTCCATTCCATTCCATTCCATTCCATTCCATTCCATTCCACTCGGGTTGATTCCATTCCATTCCATTCCATTCTGGTTGATTCCATTCCACTCCATTCCATTCCATTCCATTCCATTCCATTCCATTCCATTCCATTCCATTCCATTCCAATCGGGTTGATTCCATTCCTTTCCATTCCATTCCATTCCATTCCATTCCATTCCATTCCATTCCATTTGGGTTGATTCCATTCAATTTCATTCTATTCCATTGCATTCCCTTCCATTCCATTCTGGTTTATTCCATTCCATTGCATTCCATTCCATTACATTCCATGCCATTTGGGATGATTCCTTTCCATTCCATTCCATTCCATTCCATTCTATTAGTTTCCATTCCATTCCATTCCATTCCATTCCATTTTATTCCATTCGATTTCTTTCCATTCCATTTTATTCGGGTTGGTTCCATTCCATTCAGTTTCATACCATTCCATTCCATTCCCTGACATTCGGCTTGATTCCATTCCATTCCATTCCATTCCTTTCGGGTTGATTTCATTCCATTCCATTGCATTCCATTTCATTCCATTCTGGTTGATTCCATTCCATTCCATTCCATTCCATTCGTGTTGATTCCATTCCATTCCATTCCATTCCATTCCATTCCTTTCCATTCCATTCCAGTCGGTTTGATTCCGATTCATGCCATTCCATTCGATTCCATTCCATTCGGGTTGGTTCCATTTCATTCCTTTCCATTCCATTCCATTCCATTCCATTCCATTCGTGTTGATTCCATTCCGTTCCATTCCACTCCATTCCTTTCCATTCCATTCCATTCGGGTTGATTCCATTCCATTCCATTCCATGCCATTCCAATACATTCCATTCGGGTTGATTCCATTCCATTTCATTCCATTCAATTATATTCTGGTTGATTCTATTCCATTCCATTCCATTCCATTCGGGTTGATTCCATTCCATTCCATTCCATTCCATTCCATTCCATTCGGGTTTATTCCGTTCCATTCCATTCCATCCCATTCCATTCAATTCCTTTTGGGTTGATTCCATACCATTCCATTCCATTCCATTACATGACATTCCATTCGGGTTGATTCCATACGATTCCATTCCATTCCATTACATTCCATTACATCCCATTCCATTCAGGTTGCTTTTATTCCATTCCATTACTTTCCATTCCATATCATTCCATTCCTTACCATTCAGGTTGATTGCATTCCATTCCATTCCATTCAATTCCATTCGGGTTGATTCCTTTCCATTGCATTCCGTTCTGTGCCATTCCATTCCATTCCATTAAGGTTGATTCCATTCCATTCCTTTCCATTTCATTCGGGTTGATTCCATTCCATTCCATTCCATTCCATTCCATTCCATTCCATTCCATTCGGGTTGATTCCATTCTATTCCATTCCATTCCATTCCATTTCATTCTGGTTGATTCCATTGCATTCCATTCCATTCCATTCCATTCCACTCCACTCCATTCGGATTGATTCCAATCCATTCCATTACATTCCATTCCATTCCATTCTGGATGATTCCATTCAATTCCATTCGGTTTGATTCCATTCCATTCCATTCCATTCCATTAAATTGTGGTTCATTCTATTCCATTCCATTCCCTTCCATTCCATTCCATTCCATTCAGGTTGATTCCATTCCATTCCATTCCATTCCATTCTATTCCATTCCATTTCATTCTGGTTGATTCCATTCCGTTCCATTCCATTCCATTCCATTCCTGTTGACTCCATTCCATTTTATACCATTCCATTCCGTTTGGTCTCTTTCCATTCTATTCCATTCCATTCCATTCCATTCCATTCCATTCCATTCGGGTTGATTCCATTCCATTCCATTCCATTCTGGTTGATTCCATTCCATTCCATTCCATTCCATTCCATTCCATTCCATTCCATTTTATTCCATTCGGGTTGATTCCCTTCCTTTCCATTCCATTCCATTCCATTCCATTCAATTCCATTCCATTCCCTACCATTCGTGTTGATTCCATTCAATTTCATTCTATTCCATTGCATTGCCGTCCATTCCATTCTGGTTGATTCCATTCCATTGCATTCCATTCCATTACATTCCATGAATTTCGGGATGATTCCTTTACATTCCATTCCATTCCATTCGATTTGATTCCATTCCATTCCATTCCATTCCATTCCATTCCATTCCATTCCATTCCATTCCACTCGGGTTGATTCCATTCCATTCCATTCCATTCTGGTTGATTCCATTCCACTCCATTCCATTCCATTCCATTCCATTCCATTCCATTCCAATCGGGTTGATTCCATTCCATTCCATTCCATTCCATTCCATTCCATTCCATTCCATTCCATTCAATTCCATTCCATTCCCTTCCATTTGGGTTGATTCCATTCAATTTCATTCTATTCCATTGCATTCCCTTCCATTCCATTCTGGTTGATTCCATTCCAATGCATTCCATTCCATTACATTCCATGCCATTTGGGATGATTCCTTTCCATTCCATTCCATTCCATTCCATTCGATTAGATTCCATTCCATTCCATTCCATTCCATTCCATTCCATTCCATTTTATTCCATTCGATTTCTTTCCATTCCATTTTATTCGGGTTGGTTCCATTCCATTCAGTTTCATACCATTCCATTCCATCCCGTGACATTCGGCTTGATTCCATTCCATTCCATTCCATTCCTTTCGGGTTGATTTCATTCCATTCCATTGCATTCCATTTCATTCCATTCTGGTTGATTCCATTCCATTCCATTCAATTCCATTCCATTCCTGTTGATTCCATTCCATTCCATTCCTTTCCATTCCATTCCAGTCGGTTTGATTCCGATTCATTCCATTCCATTCGATTCCATTCCATTCGGGTTGGTTCCATTTCATTCCTTTCCATTCCATTCCATTCCATTCCATTCCATTCGTGTTGATTCCATTCCGTTCCATTCGTGTTGATTCCATTCCATTCCATTCCACTCCATTCCTTTCCATTCCATTCCACTCGGGTTGATTCCATTCCATTCCATTCCATGCCATTCCAATATATTCCATTCGGGTTGATTCCATTCCATTTCATTCCATTCCATTATATTCTGGTTGATTCTATTCCATTCCATTCCATTCCATTCGGGTTGATTCCATTCCATTCCATTCCATTCCATTCCATTCCATTCCATTCCATTCCATTCCATTCGGGTTTATTCCGTTCCATTCCATTCCATCCCATTCCATTCCATTCCTTTTGGGTTGATTCCATACCATTCCATTCCATTCCATTACATGACGTTCCATTCGGGTTGATTCCATACGATTCCATTCCATTCCATTACATTCCATTACATCCCATTCCATTCAGGTTGCTTTTATTCCATTCCATTACTTTCCATTCCATATCATTCCATTCCATACCATTCAGGTTGATTGCATTCCATTCCATTCCATTCAATTCCATTCGGGTTGATTCCTTTCCATTGCATTCCGTTCTGTGCCATTCCATTCCATTCCATTAAGGTTGATTCCATTCCATTCCATTCCATTTCATTCGGGTTGATTCCATTCCATTCCATTCGGGTTGATTCCATTCTATTCCATTCCATTCCATTCCATTTCATTCTGGTTGATTCCATTGCATTCCATTCCATTCCATTCCATTCCACTCCACTCCATTCGGATTGATTCCAATCCATTCCATTCCATTCCATTCCAGTCCATTCCATTCCAATCCATTCCTTTCCATTCCATTCCATTCCATTCTGGATGATTCCATTCCATTCCATTCCATTCCATTCGGTTTGATTCCATTCCATTCCATTCCATTCCATTAAATTGTGGTTCATTCTATTCCATTCCATTCCCTTCCATTCCATTCAATTCCATTCAGTTTGATTCCATTCCATTCCATTCCATTCCATTCTATTCCATTCCATTTCATTCTGGTTGATTCCATTCCGTTCCATTCCATTCCATTCCATTCCATTCCATTCCTGTTGCCTCCATTCCATTTTATACCATTCCATTCCGTTTGGTCTCTTTCCATTCTATTCCATTCTATTCCATTCCATTCGGGTTGATTCCATTCCATTCCATTCCATTCCATTCCATTGCATTCCATTCGGGTTGATTCCATACCATTCCATTCCATTCCATTCCATTCCATTCCATTCCATTCCGGTTGACTCCATTCCATTCCATTCCATCCCATTCCATTCCATTCATTCCATTACATTACATTCGGTTTGATACTATTCCATTTCATTCCATTCGGGTTTATTCTGTTCCATTCCATTCCATTCCATTCGGAATGTTTCCATTCCACTCCATTCCATTCAAATCCATTCCATTCCATTCCATTCCTTTCGGGTTGATTCCACTCCATTCCATTCCATTCCATTCAAGTCTTGTTGATTCCATTCCATTCCATTCCTTTCCATTCCATTCCATTCCATTCCATTCCATTCGGGTTGATTCCATTCCATTCCATTCCATCCCATTCCATTCCATTCCATTCGCGTGGATTTCATTCCATTTCATACCATTCCATTACATTGGGGTTGATTCTATTCCATTCCATTCCATTCCATTCCATTCCATTCCATTCCATTCCATTCCATTCCATTGCATTCCATTCGGGTTGATTCCATTCCATTCCATTCCATTCTGGTTGATTCCATTCCATTCCATTCCATTCCATTCCATTCCATTCCATTCGGGTTGATTCCATTCCTTTCCATTCCATTCCATTCCATTCCATTCAATTCCATTCGATTCCCTTCAATTCGGGTTGATTCCATTGAATTTCATTCTATTACATTGCATTGCCTTCCATTCCATTCTGGTTGATTCCATTCCATTGCATTCCATTCCATTACATTCCATGAAATTCGGGAAGATTCCTTTACATTCCATTCCATTCCATTCGATTTGATTCCATTCCATTCCATTCCATTCCATTCCATTCCATTCCATTCCATTCCATTCCATTCCATCCCATTCCATTCCATTGCATTCCATTCCATTACATTCGGGTTGATTCTATTCCATTCCATTCCATTCGGGTTTATTCTGTTCCATGCCATTCCATTCCATTCGGTATGTTTCCTTTCCACTCCATTCCACTCAATTCCATTCCATTCCATTCCATTTCTTTCGGGTTGATTCCACTCCATTCCATTCCATTCCATTCCAGTCTTGTTGATTCCATTCCATTCCATTCCGTTCCATTCCATTCCATTCCATTCCATTCCATTCGGGTTGATTCCATTCCATTCCATTCCATTCCATTCCATTCCATTCCATTCCATTCCATTCGGGTTGATTCCATTCCTTTCCATTCCATTCCATTCCATTCCATTCAATTCCATTCCATCCCCTACCATTCGGGTTGATTCCATTCAATTTCATTCTATTCCATTGCATTGCCTTCCATTCCATTCTGGTTGATTCCATTCCATTGCATTCCATTGCATTACATTCCATGAATTTCGGGATGATTCATTTAAATTCCATTCCATTCCATTGCATTCCATTGCATTACATTCCATGAATTTCGGGATGATTCATTTACATTCCATTCCATTCCATTAAGGTTGATTCCATTCCATTCCATTCCATTTCATTCGGGTTGATTCCATTCCATTCCATTCGGGTTGATTCCATTCTATTCCATTCCATTCCATTCCATTTCATTCTGGTTGATTCCATTGCATTCCATTCCATTCCATTCCATTCCACTCCACTCCATTCGGATTGATTCCAATCCATTCCATTCCATTCCATTCCAGTCCATTCCATTCCAATCCATTCCTTTCCATTCCATTCCATTCCATTCTGGATGATTCCATTCCATTCCATTCCATTCCATTCGGTTTGATTCCATTCCATTCCATTCCATTCCATTAAATTGTGGTTCATTCTATTCCATTCCATTCCCTTCCATTCCATTCAATTCCATTCAGTTTGATTCCATTCCATTCCATTCCATTCCATTCTATTCCATTCCATTTCATTCTGGTTGATTCCATTCCGTTCCATTCCATTCCATTCCATTCCATTCCATTCCTGTTGCCTCCATTCCATTTTATACCATTCCATTCCGTTTGGTCTCTTTCCATTCTATTCCATTCTATTCCATTCCATTCGGGTTGATTCCATTCCATTCCATTCCATTCCATTCCATTGCATTCCATTCGGGTTGATTCCATACCATTCCATTCCATTCCATTCCATTCCATTCCATTCCATTCCGGTTGACTCCATTCCATTCCATTCCATCCCATTCCATTCCATTCATTCCATTACATTACATTCGGTTTGATACTATTCCATTTCATTCCATTCGGGTTTATTCTGTTCCATTCCATTCCATTCCATTCGGAATGTTTCCATTCCACTCCATTCCATTCAAATCCATTCCATTCCATTCCATTCCTTTCGGGTTGATTCCACTCCATTCCATTCCATTCCATTCAAGTCTTGTTGATTCCATTCCATTCCATTCCTTTCCATTCCATTCCATTCCATTCCATTCCATTCGGGTTGATTCCATTCCATTCCATTCCATCCCATTCCATTCCATTCCATTCGCGTGGATTTCATTCCATTTCATACCATTCCATTACATTGGGGTTGATTCTATTCCATTCCATTCCATTCCATTCCATTCCATTCCATTCCATTCCATTCCATTCCATTGCATTCCATTCGGGTTGATTCCATTCCATTCCATTCCATTCTGGTTGATTCCATTCCATTCCATTCCATTCCATTCCATTCCATTCCATTCGGGTTGATTCCATTCCTTTCCATTCCATTCCATTCCATTCCATTCAATTCCATTCGATTCCCTTCAATTCGGGTTGATTCCATTGAATTTCATTCTATTACATTGCATTGCCTTCCATTCCATTCTGGTTGATTCCATTCCATTGCATTCCATTCCATTACATTCCATGAAATTCGGGAAGATTCCTTTACATTCCATTCCATTCCATTCGATTTGATTCCATTCCATTCCATTCCATTCCATTCCATTCCATTCCATTCCATTCCATTCCATCCCATTCCATTCCATTGCATTCCATTCCATTACATTCGGGTTGATTCTATTCCATTCCATTCCATTCGGGTTTATTCTGTTCCATGCCATTCCATTCCATTCGGTATGTTTCCTTTCCACTCCATTCCACTCAATTCCATTCCATTCCATTCCATTTCTTTCGGGTTGATTCCACTCCATTCCATTCCATTCCATTCCAGTCTTGTTGATTCCATTCCATTCCATTCCGTTCCATTCCATTCCATTCCATTCCATTCCATTCGGGTTGATTCCATTCCATTCCATTCCATTCCATTCCATTCCATTCCATTCCATTCCATTCGGGTTGATTCCATTCCTTTCCATTCCATTCCATTCCATTCCATTCAATTCCATTCCATCCCCTACCATTCGGGTTGATTCCATTCAATTTCATTCTATTCCATTGCATTGCCTTCCATTCCATTCTGGTTGATTCCATTCCATTGCATTCCATTGCATTACATTCCATGAATTTCGGGATGATTCATTTAAATTCCATTCCATTCCATTGCATTCCATTGCATTACATTCCATGAATTTCGGGATGATTCATTTACATTCCATTCCATTCCATTCGATTTGATTCCATTCCATTCCATTCCATTCCATTCCATTCCATTCCATTCCATTCCATTCCACTCGGGTTGATTCCATTCCATTCCATTCCATTCTGGTTGATTCCATTCCACTCCATTCCATTCCATTCCATTCCATTCCATTCCATTCCATTCCATTCCATTCCAATCGGGTTGATTCCATTCCTTTCCATTCCATTCCATTCCATTCCATTCCATTCCATTCCATTTGGGTTGATTCCATTCAATTTCATTCTATTCCATTGCATTCCCTTCCATTCCATTCTGGTTTATTCCATTCCATTGCATTCCATTCCATTACATTCCATGCCATTTGGGATGATTCCTTTCCATTCCATTCCATTCCATTCCATTCGATTAGATTCCATTCCATTCCATTCCATTCCATTCCATTCCATTTTATTCCATTCGATTTCTTTCCATTCCATTTTATTCAGGTTGGATCCATTCCATTCAGTTTCATACCATTCCATTCCATTCCGTGACATTCGGCTTGATTCCATTCCATTCCATTCCATTCCTTTCGGGTTGATTTCATTCCATTCCATTGCATTTCATTTCATTCCATTCTGGTTGATTCCATTCCATTCCATTCCATTCCATTCCATTCGTGTTGATTCCATTCCATTCCATTCCATTCCATTCCATTCCTTTCCATTCCATTCCAGTCGGTTTGATTCCGATTCATTCCATTCCATTCGATTCCATTCCATTCGGGTTGGTTCCATTTCATTCCTTTCCATTCCATTCCATTCCATTCCATTCGTGTTGATTCCATTCTGTTCCATTCCACTCCATTCCTTTCCATTCCATTCCATTCGGGTTGATTCCATTCCATTCCATTCCATTCCATGCCATTCCAATACATTCCATTCGGGTTGATTCCATTCCATTTCATTCCATTCAATTATATTCTGGTTTATTCTATTCCATTCCATTCCATTCCTTTCGGGTTGATTCCATTCCATTCCATTCCATTCCATTCCATTCCATTCGGGTTTTTTCCGTTCCATTCCATTCCATCCCATTCCATTCAATTCCTTTTGGGTTGATTCCATACCATTCCATTCCATTCCATTAAATGACATTCCATTCGGGTTGATTCCATACGATTCCATTCCATTCCATTACATTCCATTACATCCCATTCCATTCAGGTTGCTTTTATTCCATTCCATTACTTTCCATTCCATATCATTCCATTCCTTACCATTCAGGTTGATTGCATTCCATTCCATTCCATTCAATTCCATTCGGGTTGATTCCTTTCCATTGCATTCCGTTCTGTGCCATTCCATTCCATTCCATTAAGGTTGATTCCATTCCATTCCTTTCCATTTCATTCGGGTTGATTCCATTCCATTCCATTCCATTCCATTCCATTCCATTCCATTCCATTCGGGTTGATTCCATTCTATTCCATTCCATTCCATTCCATTTCATTCTCGTTGATTCCATTGCATTCCATTCCATTCCATTCCATTCCACTCCACTCCATTCGGATTGATTCCAATCCATTCCATTCCATTCCATTCCAGTCCATTCCATTCCAATCCATTCCTTTCCATTCCATTCCATTCCATTCTGGATGATTCCATTCAATTCCATTCGGTTTGATTCCATTCCATTCCATTCCATTCCATTAAATTGTGGTTCATTCTATTCCATTCCATTCCCTTCCATTCCATTCCATTCCATTCAGGTTCATTCCATTCCATTCCATTCCATTCCATTCTATTCCATTCCATTTCATTCTGGTTGATTCCATTCCGTTCCATTCCATTCCATTCCATTCCTGTTGACTCCATTCCATTTTATACCATTCCATTCCGTTTGGTCTCTTTCCATTCTATTCCATTCCATTCCGTTCCATTCCATTCCATTCCATTCCATTCCATTCGGGTTGATTCCATTCCATTCCATTCCATTCTGGTTGATTCCATTCCATTCCATTCCATTCCATTCCATTCCATTCGGGTTGATTCCCTTCCTTTCCATTCCATTCCATTCCATTCCATTCAATTCCATTCCATTCCCTACCATTCGTGTTGATTCCATTCAATTTCATTCTATTCCATTGCATTGCCTTCCATTCCATTCTGGTTGATTCCATTCCATTGCATTCCATTCCATTACATTCCATGAATTTCGGGATGATTCCTTTACATTCCATTCCATTCCATTCGATTTGATTCCATTCCATTCCATTCCATTCCATTCCATTCCATTCCATTCCACTCGGGTTGATTGCATTCCATTCCATTCCATTCTGGTTGATTCCATTCCCTTGCATTCCATTCCATTCCATTCCATTCCATTCCAATCGGGTTGATTCCATTCCTTTCCATTCCATTCCATTCCATTCCATTCCATTCCATTCAATTCCATTCCATTCCCTTCCATTTGGGTTGATTCCATTCAATCTCATTCTATTCCATTGCATTCCCTTCCATTCCATTCTGGTTGATTCCATTCCAATGCATTCCATTCCATTACATTCCATGCCATTTGGGATGATTCCTTTCCATTCCATTCCATTCCATTCCATTCGATTAGATTCCATTCCATTCCATTCCATTTTATTCCATTCGATTTCTTTCCATTCCATTTTATTCGGGTTGGTTCCATTCCATTCAGTTTCATACCATTCCATTCCATTCCGTGACATTCGGCTTGATTCCATTCCATTCCATTCCATTCCTTTCGGGTTGATTTCATTCCATTCCATTGCATTCCATTTCATTCCATTCTGGTTGATTCCATTCCATTCCATTCAATTCCATTCCATTCGTGTTGATTCCATTCCATTCCATTCCTTTCCATTCCATTCCAGTCGGTTTGATTCCGATTCATTGCATTCCATTCGATTCCATTCCATTCGGGTTGGTTCCATTTCATTCCTTTCCATTCCATTCCATTCCATTCCATTCCATTCCACTCCATTCCTTTCCATTCCATTCCATTCGGTTTGATTCCATTCCATTCCATTCCATGCCATTCCAATACATTCCATTCGGGTTGATTCCATTCCATTTCATTCCATTCCATTATATTCTGGTTGATTCTATTCCATTCCATTCCATTCCATTCGGGTTGATTCCATTCCATTCCATTCCATTCCATTCCATTCCATTCGGGTTTATTCCGTTCCATTCCATTCCATCCCATTCCATTCCATTCCTTTTGGGTTGATTCCATACCATTCCATTCCATTCCATTACATTCCATTACATCCCATTCCATTCAGGTTGCTTTTATTCCATTCCATTACTTTCCATTCCATATCATTCCATTCCATACCATTCAGGTTGATTGCATTCCATTCCATTCCATTCAATTCCATTCGGGTTGATTCCTTTCCATTGCATTCCGTTCTGTGCCATTCCATTCCATTCCATTAAGGTTGATTCCATTCCATTCCATTCCATTTCATTCGGGTTGATTCCATTCCATTCCATTCCATTCCATTCCATTCGGGTTGATTCCATTCTATTCCATTCCATTCCATTCCATTTCATTCTGGTTGATTCCATTGCATTCCATTCCATTCCATTCCATTCCACTCCACTCCATTCGGATTGATTCCAATCCATTCCATTCCATTCCATTCCAGTCCATTCCATTCCAATCCATTCCTTTCCATTCCATTCCATTCCATTCTGGATGATTCCATTCCATTCCATTCCATTCCATTCCATTCGGTTTGATTCCATTCCATTCCATTCCATTCCATTAAATTGTGTTTCATTCTATTCCATTCCATTCCCTTCCATTCCATTCCATTCCATTAAGTTTGATTCCATTCCATTCCATTCCATTCCATTCTATTCCATTCCATTTCATTCTGGTTGATTCCATTCCGTTCCATTCCATTCCATTCCATTCCATTCCATTCCTGTTGACTCCATTCCATTTTATACCATTCCATTCCGTTTGGTCTCATTCCATTCTATTCCATTCTATTCCATTCCATTCGGGTTGATTCCATTCCATTCCATTCCATTCCATTCCATTGCATTCCATTCGGGTTGATTCCATACCATTCCATTCCATTCCATTCCATTCCATTCCATTCCATTCCATTCCATTCCGGTTGACTCCATTCCATTCCATTCCATCCCATTCCATTCCATTCATTCCATTACATTACATTCGGGTTGATACTATTCCATTCCATTCCATTCGGGTTTATTCTGTTCCATTCCATTCCATTCCATTCGGTATGTTTCCATTCCACTCCATTCCATTCAATTCCATTCCATTCCATTCCATTCCTTTCGGGTTGATTCCACTCCATTCCATTCCATTCCATTCCAGTCTTGTTGATTCCATTCCATTCCATTCCTTTCCATTCCATTCCATTCCATTCCATTCCATTCGGGTTGATTCCATTCCATTCCATTCCATCCCATTCCATTCCATTCCATTCGCGTGGATTTCATTC
This sequence comes from Pan paniscus, assembly GCF_029289425.2. NCBI lineage: Eukaryota > Metazoa > Chordata > Mammalia > Primates > Hominidae > Pan > Pan paniscus. The sequence continues at coordinate 61,447,913 of NC_073260.2, forward strand.
CATTTCATACCATTCCATTACATTGGGGTTGATTCTATTCCATTCCATTCCATTCCATTCCATTCCATTCCATTCCATTGCATTCCATTCGGGTTGATTCCATTCCATTCCATTCCATTCTGGTTGATTCCATTCCATTCCATTCCATTCCATTCCATTCCATTCCATTCCATTCCATTCCATTCCATTCCATTCGGGTTGATTCCATTCCTTTCCATTCCATTCCATTCCATTCCATTCAATTCCATTCCATTCCCTTCCATTCAGGTTGATTCCATTCCATTCCATTCCATTCCATTCTATTCCATTCCATTTCATTCTGGTTGATTCCATTCCGTTCCATTCCATTCCATTCCATTCCTGTTGACTCCATTCCATTTTATACCATTCCATTCCGTTTGGTCTCTTTCCATTCTATTCCATTCCATTCCATTCCATTCCATTCCATTCCATTCGGGTTGATTCCATTCCATTCCATTCCATTCTGGTTGATTCCATTCCATTCCATTCCATTCCATTCCATTCCATTCCATTCCATTTTATTCCATTCGGGTTGATTCCCTTCCTTTCCATTCCATTCCATTCCATTCCATTCAATTCCATTCCATTCCCTACCATTCGTGTTGATTCCATTCAATTTCATTCTATTCCATTGCATTGCCGTCCATTCCATTCTGGTTGATTCCATTCCATTGCATTCCATTCCATTACATTCCATGAATTTCGGGATGATTCCTTTACATTCCATTCCATTCCATTCGATTTGATTCCATTCCATTCCATTCCATTCCATTCCATTCCATTCCATTCCATTCCATTCCACTCGGGTTGATTCCATTCCATTCCATTCCATTCTGGTTGATTCCATTCCACTCCATTCCATTCCATTCCATTCCATTCCATTCCATTCCAATCGGGTTGATTCCATTCCATTCCATTCCATTCCATTCCATTCCATTCCATTCCATTCCATTCAATTCCATTCCATTCCCTTCCATTTGGGTTGATTCCATTCAATTTCATTCTATTCCATTGCATTCCCTTCCATTCCATTCTGGTTGATTCCATTCCAATGCATTCCATTCCATTACATTCCATGCCATTTGGGATGATTCCTTTCCATTCCATTCCATTCCATTCCATTCGATTAGATTCCATTCCATTCCATTCCATTCCATTCCATTCCATTCCATTTTATTCCATTCGATTTCTTTCCATTCCATTTTATTCGGGTTGGTTCCATTCCATTCAGTTTCATACCATTCCATTCCATCCCGTGACATTCGGCTTGATTCCATTCCATTCCATTCCATTCCTTTCGGGTTGATTTCATTCCATTCCATTGCATTCCATTTCATTCCATTCTGGTTGATTCCATTCCATTCCATTCAATTCCATTCCATTCCTGTTGATTCCATTCCATTCCATTCCTTTCCATTCCATTCCAGTCGGTTTGATTCCGATTCATTCCATTCCATTCGATTCCATTCCATTCGGGTTGGTTCCATTTCATTCCTTTCCATTCCATTCCATTCCATTCCATTCCATTCGTGTTGATTCCATTCCGTTCCATTCGTGTTGATTCCATTCCATTCCATTCCACTCCATTCCTTTCCATTCCATTCCACTCGGGTTGATTCCATTCCATTCCATTCCATGCCATTCCAATATATTCCATTCGGGTTGATTCCATTCCATTTCATTCCATTCCATTATATTCTGGTTGATTCTATTCCATTCCATTCCATTCCATTCGGGTTGATTCCATTCCATTCCATTCCATTCCATTCCATTCCATTCCATTCCATTCCATTCCATTCCATTCGGGTTTATTCCGTTCCATTCCATTCCATCCCATTCCATTCCATTCCTTTTGGGTTGATTCCATACCATTCCATTCCATTCCATTACATGACGTTCCATTCGGGTTGATTCCATACGATTCCATTCCATTCCATTACATTCCATTACATCCCATTCCATTCAGGTTGCTTTTATTCCATTCCATTACTTTCCATTCCATATCATTCCATTCCATACCATTCAGGTTGATTGCATTCCATTCCATTCCATTCAATTCCATTCGGGTTGATTCCTTTCCATTGCATTCCGTTCTGTGCCATTCCATTCCATTCCATTAAGGTTGATTCCATTCCATTCCATTCCATTTCATTCGGGTTGATTCCATTCCATTCCATTCGGGTTGATTCCATTCTATTCCATTCCATTCCATTCCATTTCATTCTGGTTGATTCCATTGCATTCCATTCCATTCCATTCCATTCCACTCCACTCCATTCGGATTGATTCCAATCCATTCCATTCCATTCCATTCCAGTCCATTCCATTCCAATCCATTCCTTTCCATTCCATTCCATTCCATTCTGGATGATTCCATTCCATTCCATTCCATTCCATTCGGTTTGATTCCATTCCATTCCATTCCATTCCATTAAATTGTGGTTCATTCTATTCCATTCCATTCCCTTCCATTCCATTCAATTCCATTCAGTTTGATTCCATTCCATTCCATTCCATTCCATTCTATTCCATTCCATTTCATTCTGGTTGATTCCATTCCGTTCCATTCCATTCCATTCCATTCCATTCCATTCCTGTTGCCTCCATTCCATTTTATACCATTCCATTCCGTTTGGTCTCTTTCCATTCTATTCCATTCTATTCCATTCCATTCGGGTTGATTCCATTCCATTCCATTCCATTCCATTCCATTGCATTCCATTCGGGTTGATTCCATACCATTCCATTCCATTCCATTCCATTCCATTCCATTCCATTCCGGTTGACTCCATTCCATTCCATTCCATCCCATTCCATTCCATTCATTCCATTACATTACATTCGGTTTGATACTATTCCATTTCATTCCATTCGGGTTTATTCTGTTCCATTCCATTCCATTCCATTCGGAATGTTTCCATTCCACTCCATTCCATTCAAATCCATTCCATTCCATTCCATTCCTTTCGGGTTGATTCCACTCCATTCCATTCCATTCCATTCAAGTCTTGTTGATTCCATTCCATTCCATTCCTTTCCATTCCATTCCATTCCATTCCATTCCATTCGGGTTGATTCCATTCCATTCCATTCCATCCCATTCCATTCCATTCCATTCGCGTGGATTTCATTCCATTTCATACCATTCCATTACATTGGGGTTGATTCTATTCCATTCCATTCCATTCCATTCGCGTGGATTTCATTCCATTTCATACCATTCCATTACATTGGGGTTGATTCTATTCCATTCCATTCCATTCCATTCCATTCCATTCCATTCCATTCCATTCCATTCCATTCCATTGCATTCCATTCGGGTTGATTCCATTCCATTCCATTCCATTCTGGTTGATTCCATTCCATTCCATTCCATTCCATTCCATTCCATTCCATTCGGGTTGATTCCATTCCTTTCCATTCCATTCCATTCCATTCCATTCAATTCCATTCGATTCCCTTCAATTCGGGTTGATTCCATTGAATTTCATTCTATTACATTGCATTGCCTTCCATTCCATTCTGGTTGATTCCATTCCATTGCATTCCATTCCATTACATTCCATGAAATTCGGGAAGATTCCTTTACATTCCATTCCATTCCATTCGATTTGATTCCATTCCATTCCATTCCATTCCATTCCATTCCATTCCATTCCATTCCATTCCATCCCATTCCATTCCATTGCATTCCATTCCATTACATTCGGGTTGATTCTATTCCATTCCATTCCATTCGGGTTTATTCTGTTCCATGCCATTCCATTCCATTCGGTATGTTTCCTTTCCACTCCATTCCACTCAATTCCATTCCATTCCATTCCATTTCTTTCGGGTTGATTCCACTCCATTCCATTCCATTCCATTCCAGTCTTGTTGATTCCATTCCATTCCATTCCGTTCCATTCCATTCCATTCCATTCCATTCCATTCGGGTTGATTCCATTCCATTCCATTCCATTCCATTCCATTCCATTCCATTCCATTCCATTCGGGTTGATTCCATTCCTTTCCATTCCATTCCATTCCATTCCATTCAATTCCATTCCATCCCCTACCATTCGTGTTGATTCCATTCAATTTCATTCTATTCCATTGCATTGCCTTCCATTCCATTCTGGTTGATTCCATTCCATTGCATTCCATTGCATTACATTCCATGAATTTCGGGATGATTCATTTAAATTCCATTCCATTCCATTGCATTCCATTGCATTACATTCCATGAATTTCGGGATGATTCATTTACATTCCATTCCATTCCATTCGATTTGATTCCATTCCATTCCATTCCATTCCATTCCATTCCATTCCATTCCATTCCATTCCATTCCACTCGGGTTGATTCCATTCCATTCCATTCCATTCTGGTTGATTCCATTCCACTCCATTCCATTCCATTCCATTCCATTCCATTCCATTCCATTCCATTCCATTCCATTCCAATCGGGTTGATTCCATTCCTTTCCATTCCATTCCATTCCATTCCATTCCATTCCATTCCATTTGGGTTGATTCCATTCAATTTCATTCTATTCCATTGCATTCCCTTCCATTCCATTCTGGTTTATTCCATTCCATTGCATTCCATTCCATTACATTCCATGCCATTTGGGATGATTCCTTTCCATTCCATTCCATTCCATTCCATTCGATTAGATTCCATTCCATTCCATTCCATTCCATTCCATTCCATTTTATTCCATTCGATTTCTTTCCATTCCATTTTATTCAGGTTGGATCCATTCCATTCAGTTTCATACCATTCCATTCCATTCCGTGACATTCGGCTTGATTCCATTCCATTCCATTCCATTCCTTTCGGGTTGATTTCATTCCATTCCATTGCATTTCATTTCATTCCATTCTGGTTGATTCCATTCCATTCCATTCCATTCCATTCCATTCGTGTTGATTCCATTCCATTCCATTCCATTCCATTCCATTCCTTTCCATTCCATTCCAGTCGGTTTGATTCCGATTCATTCCATTCCATTCGATTCCATTCCATTCGGGTTGGTTCCATTTCATTCCTTTCCATTCCATTCCATTCCATTCCATTCGTGTTGATTCCATTCTGTTCCATTCCACTCCATTCCTTTCCATTCCATTCCATTCGGGTTGATTCCATTCCATTCCATTCCATTCCATGCCATTCCAATACATTCCATTCGGGTTGATTCCATTCCATTTCATTCCATTCAATTATATTCTGGTTTATTCTATTCCATTCCATTCCATTCCTTTCGGGTTGATTCCATTCCATTCCATTCCATTCCATTCCATTCCATTCCATTCGGGTTTTTTCCGTTCCATTCCATTCCATCCCATTCCATTCAATTCCTTTTGGGTTGATTCCATACCATTCCATTCCATTCCATTAAATGACATTCCATTCGGGTTGATTCCATACGATTCCATTCCATTCCATTACATTCCATTACATCCCATTCCATTCAGGTTGCTTTTATTCCATTCCATTACTTTCCATTCCATATCATTCCATTCCTTACCATTCAGGTTGATTGCATTCCATTCCATTCCATTCAATTCCATTCGGGTTGATTCCTTTCCATTGCATTCCGTTCTGTGCCATTCCATTCCATTCCATTAAGGTTGATTCCATTCCATTCCTTTCCATTTCATTCGGGTTGATTCCATTCCATTCCATTCCATTCCATTCCATTCCATTCCATTCCATTCGGGTTGATTCCATTCTATTCCATTCCATTCCATTCCATTTCATTCTCGTTGATTCCATTGCATTCCATTCCATTCCATTCCATTCCACTCCACTCCATTCGGATTGATTCCAATCCATTCCATTCCATTCCATTCCAGTCCATTCCATTCCAATCCATTCCTTTCCATTCCATTCCATTCCATTCTGGATGATTCCATTCAATTCCATTCGGTTTGATTCCATTCCATTCCATTCCATTCCATTAAATTGTGGTTCATTCTATTCCATTCCATTCCCTTCCATTCCATTCCATTCCATTCAGGTTCATTCCATTCCATTCCATTCCATTCCATTCTATTCCATTCCATTTCATTCTGGTTGATTCCATTCCGTTCCATTCCATTCCATTCCATTCCTGTTGACTCCATTCCATTTTATACCATTCCATTCCGTTTGGTCTCTTTCCATTCTATTCCATTCCATTCCGTTCCATTCCATTCCATTCCATTCCATTCCATTCGGGTTGATTCCATTCCATTCCATTCCATTCTGGTTGATTCCATTCCATTCCATTCCATTCCATTCCATTCCATTCGGGTTGATTCCCTTCCTTTCCATTCCATTCCATTCCATTCCATTCAATTCCATTCCATTCCCTACCATTCGTGTTGATTCCATTCAATTTCATTCTATTCCATTGCATTGCCTTCCATTCCATTCTGGTTGATTCCATTCCATTGCATTCCATTCCATTACATTCCATGAATTTCGGGATGATTCCTTTACATTCCATTCCATTCCATTCGATTTGATTCCATTCCATTCCATTCCATTCCATTCCATTCCATTCCATTCCACTCGGGTTGATTGCATTCCATTCCATTCCATTCTGGTTGATTCCATTCCATTGCATTCCATTCCATTCCATTCCATTCCATTCCAATCGGGTTGATTCCATTCCTTTCCATTCCATTCCATTCCATTCCATTCCATTCCATTCAATTCCATTCCATTCCCTTCCATTTGGGTTGATTCCATTCAATCTCATTCTATTCCATTGCATTCCCTTCCATTCCATTCTGGTTGATTCCATTCCAATGCATTCCATTCCATTACATTCCATGCCATTTGGGATGATTCCTTTCCATTCCATTCCATTCCATTCCATTCGATTAGATTCCATTCCATTCCATTCCATTTTATTCCATTCGATTTCTTTCCATTCCATTTTATTCGGGTTGGTTCCATTCCATTCAGTTTCATACCATTCCATTCCATTCCGTGACATTCGGCTTGATTCCATTCCATTCCATTCCATTCCTTTCGGGTTGATTTCATTCCATTCCATTGCATTCCATTTCATTCCATTCTGGTTGATTCCATTCCATTCCATTCAATTCCATTCCATTCGTGTTGATTCCATTCCATTCCATTCCTTTCCATTCCATTCCAGTCGGTTTGATTCCGATTCATTGCATTCCATTCGATTCCATTCCATTCGGGTTGGTTCCATTTCATTCCTTTCCATTCCATTCCATTCCATTCCATTCCATTCCACTCCATTCCTTTCCATTCCATTCCATTCGGTTTGATTCCATTCCATTCCATTCCATGCCATTCCAATACATTCCATTCGGGTTGATTCCATTCCATTTCATTCCATTCCATTATATTCTGGTTGATTCTATTCCATTCCATTCCATTCCATTCGGGTTGATTCCATTCCATTCCATTCCATTCCATTCCATTCCATTCGGGTTTATTCCGTTCCATTCCATTCCATCCCATTCCATTCCATTCCTTTTGGGTTGATTCCATACCATTCCATTCCATTCCATTACATTCCATTACATCCCATTCCATTCAGGTTGCTTTTATTCCATTCCATTACTTTCCATTCCATATCATTCCATTCCATACCATTCAGGTTGATTGCATTCCATTCCATTCCATTCAATTCCATTCGGGTTGATTCCTTTCCATTGCATTCCGTTCTGTGCCATTCCATTCCATTCCATTAAGGTTGATTCCATTCCATTCCATTCCATTTCATTCGGGTTGATTCCATTCCATTCCATTCCATTCCATTCCATTCGGGTTGATTCCATTCTATTCCATTCCATTCCATTCCATTTCATTCTGGTTGATTCCATTGCATTCCATTCCATTCCATTCCATTCCACTCCACTCCATTCGGATTGATTCCAATCCATTCCATTCCATTCCATTCCAGTCCATTCCATTCCAATCCATTCCTTTCCATTCCATTCCATTCCATTCTGGATGATTCCATTCCATTCCATTCCATTCCATTCCATTCGGTTTGATTCCATTCCATTCCATTCCATTCCATTAAATTGTGTTTCATTCTATTCCATTCCATTCCCTTCCATTCCATTCCATTCCATTAAGTTTGATTCCATTCCATTCCATTCCATTCCATTCTATTCCATTCCATTTCATTCTGGTTGATTCCATTCCGTTCCATTCCATTCCATTCCATTCCATTCCATTCCTGTTGACTCCATTCCATTTTATACCATTCCATTCCGTTTGGTCTCATTCCATTCTATTCCATTCTATTCCATTCCATTCGGGTTGATTCCATTCCATTCCATTCCATTCCATTCCATTGCATTCCATTCGGGTTGATTCCATACCATTCCATTCCATTCCATTCCATTCCATTCCATTCCATTCCATTCCATTCCGGTTGACTCCATTCCATTCCATTCCATCCCATTCCATTCCATTCATTCCATTACATTACATTCGGGTTGATACTATTCCATTCCATTCCATTCGGGTTTATTCTGTTCCATTCCATTCCATTCCATTCGGTATGTTTCCATTCCACTCCATTCCATTCAATTCCATTCCATTCCATTCCATTCCTTTCGGGTTGATTCCACTCCATTCCATTCCATTCCATTCCAGTCTTGTTGATTCCATTCCATTCCATTCCTTTCCATTCCATTCCATTCCATTCCATTCCATTCGGGTTGATTCCATTCCATTCCATTCCATCCCATTCCATTCCATTCCATTCGCGTGGATTTCATTCCATTTCATACCATTCCATTACATTGGGGTTGATTCTATTCCATTCCATTCCATTCCATTCCATTCCATTCCATTCCATTGCATTCCATTCGGGTTGATTCCATTCCATTCCATTCCATTCTGGTTGATTCCATTCCATTCCATTCCATTCCATTCCATTCCATTCCATTCCATTCCATTCCATTCCATTCCATTCGGGTTGATTCCATTCCTTTCCATTCCATTCCATTCCATTCCATTCAATTCCATTCCATTCCCTTCCATTCGGGTTGATTCCATTCCATTTCATTGTATTCCATTGCATTGCCTTCCATTCCATTCCGGTTCATTCCATTCCATTGCATTGCATTCCATTACATTCCATGAAATTCGAGATGATTCCTTTACATTCCATTCCATTCCATTCGATTTGATTCCATTCCATTGCCTTCCATTCCATTCTGGTTCATTCCATTCCATTGCATTCCATTCCATTACATTCCATGAAATTCGAGATGATTCCTTTACATTCCATTCCATTCCATTCGATTTGATTCCATTCCATTCCATTCCATTCCATTCCATTCCATTCCATTCCATTCCATTCCACTCGGGTTGATTCCATTCCATTCCATTCCATTCTGGTTGATTCCATTCCATTCCATTCCATTCCATTCCATTCCATTCCAATCGGGTTGATTCCATTCCTTTCCATTCCATACCATTCCATTCCATTCCATTCAGTTCCATTCCATTCCCTTCCATTTGTGTTGATTCCATTCAATTTCATTCTATTCCATTGCATTCCCTTCCATTCCATTCTGGTTGATTCCATTCCATTGCCTTCCATTCCATTACATTCCGTGCCATTCGGGATGATTCCTTTCCTTTCCATTCCATTCCATTCCGTTTTATTCCATTCGATTTCTTTCCATTCCATTTTATTCGGGTTGGTTCCATTCCAATCAGTTTCATTCCATTCCATTCCATTCCGTGACATTCGGCTTGATTCCATTCCATTCCATTCCATTCCTTTCGGGTTGATTCCATTCCATTCCATTGCATTCCATTTCATTCCATTCTGGTTGATTCCATTCCATTCCATTCCATTCCATTCCATTCGTGTTGATTCCATTCCATTCCATTCCATTCCATTCCATTACTTTCCATTCCATTCCAGTCGGTTTGATTCCGATTCATTCCATTCCATTCGATTCCATTCCATTCGGGTTGGTTCCATTCCATTCCTTTCCATTCCATTCCATTCCATTCCATTCCATTCGTGTTGATTCCATTCAGTTCCATTCCACTTCATTCCATTCCATTCCATTCCATTCCTATCCATTCGAGTTGATTCCCTTCCTTTCCATTCTATTCTATTCCATTTTATTCCATTCGATTTCATTCCATTTCATTCCATTCGGGTTGGTTCCATTCCATTCAGCTTCATTCCATTCCATTCCATTCCATGACATTCGGATTGATTCCATTTCATTCCATTCCATTCCATTCCGGTTGATTCCATTCCATTCCATTCTATTCGAGTTGATTCCATTCCATTCTATTCCATTCCATTCCTTTCCATTCCATTTAGACTGATTCCATTCCATTCCATTCTATTCCATTCCATTCCATACCATTCTGGTTTATTCCGTTCCATTCCATTCCATTCCATTCCATTCCATTCCATTCCATACCATTCGGGTTGATTCTATTCCATTCAATTCCATTCCATTCCATTCCATTCCATTCCATTCGTGTTGATTCCATTCCATTCCATTCCATCCCATTCCGGTTGATTCCATTCCACTCCATTCCATTCCATTCCATTCCATTCCATTCCATTCCATTCCATTCGGGTTGATTCTATTCCGTTCCTTTCCATTCCATTCCATTCCATTGCATTCCATTCCATTCCATTCCGGATGATTCCATTCCATTTCATTCCATTCCATTCCATTCCATTCCATTCCATTCGGGTTGATTCCATTCCATTCCATTCCATTACATTACATTACAAGTTTTTCGGGATGATTCCATTCCATTCCATTCCATTCCATTCCATTCGAGTTGATTCCATTCCATTCCATTTCATTCCATTCGAGTTGATTCCATTCCATTCCATTCCATCCCATTGTATTCCATTTGATTTCATTCCATTCCATTCCTTTCGGGTTATTTCCATTCCATTCCGTTTCATTCCATTCCATTCCATTCCATTCCATTACATTCGTGTTGATTGCATTCCATTCCATTCCATTACATTACATTCCCTGCCATTCTGGATGATTCCATTCCTTTCCATTCCATTCCATTCCATTCGGGTTGATTCCATTCCGTTCCATTCCATTCCATTCCATTCCATTCCATTCCATTCCATTCCATTCCATTCCATTCCATTTCATTCCATTCGGGATGATTCCATTCCATTTCATTCCATTCCATTGCATTCCATTCCATTCCATTCGGGTTGATTCCATTCCATTCCATTCCATTCCATTACATTCCATGCCATTCGGGATTATTCCATTCCATTCGATTCCATTCCATTACATTCAAGTTGATTCCATTCCGTTCCATTCCATTCCACTCCATTCCATTCGGGTTGATTCCATTACGTTCCATTCCATTCCATTCCATTCCATTCCATTCCATTCCATTCCATTCGTGTTGATTCCATGACATTTCATTCCTTTCCATTGCATTCCATTCCATTCCAATCGGGTTGATTCCATTCCATTCCATTCCATTCAGGTTGATTGCATTCCATTCCATTCCATTCCATTCCATTCCATTCCATTCCATTCCAGTTGATTCCATTCCATTCCATTCTATTCCATTCCATTCCATTCCGGTTGATTCCATTCCATTCCATTCCATTCCATTCCAATACATTCCGGTTGATTCCTTTCCACTCCATTCCATTCCATTCCATTCCATTCCATTCCATTCCATTCCATTCGGGTTGATTCCATTCTGTTCCATTCCATTCCATTCCATTCCATTCCATTCCATTCCATTCCATTCAGGGTGATTCCATTCCATTTCATTCCATTCCACTGCATTCCATTCCATTCCATTCGTGTTGATTCCATTCCATTGCATTCCATTCCATTCCATTCCGTGAAATTCGGGATGATTCCTTTACATTCCATTCCATTCCATTCCATTCGATTTGATTCCATTCAATTCCATTCCATTCCATTCCATTCCATTCCATTCCATTCCATTCCATTCCACTCGGGTTGATTCCATTCCATTCCATTCCATTCTGGTTGATTACATTCCATTCCATTCCATTCCATTCCATTCCATTCCATTCCATTCCATTCCATTCCAATCAGGTTGATTCCATTCCTTTCCATTCCATTCCATTCCATTCAATTCCATTCCATTCCCTTCCATTTGGATTGATTCTATTCAATTTCATTCTATTCCATTGCATTCCCTTCCATTCCATTCTGGTTGACTCCATTCCATTGCATTCCATTCCATTACATTCCATGCCATTCGGGATGATTCCTTTCCATTCCATTCCATTCGATTTGATTCCATTCCATTCCATTCCATTCCATTCCATTTTATTCCATTCGATTTCTTTCCATTCCATTTTATTCGGGTTGGTTCCATTCCATTCAGTTTCATTCCATTCCGTTCCATTCCTTGACATTCGGCTTGATTCCATTCCATTCCATTCTTTCCTTTCGGGTTGATTCCATTCCATTCCATTGCATTCCATTTCATTCCATTCTGGTTGATTCCATTCCATTCCATTCCATTCCATTCGTGTAGATTCTATTCTATTCCATTCCATTCCATTCCATTCCATTCCTTTCCATTCCATTAAATTCGGGTTGATTCCCTTCCATTCCATTCCATTCCATTCGATACCATTCCATTCGGGTTGATAACATTCCATTCCATTCCATGCCATTCCATTCCATTCCATTCCATTCCATTCCATTCCATTCCATTCGGGTTGATTCCATTCCATTCAATTCCATTCGGTTTGACTCCATTCCATTCCATTCCATTCCATTCCATTCTGGTTGATTCCATTCCATTCCATTCCATTCCTTTCCATTCCATTTAGGTTGATTCCATCCCATTCCATTCCTTTCCGGTTGATTCCATTCAATTCCATTCCATTCCATTCCATTCCATTCCACTCCTTTGCATTCCATTCCGGTTGACTCCATTCGATTCCATTCCATTCCCTTCCATTCCATTGGGGTTGATTCCATTCCATTCCATTCCATTCCATTCCATTCCATTCCATTCCATTCCATTCGGGTTTATTCCATTCCATTCCATTCCGTCCCATTCCATTCCATTCCTTTCGGGTTGATTCCATACCATTCCATTCCATTCCATTACATTACATTACATTCGGTTTGATTACATACCATTCCATTCCATTGCGTTCCATTCCATTCGTTTAGATTCTTTTCCATTTCATTCCATTCCATTCCATTCCATTCTGGTTCATTCCATTCGGGTTGATTCTTTTCCATTTCATTCTATTCCATTCCATTCCATTACATTCGTGTTGATTGCATTCCATTCCATTCCATTACATTACATTCCCTGCCATTCTGGATGATTCCATTCCTTTCCATTCCATTCCATTCCATTCAATTCCATTCGCGTTGATTCCACTCTATTCCATTCCATTCCATTCCATTCGGGTTGATTCCATTCCGTTCCATTCCATTCCATTCCATTCCATTCCATTCCATTCCATTCCCTTCGGGATGATTCCATTCCATTTCATTCCATTCCATTGCATTCCATTCCATTCCATTTGGGTTGATTCCATTCCATTCCATTCCATTCCATGCCATTCGGGATGATGCCATTCCATTCGAATCCATTCCATTACATTCGAGTTGATTCCATTCCGTTCCATTCCATTCCATTCCCTTCCATTCGGGTTGATTCCATTACGTTCCATTCCATTCCATTCCATTCCGTTCCATTCCATTCCATTCCATTCCATTCGTGTTGATTCCATGACATTTCATTCCATTCCATTGCATTCCATTCCATTCCAATCGGGTTGATTCCATTCCATTCCATTCCATTCAGGTTGATTGCATTCCATTCCATTCCATTCCATTCCATTCCATTCCATTCCATTCCATTCCGGTTGATTCCATTCCATTCCATTCCATTCCATTCCGGTTGATTCCATTCCACTCCATTCCATTCCATTCCATTCCGTTCCATTCCATTCCATTCCATTCGGGTTGATTCCATTCCGTTCCATTCCATTCCATTCCATTCCATTCGGGATGATTCCTTTGCATTTCATTCCATTCCATTGCATTCCATTCCATTCCATTCGGGTTGATTCCATTCGGTTCCATTACATTACATTACATTACATGCTTTTCGGGATTATTCCATTCCATTCCATTCCATTCGAGTTGATTCCATTCCATTCCATTGCATTCCATTCGAGTTGATTCCATTCCATTGCATTCCAATCCATTCCATTGTATTCCATTCGATTTCATTCCATTCCATTCCATTCGGGTTGTTTCCATTCCATTCCGTTTCATTCCATTCCATTCCATTCCATTACATTCGTGTTGATTGCATTCCATTCCATTCCATTACATTACATTCCGTGCCATTCTGGATGATTCCATTCCTTTCCATTCCATTCCATTCCATTCTATTCCATTCGAGTTGATTCCACTCCGTTCCATTCCATTCCATTCCATTCGGGTTGATTCCATTCCGTTCCATTCCGTTCCATTCCACTCCATTCAATTAAATTCCATTCCATTCCATTCGGGTTGATTCCATTCCGTTCCATTCCGTTCCATTCCACTCCATTCAATTCAATTCCATTCCATTAACTTCCATTCGGGTTGATTCCATTCAATTTCATTCTATTCCTTTGCATTGCCTTCCATTCCATTCTGGTTGATTCCATTCCATTGCATTCCATTACATTACATTCCATGAAATTCGGGATGATTCCTTTACATTCCATTCCATTCCTTTCCATTCCATTCGATTTGATTCCATTCCATTCCATTCCACTGGGGTTGATTCCATTCTATTCCATTCCATTCTGGTTGATTCCATTCCATTCCATTCCATTCCATTCCATTCCAGTTGATTCCATTCCATTCCATTCCATTCCATTCCGGTTGATTCCATTCCATTCCATTCCATTCCATTCCATTCCATTCCATTCCATTCCGGTTGATTCCATTCCACTCCATTCCATTCCATTCCATTCGCGTTTATTCCGTTCCATTCCATTCCATCCCATTCCATTCCTTTCGGGTTGATTCCATACCGATCCATTCCATTCAATTCCATTCTATTACTTTACATTCGGGTTGATTCCGTACCATTCCATTCCATTCCATTACATTCCGTTACATTCCATTCCATTCAGGTTGATTCTGTTCCATTCCATTCCATTCCATTCAATTCCATATCATTCCATTCCATTCCTTTCAGTTTGACTGCATTCCATTCCATTCCATTCCATTACATTCCGTCACATTCCATTCGGGTTGATTCCATTCGATTCCATTCCATTTCGTTCCATTCCATTCGGGTTGATTCCTTTCCATTGCATTCCGTTCCATGCCAATCCATTCCATTCCATTAAGTTTGATTCCATTCCATTCCATATCTTTTCATTCGGGTTGATTCCATTCCATTCCATTCCATTCCATTCCATTCCAGTCCAGTCCATTCCATTCCATTCCATTGCATTCCACTCCATTCCATTTCATTCTGGTTGATTCCATTCTATTACATTCCATTCCATTCCAATCGGGTTGATTCCATTCCATTCCATTCCATTCCATTCCATTTGGTTTGATTGCATTCCATTCCAATCCATTCCATTCCACTGCATTCCATTCCATTCCATTCCATTCCGGTTGATTCCCTTCCATTCCATTCCATTCCATTCCATTCGGGTTGAATCCATTGCCTTCCATTCTATTCCATTCCATTCCATTCCATTCCATTCCATTCCATTCGCGTTTATTCCGTTCCATTACATTCCATCCCACTCCATTCCTTTCGGGTTGATTCCATACCGATCCATTCCATTCAATTCCATTCTATTACATTACATTCGGGTTGACTCCGTACCATTCCATTCCATTACATTACATTCCGTTACATTCCATTCCATTCAGGTTGATTCTGTTCCATTCCATTCCATTCCATTCCATTCCATATCATTCCATTCCATTCCATTCAGTTTGACTGCATTCCATTCCATTCCATTCCATTCCATTCCATTCCGTCACATTCCATTCGGGTTGATTCCATTCGATTCCATTCCATTTCGTTCCATTCCATTCGGGTTGATTCCTTTCCATTGCATTCCATTCCATGCCAATCCATTCCATTCCATTAAGTTTGATTCCATTCCATTCCATGTCTTTTCATTCGGGTTGATTCCATTCCATTCCATTCCATTCCATTCCATTCCATTCCAGTCCATTCCATTCCATTCCATTCCATTCCATTCCATTCCATTCCAATCCATTTCATTCTGGTTGATTCCATTCTATTCCATTCCATTCCATTCCAATCGGGTTGATTCCATTCCATTCCATTCCATTTGGGTTGATTGCATTCCATTCCAATCCATTCCATTCCACTGCATTCCATTCCATTCCATTCCATTCCGGTTGATTCCCTTCCATTCCATTCCATTCCATTCCATTCGGGTTGAATCCATAGCCTTCCATTCTATTCCATTCCATTCCATTCCATTCGGGTTGATTCCATTCCATTCCATTCCATTCCATTCCAGTCTTGTTGATTCCATTCCATTCCATTCAATTCCATTCCATTCAATTAGGGTTGATTCCATTCTATTCCATTCCATTCCATTCCGTTCCATTCCGGTTGATTCCACTCCATTCCATTCCATTTCATTCCATTCTGGGTGATTCCAAACCAATCCATTCCATTCCATTCCATTCGAGTTGATTCCATTCCTTTATATTCCATTCCCTTCCATTCCATTCCTTTCGGGTTGATTCCATTCCATTATATCCCATTCCATTCCATTCCATTCCATTCCATTCCATTCCATTCCATTCCATCCAATTCCATTCCATTCCATTCGGGTTTATTCCTTCCATTCCATTCCATTCCTTTCCATTCCATTCCGTTCCATTCCATTTGTGTTGATTCCATTCCGTTCCACTGCATTCCATTCCAGTCCATTCCATTCCATTCGGCTTGATTCCGTTACATTACATTTCATTCGATTCCATTCCATTCTGATTGATTCCACTACATTCCATTCCATTCCATTCCACTCCAATCGGGTTGATTCCATTCCATTCCATTCCATTCCATTCCATTCCTTTCCATTCCATTCCATTTGGGTTGATTGCATTCCATTCCAATCCATTCCATTCCATTGCATTCCATTCCATTCCATTCCATTCCGGTTGATTCCATTGCATTCCATTCCATTCAATTCCATTCGGGTTGAATCCATTGCCTTCCATTCCATTCCATTCCATTCCATTAAATTCTATTCGGGTTGATTCCATTCCATTCCATTCCTTTCCATTCCATTCCATTCCATTCCATTCGGGTTGATTCCATTCCATTCTATTCCATCCCATTCCATTCGGGTTGATTCCATTCCATTCCATTCCATCCCATTCCATTCCATTCCATTGGGGTGGATTTCATTCCATTTCATACCATTCCATTACATTGGGGTTGAGTCTATTCCATTCCATTCCATTCCATTCGGGTTGATTCCATTCCATTCCATTCCATTCCGGTTGATTCCATTCAATTTCATTCCATTCCATTGCATTCCCTTCCATTCCATTCTGGTTGATTCCATTCCATTCCATTCCATTCCATTCCTTTCCATTCCATTCCATTCCAGTCCATTTGTGTTGATTCCCTTCCATTCCATTCCATTCCATACCATTCCATTCGTGTTGATAACATTCTGTTCAATTCCGTTCCATTCCAATCCATTCACTTCCATTTAATGCGGGTTGGTTCCATTCCATTCAATTCCATTCGGTTAGACTCCATTCCATTCCATTCCATTCCGGTTGATTCCATTCCATTCCATTGCATTCCTTTCCATTCCATTTAGTCTGATTCCATTCCATTCCATTCTATTCCATTCCATTCCATTCCTTTCTGGATTATTCCGTTCCATTGCATTCCATTTCATTCCATTCGGGTTGAATCCATTCCATTCCATTCCATTCCCTTCCATTCCATTCCGGTTGATTCCATTCCATTCCATTCCATTCCATTCCATTCGCGTTTATTCCGTTCCATTCCATTCCATCCCATTCCATTCCTTTCGGGTTGATTCCATACCGATCCATTCCATTCAATTGCATTCTATTACTTTACATTCGGGTTGATTCCGTACCATTCCATTCCATTCCATTACATTCCGTTACATTCCATTCCATTCAGGTTGATTCTGTTCCATTCCATTCCATTCCATTCCATTCCATATCATTCCATTCCATTCCTTTCAGTTTGACTGCATTCCATTCCATTCCATTCCATTCCATTCCATTCCGTCACATTCCATTCAGGTTGATCCCATTCGATTCCATTCCATTCCATTCCGTCACATTCCATTCAGGTTGATTCCATTCGATTCCATTCCATTTCGTTCCATTCCATTCGGGTTGATTCCTTTCCATTGCATTCCGTTCCATGCCAATCCATTCCATTCCATTAAGTTTGATTCCATTCCATTCCATATCTTTTCATTCGGGTTGATTCCATTCCATTCCAT
The DNA here is from genome assembly GCF_029289425.2 of Pan paniscus. Lineage (NCBI taxonomy): Eukaryota > Metazoa > Chordata > Mammalia > Primates > Hominidae > Pan > Pan paniscus. Next base: position 61,466,452 of record NC_073260.2, read on the forward strand.
TCCATTCCATTCCAGTCCATTCCATTCCATTCCATACCATTCCATTCCATTTCATTCTGGTTGATTCCATTCTATTCCATTCCATTCCATTCCAATCGGGTTGATTCCATTCCATTCCATTCCATTCCATTCCATTTGGGTTGATTGCATTCCATTCCAATCCATTCCATTCCACTGCATTCCATTCCATTCCATTCCATTCCGGTTGATTCCCTTCCATTCCATTCCATTCCATTCCATTCGGGTTGAATCCATTGCCTTCCATTCTATTCCATTCCATTCCATTCCATTCGGGTTGATTACATTCCATTCCTTTCCTTTCCATTCCATTCCATTCCATTCCATTCGGTTTGATTCCATTCCATTCCATTCCATTCCATACCAGTCTTGTTGATTCCATTCCATTCCATTCAATTCCATTCCATTCAATTAGGGTTGATTCCATTCTATTCCATTCCATTCCATTCCGTTCCATTCGGGTTGATTCCACTCCATTCCATTCCATTTCATTCCATTCTGGGTGATTCCAAACCAATCCATTCCATTCCATTCCATTCGAGTTGATTCCATTCCTTTATATTCCATTCCCTTCCATTCCATTCCTTTCGGGTTGATTCCGTTCCATTATTTTCCATTCCATTCCATTCCATTCCATTCCATTCCATTCCATCCAATTCCATTCCATTCCATTCGGGTTTATTCCTTCCATTCCATTCCATTCCATTCCAATCCACTCCATTCCTTTCTTGTTGATTCCATTTTATTCCTTTCCATTCCATTCCGTTCCATTCCATTCGTGTTGATTCCATTCCGTTCCATTGCATTCCATTCCAGTCCATTCCATTCCATTCGGTTTGATTCCGTTCCATTACATTTCATTCGATTCCATTCCATTCGGATTGATTCCATTCCATTCCTTTCCATTCCCTTCCATTCCATTCCATTCCATTCCATTCCATTCCATTCCATTCGTGTTGATTCCATTCCGTTCCATTCCATTCCATTCCACTCCATTCCATTCCATTCGGGTTGATTCTATTCCATTCCATTCCATCCCATTCCATTGCATTCCATTCGGGTTGATTCCATTCCATTTCATTCCATTACATTACATTCGGTTTGATTCTATTCCATTCCATTCCATTCCATTCCATTCGGGCTGATTCCATTCCTTTCTATTCCATTCCATTCCATTCCATTCCATTCCTTTCGGGTTGATTCCATTCCGTTCCATTCCATTCCATTCGGTTTGATTCCATTCAATCTCATTCCATTCCATTGCATTCCATTCCATTCCATACGGGTTCATTCCATTCCATTCCATTCCATTCCATTCCATTCCATTCCATGCCATTCCGGATGATACCATTCCATTTCATTCCATTCCATTCGAGTTGATTCCATTCCATTCCATTCCATTCCATTCCACTCCATTCCATTCGATTTCATTTCATTCCATTCCATTCCATTCGTGTTGGTTCCATTCCATTCCGTTTCATTCCATTCCATTCCATTCCATTCCATTCCATTCGGGTTGATTCCATTCCATTCCATTCCATTCGGGTTGATTCCATTGCATTCCATTTCATTCCATTCCATTCCGTTCCATTTCGGTTGATTCCTTTCCATTCCATTCCATTCCATTCCATTCGTGTTGATTCCTTTCCAATCGATTTCGTTCCATTCCATTCCATTCGTGTTGCTTCCATTCCATTCCGTTTCCTTCCATTCCATTCCATTCCATTACTTTCGTGTTGATTCCATTCCATTCCTTTCCATTCCATTATATTCCGTGCCATTTCGGATGACTCCATTCCATTCCATTCCATTCGCGTTGATTCCATTCTATTCCATTACATTCGATTCCATTCGGGTTGATTCCATTCCGTTCCAATCCATTCCATTCCATTCCATTCCATTCCATTCCATTCCATTCCATTCCATTCCATTCCTTTCGGGTTGATTCCATTCCATTCCATTCCATTCCATTCCATTCCATTCGTTTTGATTCCATTCCATTCCATTCAATTCCATTCCATTCAATTAGGGTTGATTCCATTCTATTCCATTCCATTCCATTCCATTCCAATCCATTCCATTCGGGTTGATTCCACTCCATTCCATTCCATTCCATTCCATTCCATTCCATTCCATTCCATTCTTGTTGATTCCACACCAATCCATTCCATTCCATTCCATTCGAGTTGATTCCATTCCATTCCATTCCATTCCATCCAATTCCATTCCACTCTATTCGGGTTGATTCCATTCCATTCCTTTCCATTCGGGTTGAATCTATTCCACTTCATTCCATTCCATTCCATTCGGGTTGATTCCGTTCTTTTGAATTCCATTCCATTCCATTCCATTCGGGTTGATTCCATTCCATTCCATTCCGTTCCTTTCCATTTCACTCCATTCCTTTCTTGTTGATTCCACTCAATTCCTTTCCATTCCATTCCGTTCCATTCCATTCGTGTTCATTCCATTCCGTTCCATTGCATTCCATTCCATTCCATTCCATTCGGGTTGATTCCATTCCTTTCCATTCCATTCCATTCCATTCCATTCAATTCCATTCGATTCCCTTCAATTCGGGTTGATTCCATTGAATTTCATTCTATTACATTGCATTGCCTTCCATTCCATTCTGGTTGATTCCATTCCATTGCATTCCATTCCATTACATTCCATGAAATTCGGGATGATTCCTTTACATTCCATTCCATTCCATTCGATTTGATTCCATTCCATTCCATTCCATTCCATTCCATTCCATTCCATTCCATTCCATTCCATCCCATTCCATTCCATTGCATTCCATTCCATAACATTCGGGTTGATTCTATTCCATTCCATTCCATTCCATTCCATTCCATTCCATTCCATTCAGGTTGATTCCATTCCTTTCCATTCCATTCCATTCCATTCCATTCCATTCAATTCCATTCCATTCCCTACCATTCGGGTTGATTCCATTCAATTTCATTCTATTCCATTGCATTGCCTTCCATTCCATTCTGGTTGATTCCATTCCATTGCATTCCATTCCATTACATTCCATGAATTTCGGGATTATTCCTTTACATTCCATTCCATTCCATTCGATTTGATTCCATTCCATTCCATTCCATTCCATTCCATTCCACTCGGGTTGATTCCATTCCATTCCATTCCATTCTGGTTGATTCCATTCCACTCCATTCCATTCCTTTCCATTCCATTCCATTCCAATCGGGTTGATTCCATTCCTTTCCATTCCGTTCCATTCCATTCCATTCCATTCGGGTTTATTCCGTTCCATTCCATTCCATCCCATTCCATTCCATTCCTTTTGGGTTGATTCCATACCATTCCATTCCATTCCATTACATGACATTCCATTCGGTTTGATTCCATACGATTCCATTCTATTACATTACATTCCATTACATCCCATTCCATTCAGGTTGCTTTTATTCCATTCCATTACTTTCCATTCCATATCATTTTATTCTTTACCATTCAGTTTGATTGAATTTCATTCCATTCCATGCAATTCCATTCGGGTTGATTCCTTTCCATTGCATTCCGTTCTGTGCCATTCCATTCCATTCGGGTTGATTCCATTCTATTCCATTCCATTCCATTCCATTTCATTCTGGTTGATTCCATTGCATTCCATTCCATTCCATTCCACTCCACTCCATTCGGATTGATTCCAATCCATTCCATTCCATTCCATTCAAGTCCATTCCATTCCAATCCATTCCTTTCCTTTCCATTCCATTCAATTCTGGATGATTCCATTCCATTCCATTCCATTCCATTCGGTTTGATTCCATTCCATTCCATTCCATTCCATTAAATTGTGGTTCATTCTATTCCATTCCATTCCCTTCCATTCCATTCCATTCCATTCAGGTTGATTCCATTCCATTCCATTCCATTCCATTCTATTCCATTCCATTTCATTCTGGTTGATTCCATTCCGTTCCATTCCATTCCATTCGATTCCATTCCATTCCTGTTGACTCCATTCCATTTTATACCATTCCATTCCGTTTGGTCTCTTTCCATTCTATTCCATTCCATTCCATTCCATTCGGGTTGATTGCATTCCATTCCATTCCATTCCATTCCATTCCATTCCACTCGGGTTGATTCCATACTATTCCATTCCATTCCATTCCATTCCATTCCATTCCATTCCGGTTGACTCCGTTCCATTCCATTCCATCCCATTCCATTCCATTGCATTCCATTCCATTACATTCGGGTTGATTCTATTCCATTCCATTCCATTCGGGTTTATTCTGTTCCATGCCATTCCATTCCATTCGTTATGTTTCCATTCCACTCCATTCCACTCAACTCCATTCCATTCCATTCCATTCCTTTCGCGTTGTTTCCACTCCATTCCATTCCATTCAATTCCAGTCTTGTTGATTCCATTCCATTCCATTCCATTGCATTCCATTCGGGTTGATTCCATTCCATTCCATTCCATTCTGGTTGATTCCATTCCATTCCATTCCATTCCATTCCATTCCATTCCATTCGGGTTGATTCCATTCCTTTCCATGCCATTCCATTCCATTCCATTCAATTCCATTCCATTCCCTTCCATTCGGGTTGATTCCATTCAATTTCATTGTATTCCATTGCATTGCCTTCCATTCCATTCTGGTTCATTCCATTCCATTGCATTCCATTCCATTACATTCCATGAAATTCGAGATGATTCCTTTACATTCCATTACATTCCATTCGATTTGATTCCATTCCATTCCATTCCATTCCATTCCATTCCATTCCATTCCATTCCACTCGGGTTGATTCCATTCCATTCCATTCCATTCTGGTTGATTTCATTCCATTCCATTCCATTCCATTCCATTCCATTCCAATCGAGTTGATTCCATTCCTTTCCATTCCATACCATTCCATTCCATTCCATTCAGTTCCATTCCATTCCCTTCCATTTGTGTTGATTCCATTCAATTTCATTCTATTCCATTGCATTCCCTTCCATTCCATTCTGGTTGATTCCATTCCATTGCATTCCATTCCATTACATTCCATGCCATTCGGGTTGATTCCTTTCCATTCCATTCCATTCCATTCCATTCGATTTGATTCCATTCCATTTTATTCCATTCGATTTCTTTCCATTCCATTTTATTCGGGTTGGTTCCCTTCCCTTCAGTTTCATTCCATTCCATTCCATTCCGTGACATTCGGCTTGATTCCATTCCATTCCATTCCATTCCTTTCGGGTTGATTCCATTCCATTCCATTGCATTCCATTTCATTCCATTCTGGTTGATTCCATTCCATTCCATTCAATTCCATTCCATTCGTGTTGATTCCATGCCATTTCATTCCATTCCATTGCATTATATTGCATTCCAATCGGGTTGATTCCATTCCATTCCATTCCATTCAGGTTGATTGCATTCCATTCCATTCCATTCCATTCCATTCCAGTTGATTCCATTCCATTCCTTTCCATTCCATTCCATTCCGGTTGATTCCATTCCATTATATTTCATTCCATTCCCGTTGATTCCATTCCTTTTTATTCCATTCCATTCCGGTTGATTCCTTTCCATTTTATTCCATTCCATTCCGTTTGATTCCGTTCCATTGGATTCCATTCCATTCCATTCCTTTCGGGTAGATTCCATTCCATTCCATTCCATTCCATTCGTGCTGATTCCATTCCATTCCATTCCATTCCATTCCATTCGCGTTGATTCCATTCCATTCCATTCCATTCGGGTTGATTCCATTCCATTCCATTCCAATGCATTCCATTCCATTCGGGTTGATTCCATTCCACTCCATTCCATGCCATTTGGTTTGATTCCATCCGATTGCATTCCATTGAATTCCATTCCATTCCATTCCGGTTCACTGCATTCCATTCCATTCCATTCCATTCCATTCCATTCGGGTTGATTCCATTCCATTCCATTCGATTCCTCTACATTCCATTCCATTTGATTCTATTCCATTCATTTCGATTCCATTCCATTCCATTCCATTCCATTCCACTCCGTTCCGGTTCATTCCATTCCATTCTAATCCACTCCATTCCATTCCATTTGGTTTGATACCATTCCATTCCATTCCAATCCATTCCATTCCATTGCATTCGGGTTGATTCCATTCCATTCCATTGCATTCCATTCGGGTTGATTGCATTCCATTCCATTCCTTTCCATTCCATTTCATTCCATTCCATTCCATTCCATTCGGGTTGATTCCATTCCATTCCATTCCATTCCCTTGCATACCATTCGAGTTGATTCCATTCCGTTCCATTCCATTCCATTCCATTAAGATTGATTCCATTCCATTTTCATTCCATTACATTGCATTCCTTTCCATTCCATTCGGGTTGATTCCATTCCATGCCATTCCATTCCATTCCATTCCTTTCGTGTTTATTCCATTCCATTCCTTTCCATTCGCGTTGATTCCATTCCATTCCATTCCATTCGGGTTGATAACATTCTATTCCATTCCATCACATTCCATTCCATTCCATTGCATTCCATTCCATTCGGGTTGATTCCATTCCATTCCATTCGATGCCATTTGGTTTGATTCCATCCCATTCCATTCCATTGAATTCCATTCCATTCCATTCCGGTTCACTGCATTCCATTCCATTCCATTCCATTCCATTCGGGTTGATTCCATTCCATTCCATTCGATTCCACTACATTCCATTCCATTCGATTCCATTCCATTGAGTTCGATTCCATTCCATTCCATTCCATTCCATTCCACTCCGTTTCGGTTTATTCCATTCCATTCCAATCCACTCCATTCCGTTCCATTTGGTTTGATTCCATTCCATTCCATTCCATTCAATTCCATTCCATTCCATTCCATTCGGTTTGATTCCATTCCATTCCATTCCATTCCATTCGGGTTGATTCCATTCCATTCCATTCCATTCCATTCGCGTTGATTCCATTCCATTCCATTCCATTTGGGTTGATTCCATTCCATTCCATTCCATTGCATTCCATTCGGATTGATTCCATTCCATTTTCATTCCATTCCTTTGCATTCCTTTCCATTCCATTCGGGTTGATTCCATTCCATTCCATTCTATTCCATTTGGGTTGATTTCATTCCATGCCATTCCATTCCATTCGAGTTGTTTCCATTCCATTCCATTCCATTCCATTCGATTTCATTCCATTCCATTCCATTCGGGTTGGTTCCATTCCATTCCGTTTCATTCCATTCCATTCCATTCCATTACATTCTTTTTGATTCCATTCCATTCCATTGCATTCCATTCCATTTCATTCCATTCCATTCCGGTTGATTCCATTCCGTTCCATTCCATTCCATTCTATTCGTGTTGATTCCATTCCATTCCATTCGTGTTTATTCCATTCCATTAAATTCAATTCCATTCCATTCCATTCCGTTCCATTCGGGTTGATTCCATTCCATTACGTTCCATTCCATTCCTTTCCATTCAGGTTGATTCCATTCCTTTCCATTCCATCCCATTCCATTCCATTCCATTCGGTTTAACTCCATTCCATTCCATTCCGGTTGATTACATTCCATTCCTTTCCATTCCATTTTGGTTGATCCCATTCCATTCCATTCCTTTCCATTCCATTTTGGTTGACTCCATTCCTTTCCATTCCATTCCATTCCGGTTGATTCCATTCAATTCCATTCCATTCCATTCCATTCCTTTCCATTCGGATTTATTCCATTCCATTCCATTCCATCCGATTCCATTCCATTCCATCCGATTTCATTCCATTCCATTCGGGTTGATTCCATAGCATTCCGTTCCATTCCATTCCGTTCCTTTCCAATCGATGTGATTCTATTCCATTGCGTTCCATTCCATTCCATTCCATTCCATTCAGGTTAATTCCATTCCATTCCATTGCATTCCATACCATTCCATTCCATTTCAGTTCATTCCATTCCATTCCATTCCATTCCATTCGTGTTGATTCCCTTCCATTCCATTCCATTCCATTCCATTCCATTCCATTCGTGTTGATTCCATTCCATTCCATTCCATTCGGTTTGACTCCATTCCATTACATTCCTGTTGATTCCATTCCATTCCATTCCATTCCATTCCATTCCATTCCATTCCTTTCCTATCCATTTAGGTTGATTCCATTCCATTCCATTCCATTCCATTCCATTCCTTTCCTATCCATTTAGGTTGATTCCATTCCATTCCATTCCATTCCGGTTGATTCCATTCCATTCCATTCCATTCCATTCCATTCCATTCCATTCAATTCCATTCCATTCCATTCCGGTTGACTCCATTCCATTCCATTGCATTCCATTATATTCCATTCCGGTAGATTCCATTCCATTCCATTCCATTCCATTCCTTTCCATTTGGGTTGATTCCATTCCATTAAATTCCATCCGATTCCATTCCAGTCCTTTCGGGTTGATTCCATAGCATTCCATTCCATTCCATTCCGTTCCGTTCCGTTCCAATCGGGTTGATTCTATTCCATTGCGTTCCATTCCATTCCATTCCATTCCATTCCACTTGGGTTGACTCCATTCCATTCCAATCAATTCCATTTCATTCCATTCCCTTCTGGTTGATTCCATTCCACTCCATTCAATTCCATTCCATTCCAATCCTTACCATTCCATTCCATTCGGGTTGATTACTTTCCATTCCATTCCATTCCATTCCATTCCAAACCATTCCATTCGTGTTGATAATATTCTATTCCATTCCGTTCCATTCCATTCCATTCCATTTCATTCCATTCCATTCGGGTTGATTCCATTCCATTCCATTCCATTCGGTTTGACTCCATTCCATTCCGTTCCAGTTGATTCCATTCCATTCCTTTCCATTCCATTTAAGTTGACTCCATTCCATTCCATTCCATTCCATTCCATTCTGGTTGATTCCATTCCATTCCATTCCTTTCCATTCCTTTCCATTAGGATTGATTCCATTCCATTCCATTCCATTCCATCCGATTCCATTCCATTCCATTCCATTCGTGTTGATTCCATAGCATTCCATTCCATTACATTCCGTTCCGTTCCAATCGGGTTGATTCTTTTCCATTGTGTTCCATTCCATTCCATTCGATTCCATTCCACTTCTGTTGACTCCATTCCATTCCATTCCATTCGGGTTGATTCCATTCCATTCCATTCCATTCCATTCCATTCCATTCCATGCCATTCCATTCCACTTGGGTTGCTTCCATTCCATTCCATTCCATTCGTGTTGATTCCATTCCATTCCACTCCATTCGGGTTGATTCCATTCCTTTCCATTCCATTCGGGTTGATTCCATTCCATTCCATTCTATTCCATTCGGGTTGATTCCATTCCATTCCATTCCATTCCATTCCATTCCATTCCATTCGGGTTGATTCCATTCCATTCCATTCCATTCCTTTCCATTCCATTCTTGTTGATTCCATTCCATTCCATTACATTCCACTCCATTCCATTCGTGTTGATTCCATTCCATTCTATTCCATTCCATTCGGTTTGACTCCATTCCATTACATTCCTGTTGATTCCATTCCACTCCATTCCATTCCATTCCATTCCATTCCTTACCATTCCATTCCATTCGGGTTGATTACTTTCCATTCCATTCCATTCCATTCCATTCCATTCCAATCGCGTTGATTCCATTCCTTTCCATTCCATACCATTCCATTCCATTCCATTCAGTTCCATTCCATTCCCTTCCATTTGTGTTGATTCCATTCAATTTCATTCTATTCCATTGCATTCCCTTCCATTCCATTCTGGTTGATTCCATTCCATTGCATTCCATTCCATTACATTCCATGCCATTCGGGATGATTCCTTTCCATTCCATTCCATTCCATTCCATTCGATTTGATTCCATTCCATTTTATTCCATTCGATTTCTTTCCATTCCATTTTATTCGGGTTGGTTCCATTCCAATCAGTTTCATTCCATTCCATTCCATTCCGTGACATTCGGCTTGATTCCATTCCATTCCATTCCATTCCTGTCGGGTTGATTCCATTCCATTCCATTGCATTCCATTTCATTCCATTCTGTTTGATTCCATTCCATTCAATTCAATTCCATTCCATTCGTGTTGATTCCATGCCATTTCATTCCATTCCATTGCATTATATTGCATTCCAATCGGGTTGATTCCATTGCATTCCATTCTATTCAGGTTGATTGCATTCCATTCCATTCCATTCCATTCCATTCCAGTTGATTCCATTCAATTCCTTTCCATTCCATTCCATTCCGGTTGATTCCATTCCATTATATTTCATTCCATTCCGGTTGATTCCATTCCTTTTTATTCCATTCCATTCCGGTTGATTCCTTTCCATTTTATTCCATTCCATTCCGTTTGATTCCGTTCCATTGGATTCCATTCCATTCCATTCCTTTCGGGTAGATTCCATTCCATTCCATTCCATTCCATTCCATTCCATTCCATTCGTGTTGATTCCATTCCATTCCATTCCATTCTATTCGCGTTGATTCCATTCCATTCCATTCCATTCGGGTTGATTCCATTCCATTCCATTCCAATGCATTCCATTCCATTCGGGTTGATTCCATTCCACTCCATTCCATGCCATTTGGTTTGATTCCATCCGATTCCATTCCATTGAATTCCATTCCATTCCATTCCGGTTCACTGCATTCCATTCCATTCCATTCCATTCCATTCCATTCCATTCCATTCGGGTTGATTCCATTCCATTCCATTCGATTCCTCTACATTCCATTCCATTCGATTCTATTCCATTCATTTCGATTCCATTCCATTCCATTCCATTCCATTCCACTCCGTTCCGGTTCATTCCATTCAATTCTAATCCACTCCATTCCATTCCATTTGGTTTGATTCCATTCCATTCCATTCCAATCCATTCCATTCCATTGCATTCGGGTTGATTCCATTCCATTCCATTGCATTCCATTCGGGTTGATTGCATTCCATTCCATTCCTTTCCATTCCATTTCATTCCATTCCATTCCATTCCATTCGGGTTGATTCCATTCCATTCCATTCCATTCCCTTGCATTCCATTCGAGTTGATTCCATTCCGTTCCATTCCATTCCATTCCATTAAGATTGATTCCATTCCATTTTCATTCCATTACATTGCATTCCTTTCCATTCCATTCGGGTTGATTCCATTCCATGCCATTCCATGCCATTCCATTCCATTCGTGTTTATTACATTCCATTCCTTTCCATTCGGATTTATTCCATTCCATTCCATTCCATTCGGGTTGATAACATTCTATTCCATTCCATCACATTCCATTCCATTCCATTCGGGTTGATTCCATTCCATTCCATTCCATTGCATTCCATTCCATTCGGGTTGATTCCATTCCATTCCATTCGATGCCATTTGGTTTGATTCCATCCCATTCCATTCCATTGAATTCCATTCCATTCCATTCCGGTTCACTGCATTCCATTCCATTCCATTCCATTCCATTCGGGTTGATTCCATTCCATTCCATTCGATTCCACTACATTCCATTCCATTCGATTCCATTCCATTGAGTTCGATTCCATTCCATTCCATTCCATTCCATTCCACTCCGTTTCGGTTGATTCCATTCCATTCCAATCCACTCCATTCCATTCCATTTGGTTTGATTCCATTCCATTCCATTCCATTCAATTCCATTCCATTCCATTCCATTCGGGTTGATTCCATTCCATTCCATTCCATTCCATTCGGGTTGATTCCATTCCATTCCATTCCATTCCATTCGGGTTGATTCCATTCCATTCCATTCCATTCCATTCCATTCGGGTTGATTCCATTCCATTCCATTCCATTCCATTCCATTCGGGTTGATTCCATTCCGTTCCATTCCATTCGATTCCACTCCGTTCAGGTTGATTCCATTCCATTCCAATCCACTCCATTCGATTCCATTTGGTTTGATTCCATTCTATTCCTTTCCATTCCATTCCATTCCATTACATTCGGGTTGATTCCATACCATTCCATTCCATTCCATTCGGGTTGATGCCATTCCATTCCATTCCATTCCATTCCATTCGGGATGATTCCATTCCATTCTTTCCATTCCATTCCATTCCATTCCATTCGGGTTGATTCCATTCCGTTCCATTCCATTCCATTCCATTCCATTCCATTCCATTCGGATTTATTCCATTCCATTTTCATTCCATTCCATTGCATTCCTTTCCATTTCATTCGGTTTGATTCCATTCCATTCCATTCCGTTCCATTCGGGTTGATTCAATTCCATTCCATTCCATTGCATTCCATTCCATTCGGGTTGATTCCATTCCATTCCATTCCATGCCATTTGGTTTGATTCCATCCCATTACATTCCATTGAACTCCATTCCATTCCATTCCGGTTGACTGCATTCCATTCCATTCCATTCCATTCCATTCGGGATGATTCCATTCCATTCCATTCCATTCCACTACATTCCATTCCATTCGAATCCATTCCATTCATTTCGATTCCTTTCCATTCCATTCCATTCAATTCCACTCCGTTCCAGTTGATTCCATTCCATTCCAATCCACTTCATTCCATTCCATTTGGTTTGATTCCATTCCATTCCATTCCAATCCATTCCATTCCATTCGGGTTGATTCCATTCCATTCCATTCTATTCCATTCGGGTTGATTCCATTCCATTCCATTCCATTCCATTCATGTTGATTCCATTCCATTCCATTCCATTCCATTCCATTCCATTCCATTCCATTCCATTCGAGTTGATTCCATTCCATTCCATTCCATTCCATTCCATTCCATTCCATTCCATTCCATTCCATTCGGGTTGATTCCATTCCGTTCCATTCCATTCCATTTCATTCCATTCCATTGCATTCCATTCGGATTGATTCCATTCCATTTTCATTCCATTCCTTTGCATTCCTTTCCATTCCATTCGGGTTGATTCCATTCCATTCCATTCTATTCCATTTGGGTTGATTTCATTCCATGCCATTCCATTCCATTCGAGTTGTTTCCATTCCATTCCATTCCATTCCATTCGATTTCATTCCATTCCATTCCATTCGGGTTGGTTCCATTCCATTCCGTTTCATTCCATTCCATTCCATTCCATTACATTCTTTTTGATTCCATTCCATTCCATTGCATTCCATTCCATTTCATTCCATTCCATTCCGGTTGATTCCATTCCATTCCCTTCCATTCCATTCTATTCGTGTTGATTCCATTCCATTCCATTCGTGTTTATTCCATTTCATTAAATTCCATTCCATTCCATTCCATTCCGTTCCATTCGGGTTGATTCCATTCCATTACGTTCCATTCCATTCCTTTCCATTCAGGTTGATTCCATTCCTTTCCATTCCATCCCATTCCATTCCATTCCATTCGGTTTAACTCCATTCCATTCCATTCCGGTTGATTACATTCCATTCCTTTCCATTCCATTTTGGTTGATTCCATTCCATTCCATTCCTTTCCATTCCATTTAGGTTGACTCCATTCCTTTCCATTCCATTCCATTCCGGTTGATTCCATTCAATTCCATTCCATTCCATTCCATTCCTTTCCATTCGGATTTATTCCATTCCATTCCATTCCATCCGATTCCATTCCATTCCATCCGATTTCATTCCATTCCATTCGGGTTGATTCCATAGCATTCCGTTCCATTCCATTCCGTTCCTTTCCAATCGATGTGATTCTATTCCATTGCGTTCCATTCCATTCCATTCCATTCCATTCAGGTTGATTCCATTCCATTCCATTGCATTCCATACCATTCCATTCCATTTCAGTTCATTCCATTCCATTTCAGTTCATTCCATTCCATTCCATTCCATTCCATTCGTGTTGATTCCCTTCCATTCCATTCCATTCCACTCCATTCCATTCGTGTTGACTCCATTCCATTCCATTCTATTCCATTCGGTTTGACTCCATTCCATTACATTCCTGTTGATTCCATTCCATTCCATTCCATTCCATTCCATTCCATTCCATTCCTTTCCTATCCATTTAGGTTGATTCCATTCCATTCCATTCCATTCCATTCCATTCCATTCGGGTTGATAACATTCTATTCCATTCCATCACATTCCATTCCATTCCATTCGGGTTGATTCCATTCCATTCCATTCCATTGCATTCCATTCCATTCGTGTTGATTCCATTCCATTCCATTCGATGCCATTTGGTTTGATACCATCCCATTCCATTCGATGCCATTTGGTTTAATTCCATCCCATTCCATTCCATTGAATTCCATTCCATTCCATTCCGGTTCACTGCATTCCATTCCATTCCATTCCATTCCATTCGGGTTGATTCCATTCCATTCCATTCCATTCCTTTCCATTCCATTCTTGTTGATTCCATTCCATTCCATTACATTCCACTCCATTCCATTCGTGTTGATTCCATTCCATTCTATTCCATTCCATTCGGTTTGACTCCATTCCATTACATTCCTGTTGATTCCATTCCACTCCATTCCATTCCATTCCATTCCATTCCTTACCATTCCATTCCATTCGGGTTGATTACTTTCCATTCCATTCCATTCCATTCCATTCCATTCCAATCGCGTTGATTCCATTCCTTTCCATTCCATACCATTCCATTCCATTCCATTCAGTTCCATTCCATTCCCTTCCATTTGTGTTGATTCCATTCAATTTAATTCTATTCCATTGCATTCCCTTCCATTCCATTCTGGTTGATTCCATTCCATTGCATTCCATTCCATTACATTCCATGCCATTCGGGATGATTCCTTTCCATTCCATTCCATTCCATTCCATTCGATTTGATTCCATTCCATTTTATTCCATTCGATTCCTTTCCATTCCATTTTATTCGGGTTGGTTCCATTCCAATCAGTTTCATTCCATTCCATTCCATTCCGTGACATTCGGCTTGATTCCATTCCATTCCATTCCATTCCTGTCGGGTTGATTCCATTCCATTCCATTGCATTCCATTTCATTCCATTCTGTTTGATTCCATTCCATTCAATTCAATTCCATTCCATTCGTGTTGATTCCATGCCATTTCATTCCATTCCATTGCATTATATTGCATTCCAATCGGGTTGATTCCATTGCATTCCATTCTATTCAGGTTGATTGCATTCCATTCCATTCCATTCCATTCCATTCCAGTTGATTCCATTCAATTCCTTTCCATTCCATTCCATTCCGGTTGATTCCATTCCATTATATTTCATTCCATTCCGGTTGATTCCATTCCTTTTTATTCCATTCCATTCCGGTTGATTCCTTTCCATTTTATTCCATTCCATTCCGTTTGATTCCGTTCCATTGGATTCCATTCCATTCCATTCCTTTCGGGTAGATTCCATTCCATTCCATTCCATTCCATTCCATTCCATTCCATTCGTGTTGATTCCATTCCATTCCATTCCATTCTATTCGCGTTGATTCCATTCCATTCCATTCCATTCGGGTTGATTCCATTCCATTCCATTCCAATGCATTCCATTCCATTCGGGTTGATTCCATTCCACTCCATTCCATGCCATTTGGTTTGATTCCATCCGATTCCATTCCATTGAATTCCATTCCATTCCATTCCGGTTCACTGCATTCCATTCCATTCCATTCCATTCCATTCCATTCCATTCCATTCGGGTTGATTCCATTCCATTCCATTCGATTCCTCTACATTCCATTCCATTCGATTCTATTCCATTCATTTCGATTCCATTCCATTCCATTCCATTCCATTCCACTCCGTTCCGGTTCATTCCATTCAATTCTAATCCACTCCATTCCATTCCATTTGGTTTGATTCCATTCCATTCCATTCCAATCCATTCCATTCCATTGCATTCGGGTTGATTCCATTCCATTCCATTGCATTCCATTCGGGTTGATTGCATTCCATTCCATTCCTTTCCATTCCATTTCATTCCATTCCATTCCATTCCATTCGGGTTGATTCCATTCCATTCCATTCCATTCCCTTGCATTCCATTCGAGTTGATTCCATTCCGTTCCATTCCATTCCATTCCATTAAGATTGATTCCATTCCATTTTCATTCCATTACATTGCATTCCTTTCCATTCCATTCGGGTTGATTCCATTCCATGCCATTCCATGCCATTCCATTCCATTCGTGTTTATTACATTCCATTCCTTTCCATTCGGATTTATTCCATTCCATTCCATTCCATTCGGGTTGATAACATTCTATTCCATTCCATCACATTCCATTCCATTCCATTCGGGTTGATTCCATTCCATTCCATTCCATTGCATTCCATTCCATTCGGGTTGATTCCATTCCATTCCATTCGATGCCATTTGGTTTGATTCCATCCCATTCCATTCCATTGAATTCCATTCCATTCCATTCCGGTTCACTGCATTCCATTCCATTCCATTCCATTCCATTCGGGTTGATTCCATTCCATTCCATTCGATTCCACTACATTCCATTCCATTCGATTCCATTCCATTGAGTTCGATTCCATTCCATTCCATTCCATTCCATTCCATTCCACTCCGTTTCGGTTGATTCCATTCCATTCCAATCCACTCCATTCCATTCCATTTGGTTTGATTCCATTCCATTCCATTCCATTCAATTCCATTCCATTCCATTCCATTCGGGTTGATTCCATTCCATTCCATTCCATTCCATTCGGGTTGATTCCATTCCATTCCATTCCATTCCATTCGGGTTGATTCCATTCCATTCCATTCCATTCCATTCCATTCCATTCGGGTTGATTCCATTCCATTCCATTCCATTCCATTCCATTCGGGTTGATTCCATTCCGTTCCATTCCATTCGATTCCACTCCGTTCAGGTTGATTCCATTCCATTCCAATCCACTCCATTCGATTCCATTTGGTTTGATTCCATTCTATTCCTTTCCATTCCATTCCATTCCATTACATTCGGGTTGATTCCATACCATTCCATTCCATTCCATTCGGGTTGATGCCATTCCATTCCATTCCATTCCATTCCATTCCATTCCATTCGGGATGATTCCATTCCATTCTTTCCATTCCATTCCATTCCATTCCATTCGGGTTGATTCCATTCCGTTCCATTCCATTCCATTCCATTCCATTCCATTCCATTCGGATTTATTCCATTCCATTTTCATTCCATTCCATTGCATTCCTTTCCATTTCATTCGGTTTGATTCCATTCCATTCCATTCCGTTCCATTCGGGTTGATTCAATTCCATTCCATTCCATTGCATTCCATTCCATTCGGGTTGATTCCATTCCATTCCATTCCATGCCATTTGGTTTGATTCCATCCCATTACATTCCATTGAACTCCATTCCATTCCATTCCGGTTGACTGCATTCCATTCCATTCCATTCCATTCCATTCGGGATGATTCCATTCCATTCCATTCCATTCCACTACATTCCATTCCATTCGAATCCATTCCATTCATTTCGATTCCTTTCCATTCCATTCCATTCAATTCCACTCCGTTCCAGTTGATTCCATTCCATTCCAATCCACTTCATTCCATTCCATTTGGTTTGATTCCATTCCATTCCATTCCAATCCATTCCATTCCATTCGGGTTGATTCCATTCCATTCCATTCTATTCCATTCGGGTTGATTCCATTCCATTCCATTCCATTCCATTCATGTTGATTCCATTCCATTCCATTCCATTCCATTCCATTCCATTCCATTCCATTCCATTCGAGTTGATTCCATTCCATTCCATTCCATTCCATTCCATTCCATTCCATTCCATTCGGGTTGATTCCATTCCATTCCATTCCTTTCCATTCCATTTAGGTTGACTCCATTCCTTTCCATTCCATTCCATTCCGGTTGATTCCATTCAATTCCATTCCATTCCATTCCATTCCTTTCCATTCGGATTTATTCCATTCCATTCCATTCCATCCGATTCCATTCCATTCCATCCGATTTCATTCCATTCCATTCGGGTTGATTCCATAGCATTCCGTTCCATTCCATTCCGTTCCTTTCCAATCGATGTGATTCTATTCCATTGCGTTCCATTCCATTCCATTCCATTCCATTCAGGTTGATTCCATTCCATTCCATTGCATTCCATACCATTCCATTCCATTTCAGTTCATTCCATTCCATTTCAGTTCATTCCATTCCATTCCATTCCATTCCATTCGTGTTGATTCCCTTCCATTCCATTCCATTCCACTCCATTCCATTCGTGTTGACTCCATTCCATTCCATTCTATTCCATTCGGTTTGACTCCATTCCATTACATTCCTGTTGATTCCATTCCATTCCATTCCATTCCATTCCATTCCATTCCATTCCTTTCCTATCCATTTAGGTTGATTCCATTCCATTCCATTCCATTCCATTCCATTCCATTCGGGTTGATAACATTCTATTCCATTCCATCACATTCCATTCCATTCCATTCGGGTTGATTCCATTCCATTCCATTCCATTGCATTCCATTCCATTCGTGTTGATTCCATTCCATTCCATTCGATGCCATTTGGTTTGATACCATCCCATTCCATTCGATGCCATTTGGTTTAATTCCATCCCATTCCATTCCATTGAATTCCATTCCATTCCATTCCGGTTCACTGCATTCCATTCCATTCCATTCCATTCCATTCGGGTTGATTCCATTCCATTCCATTCCATTCCTTTCCATTCCATTCTTGTTGATTCCATTCCATTCCATTACATTCCACTCCATTCCATTCGTGTTGATTCCATTCCATTCTATTCCATTCCATTCGGTTTGACTCCATTCCATTACATTCCTGTTGATTCCATTCCACTCCATTCCATTCCATTCCATTCCATTCCTTACCATTCCATTCCATTCGGGTTGATTACTTTCCATTCCATTCCATTCCATTCCATTCCATTCCAATCGCGTTGATTCCATTCCTTTCCATTCCATACCATTCCATTCCATTCCATTCAGTTCCATTCCATTCCCTTCCATTTGTGTTGATTCCATTCAATTTAATTCTATTCCATTGCATTCCCTTCCATTCCATTCTGGTTGATTCCATTCCATTGCATTCCATTCCATTACATTCCATGCCATTCGGGATGATTCCTTTCCATTCCATTCCATTCCATTCCATTCGATTTGATTCCATTCCATTTTATTCCATTCGATTCCTTTCCATTCCATTTTATTCGGGTTGGTTCCATTCCAATCAGTTTCATTCCATTCCATTCCATTCCGTGACATTCGGCTTGATTCCATTCCATTCCATTCCATTCCTGTCGGGTTGATTCCATTCCATTCCATTGCATTCCATTTCATTCCATTCTGTTTGATTCCATTCCATTCAATTCAATTCCATTCCATTCGTGTTGATTCCATGCCATTTCATTCCATTCCATTGCATTATATTGCATTCCAATCGGGTTGATTCCATTGCATTCCATTCTATTCAGGTTGATTGCATTCCATTCCATTCCATTCCATTCCATTCCAGTTGATTCCATTCAATTCCTTTCCATTCCATTCCATTCCGGTTGATTCCATTCCATTATATTTCATTCCATTCCGGTTGATTCCATTCCTTTTTATTCCATTCCATTCCGGTTGATTCCTTTCCATTTTATTCCATTCCATTCCGTTTGATTCCGTTCCATTGGATTCCATTCCATTCCATTCCTTTCGGGTAGATTCCATTCCATTCCATTCCATTCCATTCCATTCCATTCCATTCGTGTTGATTCCATTCCATTCCATTCCATTCTATTCGCGTTGATTCCATTCCATTCCATTCCATTCGGGTTGATTCCATTCCATTCCATTCCAATGCATTCCATTCCATTCGGGTTGATTCCATTCCACTCCATTCCATGCCATTTGGTTTGATTCCATCCGATTCCATTCCATTGAATTCCATTCCATTCCATTCCGGTTCACTGCATTCCATTCCATTCCATTCCATTCCATTCCATTCCATTCCATTCGGGTTGATTCCATTCCATTCCATTCGATTCCTCTACATTCCATTCCATTCGATTCTATTCCATTCATTTCGATTCCATTCCATTCCATTCCATTCCATTCCACTCCGTTCCGGTTCATTCCATTCAATTCTAATCCACTCCATTCCATTCCATTTGGTTTGATTCCATTCCATTCCATTCCAATCCATTCCATTCCATTGCATTCGGGTTGATTCCATTCCATTCCATTGCATTCCATTCGGGTTGATTGCATTCCATTCCATTCCTTTCCATTCCATTTCATTCCATTCCATTCCATTCCATTCGGGTTGATTCCATTCCATTCCATTCCATTCCCTTGCATTCCATTCGAGTTGATTCCATTCCGTTCCATTCCATTCCATTCCATTAAGATTGATTCCATTCCATTTTCATTCCATTACATTGCATTCCTTTCCATTCCATTCGGGTTGATTCCATTCCATGCCATTCCATGCCATTCCATTCCATTCGTGTTTATTACATTCCATTCCTTTCCATTCGGATTTATTCCATTCCATTCCATTCCATTCGGGTTGATAACATTCTATTCCATTCCATCACATTCCATTCCATTCCATTCGGGTTGATTCCATTCCATTCCATTCCATTGCATTCCATTCCATTCGGGTTGATTCCATTCCATTCCATTCGATGCCATTTGGTTTGATTCCATCCCATTCCATTCCATTGAATTCCATTCCATTCCATTCCGGTTCACTGCATTCCATTCCATTCCATTCCATTCCATTCGGGTTGATTCCATTCCATTCCATTCGATTCCACTACATTCCATTCCATTCGATTCCATTCCATTGAGTTCGATTCCATTCCATTCCATTCCATTCCATTCCACTCCGTTTCGGTTGATTCCATTCCATTCCAATCCACTCCATTCCATTCCATTTGGTTTGATTCCATTCCATTCCATTCCATTCAATTCCATTCCATTCCATTCCATTCGGGTTGATTCCATTCCATTCCATTCCATTCCATTCGGGTTGATTCCATTCCATTCCATTCCATTCCATTCGGGTTGATTCCATTCCATTCCATTCCATTCCATTCCATTCCATTCGGGTTGATTCCATTCCATTCCATTCCATTCCATTCCATTCGGGTTGATTCCATTCCGTTCCATTCCATTCGATTCCACTCCGTTCAGGTTGATTCCATTCCATTCCAATCCACTCCATTCGATTCCATTTGGTTTGATTCCATTCTATTCCTTTCCATTCCATTCCATTCCATTACATTCGGGTTGATTCCATACCATTCCATTCCATTCCATTCGGGTTGATGCCATTCCATTCCATTCCATTCCATTCCATTCCATTCCATTCGGGATGATTCCATTCCATTCTTTCCATTCCATTCCATTCCATTCCATTCGGGTTGATTCCATTCCGTTCCATTCCATTCCATTCCATTCCATTCCATTCCATTCGGATTTATTCCATTCCATTTTCATTCCATTCCATTGCATTCCTTTCCATTTCATTCGGTTTGATTCCATTCCATTCCATTCCGTTCCATTCGGGTTGATTCAATTCCATTCCATTCCATTGCATTCCATTCCATTCGGGTTGATTCCATTCCATTCCATTCCATGCCATTTGGTTTGATTCCATCCCATTACATTCCATTGAACTCCATTCCATTCCATTCCGGTTGACTGCATTCCATTCCATTCCATTCCATTCCATTCGGGATGATTCCATTCCATTCCATTCCATTCCACTACATTCCATTCCATTCGAATCCATTCCATTCATTTCGATTCCTTTCCATTCCATTCCATTCAATTCCACTCCGTTCCAGTTGATTCCATTCCATTCCAATCCACTTCATTCCATTCCATTTGGTTTGATTCCATTCCATTCCATTCCAATCCATTCCATTCCATTCGGGTTGATTCCATTCCATTCCATTCTATTCCATTCGGGTTGATTCCATTCCATTCCATTCCATTCCATTCATGTTGATTCCATTCCATTCCATTCCATTCCATTCCATTCCATTCCATTCCATTCCATTCGAGTTGATTCCATTCCATTCCATTCCATTCCATTCCATTCCATTCCATTCCATTCGGGTTGATTCCATTCCGTTCCATTCCATTCCATTTCATTCCATTCCATTGCATTCCATTCGGATTGATTCCATTCCATTTTCATTCCATTCCTTTGCATTCCTTTCCATTCCATTCGGGTTGATTCCATTCCATTCCATTCTATTCCATTTGGGTTGATTTCATTCCATGCCATTCCATTCCATTCGAGTTGTTTCCATTCCATTCCATTCCATTCCATTCGATTTCATTCCATTCCATTCCATTCGGGTTGGTTCCATTCCATTCCGTTTCATTCCATTCCATTCCATTCCATTACATTCTTTTTGATTCCATTCCATTCCATTGCATTCCATTCCATTTCATTCCATTCCATTCCGGTTGATTCCATTCCATTCCCTTCCATTCCATTCTATTCGTGTTGATTCCATTCCATTCCATTCGTGTTTATTCCATTTCATTAAATTCCATTCCATTCCATTCCATTCCGTTCCATTCGGGTTGATTCCATTCCATTACTTTCCATTCCATTCCTTTCCATTCAGGTTGATTCCATTCCTTTCCATTCCATCCCATTCCATTCCATTCCATTCGGTTTAACTCCATTCCATTCCATTCCGGTTGATTACATTCCATTCCTTTCCATTCCATTTTGGTTGATTCCATTCCATTCCATTCCTTTCCATTCCATTTAGGTTGACTCCATTCCTTTCCATTCCATTCCATTCCGGTTGATTCCATTCAATTCCATTCCATTCCATTCCATTCCTTTCCATTCGGATTTATTCCATTCCATTCCATTCCATCCGATTCCATTCCATTCCATCCGATTTCATTCCATTCCATTCGGGTTGATTCCATAGCATTCCGTTCCATTCCATTCCGTTCCTTTCCAATCGATGTGATTCTATTCCATTGCGTTCCATTCCATTCCATTCCATTCCATTCAGGTTGATTCCATTCCATTCCATTGCATTCCATACCATTCCATTCCATTTCAGTTCATTCCATTCCATTTCAGTTCATTCCATTCCATTCCATTCCATTCCATTCGTGTTGATTCCCTTCCATTCCATTCCATTCCACTCCATTCCATTCGTGTTGACTCCATTCCATTCCATTCTATTCCATTCGGTTTGACTCCATTCCATTACATTCCTGTTGATTCCATTCCATTCCATTCCATTCCATTCCATTCCATTCCATTCCTTTCCTATCCATTTAGGTTGATTCCATTCCATTCCATTCCATTCCATTCCATTCCATTCGGGTTGATAACATTCTATTCCATTCTATCACATTCCATTCCATTCCATTCGGGTTGATTCCATTCCATTCCATTCCATTGCATTCCATTCCATTCGTGTTGATTCCATTCCATTCCATTCGATGCCATTTGGTTTGATACCATCCCATTCCATTCGATGCCATTTGGTTTGATTCCATCCCATTCCATTCCATTGAATTCCATTCCATTCCATTCCGGTTCACTGCATTCCATTCCATTCCATTCCATTCCATTCGGGTTGATTCCATTCCACTCCATTCGATTCCACTACATTCCATTCCATTCGATTCCATTCCATTGAGTTCGATTCCATTCCATTCCATTCCATTCCATTCCACTCCGTTTCGGTTGATTCCATTCCATACCAATCCACTCCATTCCATTCCATTTGGTTTGATTCCATTCCATTCCATTCCATTCAATTCCATTCCATTCCATTCCATTCGGGTTGATTCCATTCCATTCCATTCCATTCCATTCGGGTTGATTCCATTCCATTCCATTCCATTCCATTCGGGTTGATTCCATTCCATTCCATTCCATTCCATTCCATTCGGGTTGATTCCATTCCATTCCATTCCATTCCATTCCATTCCATTCGGGTTGATTCCATTCCGTTCCATTCCATTCGATTCCACTCCGTTCCGGTTGATTCCATTCCATTCCAATCCACTCCATTCGATTCCATTTGGTTTGATTCCATTCTATTCCTTTCCATTCCATTCCATTCCATTACATTCGGGTTGATTCCATACCATTCCATTCCATTCCATTCGGGTTGATGCCATTCCATTCCATTCCATTCCATTCCATTCCATTTGGGATGATTCCATTCCATTCTTTCCATTCCATTCCATTCCATTCCATTCGGGTTGATTCCATTCCGTTCCATTCCATTCCATTCCATTCCATTCCATTCCATTCGGATTTATTCCATTCCATTTTCATTCCATTCCATTGCATTCCTTTCCACTTCATTCGGTTTGATTCCATTCCATTCCATTCCGTTCCATTCGGGTTGATTCAATTCCATTCCATTCCATTGCATTCCATTCCATTCGGGTTGATTCCATTCCATTCCATTCCATGCCATTTGGTTTGATTCCATCCCATTACATTCCATTGAACTTCATTCCATTCCATTCCGGTTGACTGCATTCCATTCCATTCCATTCCATTCCATTCGGGATGATTCCATTCCATTCCATTCCATTCCACTACATTCCATTCCATTCGAATCCATTCCATTCATTTCGATTCCTTTCCATTCCATTCCATTCAATTCCACTCCGTTCCGGTTGATTCCATTCCATTCCAATCCACTTCATTCCATTCCATTTGGTTTGATTCCATTCCATTCCATTCCAATCCATTCCATTCCATTCGGGTTGATTCCATTCCATTCCATTCTATTCCATTCGGGTTGATTCCATTCCATTACATTCCATTCCATTCATGTTGATTCCATTCCATTCCATTCCATTCCATTCCATTCCATTCCATTCGAGTTGATTCCATTCCATTCCATTCCATTCCATTCCATTCCATTCCATTCCATTCCATTCCATTCCATTCGGGTTGATTCCATTCCGTTCCATTCCATTCCATTTCATTCCATTCCATTGCATTCCATTCGGATTGATTCCATTCCATTTTCATTCCATTCCTTTGCATTCCTTTCCATTCCATTCGGGTTGATTCCATTCCATTCCATTCTATTCCATTTGGGTTGATTTCATTCCATGCCATTCCATTCCATTCGAGTTGTTTCCATTCCATTCCATTCCATTCCATTCGATTTCATTCCATTCCATTCCATTCGGGTTGGTTCCATTCCATTCCGTTTCATTCCATTCCATTCCATTCCATTACATTCTTTTTGATTCCATTCCATTCCATTGCATTCCATTCCATTTCATTCCATTCCATTCCGGTTGATTCCATTCCATTCCATTCCATTCCATTCTATTCGTGTTGATTCCATTCCATTCCATTCGTGTTTATTCCATTCCATTAAATTCCATTCCATTCCATTCCATTCCGTTCCATTCGGGTTGATTCCATTCCATTACGTTCCATTCCATTCCTTTCCATTCAGGTTGATTCCATTCCTTTCCATTCCATCCCATTCCATTCCATTCCATTCGGTTTAACTCCATTCCATTCCATTCCGGTTGATTACATTCCATTCCTTTGCATTCCATTTTGGTTGATTCCATTCCATTCCATTCCTTTCCATTCCATTTAGGTTGACTCCATTCCTTTCCATTCCATTCCATTCCGGTTGATTCCATTCAATTCCATTCCATTCCATTCCATTCCTTTCCATTCGGATTTATTCCATTCCATTCCATTCCATCCGATTCCATTCCATTCCATCCGATTTCATTCCATTCCATTCGGGTTGATTCCATAGCATTCCGTTCCATTCCATTCCGTTCCTTTCCAATCGATGTGATTCTATTCCATTGCGTTCCATTCCATTCCATTCCATTCCATTCAGGTTGATTCCATTCCATTCCATTGCATTCCATACCATTCCATTGCATTTCAGTTCATTCCATTCCATTCCATTCCATTCCATTCGTGTTGATGCCCTTCCATTCCATTCCATTCCACTCCATTCCATTCGTGTTGATTCCATTCCATTCCATTCCATTCCATTCGGTTTGACTCCATTCCATTACATTCCTGTTGATTCCATTCCATTCCATTCCATTCCATTCCATTCCATTCCATTCCGGTTGATTCCATTCCATTCCATTCCATTCCATTCCATTCCATTCCATTCAATTCCATTCCATTCCATTCCGGTTGACTCCATTCCATTCCATTGCATTCCATTATATTCCATTCCGGTAGATTCCGTTCCATTCCATTCCATTCCATTCCTTTCCATTTGGGTTGATTCCATTCCATTAAATTCCATCCGATTCCATTCCAGTCCTTTCAGGTTGATTCCATAGCATTCCATTCCATTCCATTCCGTTCCATTCCGTTCCAATCGGGTTGATTCTATTCCATTGCGTTCCATTCCATTCCATTCCATTACATTCCATTCCACTTGGGTTGACTCCATTCCATTCCAATCAATTCCATTTCATTCCATTCCCTTCTGGTTGATTCCATTCCACTCCATTCAATTCCATTCCATTCCAATCCTTACCATTCCATTCCATTCGGGTTGATTACTTTCCATTCCATTCCATTCCATTCCATTCCAAACCATTCCATTCGTGTTGATAATATTCTATTCCATTCCGTTCCATTCCATTCCATTCCATTTCATTCCATTCCATTCGGGTTGATTCCATTCCATTCCATTCCATTCGGTTTGACTCCATTCCATTCCGTTCCAGTTGATTCCATTCCATTCCTTTCCATTCCATTTAGGTTGACTCCATTCCATTCCATTCCATTCCATTCCATTCCGGTTGATTCCATTCCATTCCATTCCTTTCCATTCCTTTCCATTAGGATTGATTCCACTCCATTCCATTCCATTCCATCCGATTCCATTCCATTCCATTCCATTCGTGTTGATTCCATAGCATTCCATTCCATTACATTCCGTTCCGTTCCAATCGGGTTGATTCTTTTCCATTGTGTTCCATTCCATTCCATTCGATTCCATTCCACTTCTGTTGACTCCATTCCATTCCAATCTATTCCATTCCATTCCATTCCATTCGGGTTGATTCCATTCCATTCCATTCCATTCCATTCCATTCCATGCCATTCCATTCCACTTGGGTTGCTTCCATTCCATTCCATTCCATTCGTGTTGATTCCATTCCATTCCACTCCATTCGGGTTGATTCCATTCCATTGCATTCCATTCGGTTTGATGACATTCTATTCTATTCCATCCCATTCCTTTCCATTCCATTCGGGTTGATTCCATTCCATTCCATTCCATTGCATTCCATTCCATTCGGGTTGATTCCATTCCATTCCATTCCATGCCATTTGGTTTGATTCCATCGAATTACATTTCATTGAACTCCATTGCATTCCATTCCGGTTGACTGCATTCCATTCCATTCCATTCCATTCCATTCGGGTTGATTCCATTCCATTCCATTCGATTCCACTACATTCCATTCCATTCGATTCCATTCCATTCAGTTCGATTCCTTTCCATTCCATTCCATTCGATTCCACTCCGTTACGGTTGATTCCATTCCATTCCAATCCACTGCATTCCATTTCATTTAGTTTGATTCCATTCCATTCCATCCCATTCCATTCCATTCCATTCCATTCCTTTCCTATCCATTTAGGTTGATTCCATTCCATTCCATTCCATTCCATTCGGGTTGATAACATTCTATTCCATTCCATCACATTCCATTCCATTCCATTCGGGTTGATTCCATTCCATTCCATTCCATTGCATTCCATTCCATTGGTGTTGATTCCATTCCATTCCATTCGATGCCATTTGGTTTGATACCATCCCATTCCATTCGATGCCATTTGGTTTGATTCCATCCCATTCCATTCCATGGAATTCCATTCCATTCCATTCCGGTTCACTGCATTCCATTCCATTCCATTCCATTCCATTCGGGTTGATTCCATTCCATTCCATTCGATTCCACTACATTCCATTCCATTCGATTCCATTCCATTGAGTTCGATTCCATTCCATTCCATTCCATTCCATTCCACTCCGTTTCGGTTGATTCCATTCCATTCCAATCCACTCCATTCCATTCCATTTGGTTTGATTCCATTCCATTCCATTCCATTCAATTCCATTCCATTCCATTCCACTCGGGTTGATTCCATTCCATTCCATTCCATTCCATTCGGGTTGATTCCATTCCATTCCATTCCATTCCATTCGGGTTGATTCCATTCCATTCCATTCCATTCCATTCCATTCGGGTTGATTCCATTCCATTCCATTCCATTCCATTCCATTCCATTCGGGTTGATTCCATTCCGTTCCATTCCATTCGATTCCACTCCGTTCCGGTTGATTCCATTCCATTCCAATCCACTCCATTCGATTCCATTTGGTTTGATTCCATTCTATTCCTTTCCATTCCATTCCATTCCATTACATTCGGGTTGATTCCATACCATTCCATTCCATTCCATTCGGGTTGATGCCATTCCATTCCATTCCATTCCATTCCATTCCATTCCATTCCATTCCATTTGGGATGATTCCATTCCATTCTTTCCATTCCATTCCATTCCATTCCATTCGGGTTGATTCCATTCCGTTCCATTCCATTCCATTCCATTCCATTCCATTCCATTCGGATTTATTCCATTCCATTTTCATTCCATTCCATTGCATTCCTTTCCATTTCATTCGGTTTGATTCCATTCCATTCCATTCCGTTCCATTCGGGTTGATTCAATTCCATTCCATTCCATTGCATTCCATTCCATTCGGGTTGATTCCATTCCATTCCATTCCATGCCATTTGGTTTGATTCCATCCCATTACATTCCATTGAACTCCATTCCATTCCATTCCGGTTGACTGCATTCCATTCCATTCCATTCCATTCCATTCGGGATGATTCCATTCCATTCCATTCCATTCCACCACATTCCATTCCATTCGAATCCATTCCATTCATTTCGATTCCTTTCCATTCCATTCCATTCAATTCCCCTCCGTTCCGGTTGATTCCATTCCATTCCAATCCACTTCATTCCATTCCATTTGGTTTGATTCCATTCCAATCCATTCCAATCCATTCCATTCCATTCGGGTTGATTCCATTCCATTCCATTCTATTCCATTCGGGTTGATTCCATTCCATTCCATTCCATTCCATTCATGTTGATTCCATTCCATTCCATTCCATTCCATTCCATTCCATTCCATTCCATTCCATTCCATTCCATTCCATTCGGGTTGATTCCATTCCGTTCCATTCCATTCCATTTCATTCCATTCCATTGCATTCCATTCGGATTGATTCCATTCCATTTTCATTCCATTCCTTTGCATTCCTTTCCATTCCATTCGGGTTGATTCCTTTCCATTCCATTCTATTCCATTTGGGTTGATTTCATTCCATGCCATTCCATTCCATTCGAGTTGTTTCCATTCCATTCCATTCCATTCCATTCGATTTCATTCCATTCCATTCCATTCGGGTTGGTTCCATTCCATTCCATTTCATTCCATTCCATTCCATTCCATTACATTCTTTTTGATTCCATTCCATTCCATTGCATTCCATTCCATTTCATTCCATTCCATTCCGGTTGATTCCATTCCATTCCATTCCATTCCATTCTATTCGTGTTGATTCCATTCCATTCCATTCGTGTTTATTCCATTCCATTAAATTCCATTCCATTCCATTCCATTCCGTTCCATTCGGGTTGATTCCATTCCATTACGTTCCATTCCATTCCTTTCCATTCAGGTTGATTCCATTCCTTTCCATTCCATCCCATTCCATTCCATTCCATTCGGTTTAACTCCATTCCATTCCATTCCGGTTGATTACATTCCATTCCTTTGCATTCCATTTTGGTTGATTCCATTCCATTCCATTCCTTTCCATTCCATTTAGGTTGACTCCATTCCTTTCCATTCCATTCCATTCCGGTTGATTCCATTCAATTCCATTCCATTCCATTCCATTCCTTTCCATTCGGATTTATTCCATTCCATTCCATTCCATCCGATTCCATTCCATTCCATCCGATTTCATTCCATTCCATTCGGGTTGATTCCATAGCATTCCGTTCCATTCCATTCCGTTCCTTTCCAATCGATGTGATTCTATTCCATTGCGTTCCATTCCATTCCATTCCATTTCATTCAGGTTGATTCCATTCCATTCCATTGCATTCCATACCATTCCATTGCATTTCAGTTCATTCCATTCCATTCCATTCCATTCCATTCGTGTTGATGCCCTTCCATTCCATTCCATTCCACTCCATTCCATTCGTGTTGATTCCATTCCATTCCATTCCATTCCATTCGGTTTGACTCCATTCCATTACATTCCTGTTGATTCCATTCCATTCCATTCCATTCCATTCCATTCCATTCCATTCCATTCCATTCCGGTTGATTCCATTCCATTCCATTCCATTCCATTCCATTCCATTCCATTCCATTCCATTCCATTCCATTCCGGTTGACTCCATTCCATTCCATTGCATTCCATTATATTCCATTCCGGTAGATTCCATTCCATTCCATTCCATTCCATTCCTTTCCATTTGGGTTGATTCCATTCCATTAAATTCCATCCAATTCCATTCCAGTCCTTTCGGGTTGATTCCATAGCATTCCATTCCATTCCATTCCGTTCCGTTCCGTTCCAATCGGGTTGATTCTATTCCATTGCGTTCCATTCCATTCCATTCCATTCCATTCCATTCCACTTGGGTTGACTCCATTCCATTCCAATCAATTCCATTTCATTCCATTCCCTTCTGGTTGATTCCATTCCACTCCATTCAATTCCATTCCATTCCAATCCTTACCATTCCATTCCATTCGGGTTGATTACTTTCCATTCCATTCCATTCCATTCCATTCCAAACCATTCCATTCGTGTTGATAATATTCTATTCCATTCCGTTCCATTCCATTCCATTCCATTTCATTCCATCTCATTCGGGTTGATTCCATTCCATTCCATTCCATTCGGTTTGACTCCATTCCATTCCGTTCCAGTTGATTCCATTCCATTCCTTTCCATTCCATTTAGGTTGACTCCATTCCATTCCATTCCATTCCATTCCATTCCGGTTGATTCCATTCCATTCCATTCCTTTCCATTCCTTTCCATTAGGATTGATTCCATTCCATTCCATTCCATTCCATCCGATTCCATTCCATTCCATTCCATTCGTGTTGATTCCATAGAATTCCATTCCATTACATTCCGTTCCGTTCCAATCGGGTTGATTCTTTTCCATTGTGTTCCATTCCATTCCATTCGATTCCATTCCACTTCTGTTGACTCCATTCCATTCCAATCTATTCCATTCCATTCCATTCCATTCGGGTTGATTCCATTCCATTCCATTCCATTCCATTCCATTCCATGCCATTCCATTCCACTTGGGTTGCTTCCATTCCATTCCATTCCATTCGTGTTGATTCCATTCCATTCCACTCCATTCGGGTTGATTCCATTCCATTGCATTCCATTCGGTTTGATAACATTCTATTCTATTCCATCCCATTCCTTTCCATTCCATTCGGGTTGATTCCATTCCATTCCATTCCATTGCATTCCATTCCATTCGGGTTGATTCCATTCCATTCCATTCCATGCCATTTGGTTTGATTCCATCGAATTACATTTCATTGAACTCCATTGCATTCCATTCCGGTTGACTGCATTCCATTCCATTCCATTCCATTCCATTCGGGTTGATTCCATTCCATTCCATTCGATTCCACTACATTCCATTCCATTCGATTCCATTCCATTCAGTTCGATTCCTTTCCATTCCATTCCATTCGATTCCACTCCGTTACGGTTGATTCCATTCCATTCCAATCCACTGCATTCCATTTCATTTAGTTTGATTCCATTCCATTCCATCCCATTCCATTCCATTCCATTCCATTCCATTCCATTCCATTCGGGTTGATTCCATTCCATTCCATTCTATTCCATTCGGGTTGATTCCATTCCATTCCATTCCATTCCATTCCATTCCATTCGGGTTGATTCCATTCCATTCCATTCCATTCCTTTCCATTCCATTCGTGTTGATTCCATTCCATTCCATTACATTCCACTCCATTCCATTCGTGTTGATTCCATTCCATTCTATTCCATTCCATTCGGTTTGACTCCATTCCATTACATTCCTGTTGATTCCATTCCACTCCATTCCATTCCATTCCATTCCATTCCTTACCATTCCATTCCATTCGGGTTGATTACTTTCCATTCCATTCCATTCCATTCCATTCCATTCCAATCGCGTTGATTCCATTCCTTTCCATTCCATACCATTCCATTCCATTCCATTCAGTTCCATTCCATTCCCTTCCATTTGTGTTGATTCCATTCAATTTCATTCTATTCCATTGCATTCCCTTCCATTCCATTCTGGTTGATTCCATTCCATTGCATTCCATTCCATTACATTCCATGCCATTCGGGATGATTCCTTTCCATTCCATTCCATTCCATTCCATTCGATTTGATTCCATTCCATTTTATTCCATTCGATTTCTTTCCATTCCATTTTATTCGGGTTGGTTCCATTCCAATCAGTTTCATTCCATTCCATTCCATTCCGTGACATTCGGCTTGATTCCATTCCATTCCATTCCATTCCTTTCGGGTTGATTCCATTCCATTCCATTGCATTCCATTTCATTCCATTCTGGTTGATTCCATTCCATTCCATTCAATTCCATTCCATTCGTGTTGATTCCATGCCATTTCATTCCATTCCATTGCATTATATTGCATTCCAATCGGGTAGATTCCATTGCATTCCATTCCATTCAGGTTGATTGCATTCCATTCCATTCCATTCCATTCCATTCCAGTTGATTCCATTCAATTCCTTTCCATTCCATTCCATTCCGGTTGATTCCATTCCATTATATTTCATTCCATTCCGGTTGATTCCATTCCTTTTTATTCCATTCCATTCCGGTTGATTCCTTTCCATTTTATTCCATTCCATTCCGTTTGATTCCGTTCCATTGGATTCCATTCCATTCCATTCCTTTCGGGTAGATTCCATTCCATTCCATTCCATTCCATTCCATTCCATTCCATTCGTGTTGATTCCATTCCATTCCATTCCATTCCATTCCCGTTGATTCCATTCCATTCCATTCCATTCGGGTTGATTCCATTCCATTCCATTCCAATGCATTCCATTCCATTCGGGTTGATTCCATTCCACTCCATTCCATGCCATTTGGTTTGATTCCATCCGATTCCATTCCATTGAATTCCATTCCATTCCATTCCGGTTCACTGCATTCCATTCCATTCCATTCCATTCCATTCCATTCCATTCGCGTTGATTCCATTCCATTCCATTCGATTCCTCTACATTCCATTCCATTCGATTCTATTCCATTCATTTCGATTCCATTCCATTCCATTCCATTCCATTCCACTCCGTTCCGGTTCATTCCATTCCATTCTAATCCACTCCGTTCCATTCCGTTTGGTTTGATTCCATTCCATTCCATTCCAATCCATTCCATTCCATTGCATTCGAGTTGATTCCATTCCATTCCATTGCATTCCATTCGGGTTGATTGCATTCCATTCCATTCCTTTCCATTCCATTTCATTCCATTCCATTCCATTCCATTCGGGTTGATTCCATTCCATTCCATTCCATTCCCTTGCATTCCATTCGAGTTGATTCCATTCCGTTCCATTCCATTCCATTCCATTAAGATTGATTCCATTCCATTTTCATTCCATTACATTGCATTCCTTTCCATTCCATTCGGGTTGTTTCCATTCCATGCCATTCCATTCCATTCCATTCCATTCGTGTTTATTCCATTCCATTCCTTTCCATTCGCGTTGATTCCATTCCATTCCATTCCATTCGGGTTGATAACATTCTATTCCATTCCATCACATTCCATTCCATTCCATTCGGGTTGATTCCATTCCATTCCATTCCATTGCATTCCATTCCATTCGGGTTGATTCCATTCCATTCCATTCGATGCCATTTGGTTTGATTCCATCCCATTCCATTCCATTGAATTCCATTCCATTCCATTCCGGTTCACTGCATTCCATTCCATTCCATTCCATTCCATTCGGGTTGATTCCATTCCATTCCATTCGATTCCACTACATTCCATTCCATTCGATTCCATTCCATTGAATTCGATTCCATTCCATTCCATTCCATTCCATTCCACTCCGTTTCGGTTGATTCCATTCCATTCCAATCCACTCCATTCCATTCCATTTGGTTTGATTCCATTCCATTCCATTCCATTCAATTCCATTCCATTCCATTCCATTCGGGTTGATTCCATTCCATTCCATTCCATTCCATTCGGGTTGATTCCATTCCATTCCATTCCATTCCATTCGGGTTGATTCCATTCCATTCCATTCCATTCCATTCCATTCGGGTTGATTCCATTCCATTCCATTCCATTCCATTCCATTCGGGTTGATTCCATTCCGTTCCATTCCATTCGATTCCACTCCGTTCCGGTTGATTCCATTCCATTCCAATCCACTCCATTCGATTCCATTTGGTTTGATTCCATTCTATTCCTTTCCATTCCATTCCATTCCATTACATTCGGGTTGATTCCATACCATTCCATTCCATTCCATTCGGGTTGATGCCATTCCATTCCATTCCATTCCATTTCATTCCATTCGGGATGATTCCATTCCATTCTTTCCATTCCATTCCATTCCATTCCATTCGGGTTGATTCCATTCCGTTCCATTCCATTCCATTCCATTCCATTCCATTCCATTCGGATTTATTCCATTCCATTTTCATTCCATTCCATTGCATTCCTTTCCATTTCATTCGGTTTGATTCCATTCCATTCCATTCCGTTCCATTCGGGTTGATTCAATTCCATTCCATTCCATTGCATTCCATTCCATTCGGGTTGATTCCATTCCATTCCATGCCATGCCATTTGGTTTGATTCCATCCCATTACATTCCATTGAACTCCATTCCATTCCATTCCGGTTGACTGCATTCCATTCCATTCCATTCCATTCCATTCAGGATGATTCCATTCCATTCCATTCCATTCCACTACATTCCATTCCATTCGAATCCATTCCATTCATTTCGAATCCTTTCCATTCCATTCCATTCAATTCCACTCCGTTCCGGTTGATTCCATTCCATTCCAATCCACTTCATTCCATTCCATTTGGTTTGATTCCATTCCATTCCATTCCAATCCATTCCGTTCCGTTCGGGTTGATTCCATTACATTCCATTCTATTCCATTCGGGTTGATTCCATTCCATTCCATTCCATTCCATTCCATTCATGTTGATTCCATTCCATTCCATTCCATTCCATTCCATTCCATTCCATTCCATTCGAGTTGATTCCATTCCATTCCATTGCATTGCATTCCATTCCATTCCATTCCATTCCATTCCATTCGGGTTGATTCCATTCCGTTCCATTCCATTCCATTTCATTCCATTCCATTGCATTCCATTCGGATTGATTCCATTCCATTTTCATTCCATTCCTTTGCATTCCTTTCCATTCCATTCGGGTTGATTCCATTCCATTCCATTCTATTCCATTTGGGTTGATTTCATTCCATGCCATTCCATTCCATTCGAGTTGTTTCCATTCCATTCCATTCCATTCCATTCGATTCCATTCCATTACATTCCATTCGGGTTGGTTCCATTCCATTCCGTTTCATTCCATTCCATTCCATTCCATTACATTCTTTTTGATTCCATTCCATTCCATTGCATTCCATTCCATTTCATTCCATTCCATTCCGGTTGATTCCATTCCATTCCATTCCATTCCATTCTATTCGTGTTGATTCCATTCCATTCCATTCGTGTTTATTCCATTTCATTAAATTCCATTCCATTCCATTCCATTCCGTTCCATTCGGGTTGATTCCATTCCATTACGTTCCATTCCATTCCTTTCCATTCAGGTTGATTCCATTCTTTTCCATTCCATCCCATTCCATTCCATTCCATTCGGTTTAACTCCATTCCATTCCATTCCGGTTGATTACATTCCATTCCTTTCCATTCCATTTTGGTTGATTCCATTCCATTCCATTCCTTTCCATTCCGTTTAGGTTGACTCCATTCCTTTCCATTCCATTCCATTCCGGTTGATTCCATTCAATTCCATTCCATTCCATTCCATTCCTTTCCATTCGGATTTATTCCATTCCATTCCATTCCATCCGATTCCATTCCATTCCATCCGATTTCATTCCATTCCATTCGGGTTGATTCCATAGCATTCCGTTCCATTCCATTCCCTTCCTTTCCAATCGATGTGATTCTATTCCATTGCGTTCCATTCCATTCCATTCCATTCCATTCAGGTTGATTCCATTCCATTCCATTGCATTCCATACCATTCCATTCCATTTCAGTTCATTCCATTCCATTCCATTCCATTCCATTCCATTCGTGTTGATTCCCTTCCATTCCATTCCATTCCACTCCATTCCATTCGTGTTGACTCCATTCCATTCCATTCCATTCCATTCGGTTTGACTCCATTCCATTACATTCCTGTTGATTCCATTCCATTCCATTCCATTCCATTCCATTCCATTCCATTCCATTCCTTTCCTATCCATTTAGGTTGATTCCATTCCATTCCATTCCATTCCTTTCCTATCCATTTAGGTTGATTCCATTCCATTCCATTCCATTCCATTCCGGTTGATTCCATTCCATTCCATTCCATTCCATTCCATTCCATTCCATTCCATTCAATTCCATTCCATTCCATTCCGGTTGACTCCATTCCATTCCATTGCATTCCATTATATTCCATTCCGGTAGATTCCATTCCATTCCATTCCATTCCATTCCATTCCTTTCCATTTGGGTTGATTCCATTCCATTAAATTCCATCCGATTCCATTCCAGTCCTTTCGGGTTGATTCCATAGCATTCCATTCCATTCCATTCCGTTCCGTTCCGTTCCAATCGGGTTGATTCTATTCCATTGCGTTCCATTCCATTCCATTCCATTCCATTCCACTTGGGTTGACTCCATTCCATTCCAATCAATTCCATTTCATTCCATTCCCTTCTGGTTGATTCCATTCCACTCCATTCAATTCCATTCCATTCCAATCCTTACCATTCCATTCCATTCGGGTTGATTACTTTCCATTCCATTCCATTCCATTCCATTCCAAACCATTCCATTCGTGTTGATAATATTCTATTCCATTCCGTTCCATTCCATTCCATTCCATTTCATTCCATTCCATTCGGGTTGATTCCATTCCATTCCATTCCATTCGTTTTGACTCCATTCCATTCCGTTCCAGTTGATTCCATTCCATTGCTTTCCATTCCATTTAGGTTGACTCCATTCCATTCCATTCCATTCCATTCCGGTTGATTCCATTCCATTCCATTCCTTTCCATTCCTTTCCATTAGGATTGATTCCATTCCATTCCATTCCATTCCATCCGATTCCATTCCATTCCATTCCATTCGTGTTGATTCCATAGCATTCCATTCCATTACATTCCGTTCCGTTCCAATCGGGTTGATTCTTTTCCATTGTGTTCCATTCCATTCCATTCGATTCCATTCCACTTCTGTTGACTCCATTCCATTCCAATCTATTCCATTCCATTCCATTCCATTCGGGTTGATTCCATTCCATTCCATTCCATTCCATTCCATTCCATGCCATTCCATTCCACTTGGGTTGCTTCCATTCCATTCCATTCCATTCGTGTTGATTCCATTCCATTCCACTCCATTCGGGTTGATTCCATTCCATTGCATTCCATTCGGGTTGATAACATTCTATTCTATTCCATCCCATTCCTTTCCATTCCATTCGGGTTGATTCCATTCCATTCCATTCCATTGCATTCCATTCCATTCGGGTTGATTCCATTCCATTCCATTCAATGCCATTTGGTTTGATTCCATCGAATTACATTTCATTGAACTCCATTGCATTCCATTCCGGTTGACTGCATTCCATTCCATTCCATTCCATTCCATTCGGGTTGTTTCCATTCCATTCCATTCGATTCCACAACATTCCATTCCATTCGATTCCATTCCATTCAGTTCAATTCCTTTCCATTCCATTCCATTCGATTCCACTCCGTTACGGTTGATTCCATTGCATTCCAATCCACTGCATTCCATTTCATTTAGATTGATTCCATTCCATTCCATCCCATTCCATCCCATTCCATTCCATTCCATTCCATTCCATTCCATTCCATTCGGGTTGATTCCATTCCATTCCATTCTATTCCATTCGGGTTGATTCCATTCCATTCCATTCCATTCCATTCCATTCCATTCCATTCCATTCCATTCCATTC
Source organism: Pan paniscus (assembly GCF_029289425.2). Taxonomy (NCBI): domain Eukaryota; kingdom Metazoa; phylum Chordata; class Mammalia; order Primates; family Hominidae; genus Pan; species Pan paniscus. Next base: position 61,504,844 of record NC_073260.2, read on the forward strand.
GGGTTGATTCCATTCCATTCCATTCCATTCCATTCCATTCCATTCCATTCCATTCGTGTTGATTCCATTCCATTCCATTACATTCCACTCCATTCCATTCGTGTTGATTCCATTCCATTCTATTCCATTCCATTCGGTTTGACTCCATTCCATTACATTCCTGTTGATTCCATTCCACTCCATTCCGTTTCATTCCATTCCATTCCTTACCATTCCATTCCATTCGGGTTGATTACTTTCCATTCCATTCCATTCCATTCCATTCCATTCCAAACCATTCCATTCGAGTTGATAATATTCTATTCCATTCCGTTCCATTCCATTCCATTCCATTTCATTCCATTCCATTCGAGTTGATTCCATTCCATTCCATTCCATTCGGTTTGACTCCATTCCATTCCATTCCGGTTGATTCCATTCCATTCCTTTCCATTCCATTTAGGTTGATTCCATTCCATTTCATTCCTTTCCATTCCATTTAGGTTGACTCCATTCCATTCCATTCCATTCCATTCCATTCCGGTTGATTCCATTCCATTCAATTCCATTCCTTTCCATTCCTTTCCATTAGGATTGATTCCATTCCATTCCATTCCATCCGATTCCATTCCATTCCATTCCATTCGGGTGGATTCCATAGCATTCCATTCCATTCCATTCCGTTCCGTTCCACTCTGGTTGATTCTATTCCATTGCGTTCCATTCCATTCCATTCCATTCCATTCCATTCCATTCCAGTTGGGTTGACTCCACTGCATTCCAATCTATTCCATTCCATTCCATTCCATTTCATTCCATTCGGGTTGATTCCATTCCACTGCATTCCATTCCATTCCATTCCATGTCAGTCGGGTTGAATCCATTCCATTCCATTCCGTTCCATTCGGGTTGATTCTATTCCATTCCATTCCATTCCATTCCATTCCACTTGCGTTGCTTCCATTCCATTCCATTCCATTCGTGTTGATTTCATTCCATTGCATTCCACTCGGGTTGATTCCATTGCATTCCATTCCATTCGGGTTGATAACATTCTATTCTATTCCATCCCATTCCATTCCATTCCATTCGGGTTGATTCCATTCCATTCCATTCCATTGCATTCCATTCCATTCAGGTTGACTCCATTCCATTCCATTCCATTCCATTATATTCCATTCTAGTTGATTCCATTCCATTCCATTCCATTCCATTCCTTTCCATTTGGGTTGATTCCATTCCATTAAATTCCATCCGATTCCATTCCATTCCTTTCCGGTTGATTTCATAGCATTCCATTCCATTCCATTCCGTTCCATTCCAATCGGGTTGATTCTATTCCATTGCGTTCCTTTCCTTTCCCTTCCATTCCTTTCTACTTGGGTTGACTCCATTCCATTCCAATCTATTCCATTCCACTCCATTCCATTCCATTCTGGTTGATTCCTTTCCACTCCATTGCATTCCATTCCATTCCATTCCTTACCATTCCATTCCATTCGGGTTGATTACTTTCCATTCCATTCCATTCCATTCCAAACCATTCCATTCGAGTTGATAATATTCTATTCTATTCCGTTCCATTCCATTCCATTCGAATTCATTCCATTCCATTCGGGTTGATTCCATTCCATTCCATTCCATTCGGTTTGACTCCATTCCATTCCATTCCGGTTGATTCCATTCCATTCCTTTCCATTCCATTTTGGTTGATTCCATTCCATTTCATTCCTTTCCATTCCATTTCGGTTGACTCCATTCCATTCCATTCCATTCCATTCATTTCCGGTTGATTCCATTCCATTCCATTCCTTTCCATTAGGATTGATTCCATTCCATTCCATTCCATCCGATTCCATTCCATTCCATTCCATTCGGGTTGATTCCATAGCATTCCATTCCATTCCATTCCGATCCGTTCCAATCGGGTTGATTCTATTCCATTGCGTGCCATTCCATTCCATTCCATTCCATTCCACTTGGGTTGACTCCATTCCATTCCAATCTATTCCATTCCATTCCATTCCATTCCATTCGGGTTGATTCCATTCCACTCCATTCCATTCCATTCCATTCCATTTCATTCGGGTTGATTCCCTTTCATTCCATTCCGTTCCATTCGGGTTGATTCTATTCCATTCCATTCCATTCCATTCCATTCCACTTGGGTTGCTTACATTCCATTCCATTCCATTCCATTCGTGTTGATTCCATTCCATTCCATTCCATTCGGGTTGATTCCATTCCATTCCATTCCATTCGGGTTGATAACATTCTATTCTATTCCATGCAATTCCATTCCATTCCATTCGGGTTGATTCCATTCCATTCCATTCCATTGCATTCCATTCCATTCGGGTTGATTCCATTCCATTCCATTCCATTCCATTGCATTCCATTCGAGTTGATTCCATTCCGTTCCATTCCATTCCATTCCATTCCATTCCATTCCATTCCATTCCATTAAGATTGATTCCATTCCATTTTCATTCCATTCCATTGCATTCCTTTCCATTGCATTCGGGTTGATTCCATTCCATTCCATTCTATTTCATATGGGTTGATTCCATTCCATTCGATTTGATTCCATTCCATTTCATTCCATTCCATTCGATTTCATTCCATTCCATTCCATTCGGGTTGGTTCCATTCCATTCCGTTTCATTCCATTTCATTCCATTCCATTACATTCTCTTTGATTCCATTCCATTCCATTGCATTCCATTCCATTCCATTGCATTCCATTCCATTCCATTCCATTCCGGTTGATTCCATTCCATTCCATTCCATTCTATTCGTGTTGATTCCATTCCATTCCATTCGTGTTTATTCCATTCCATTCCATTCCATTCCATTCCATTCCATTCCATTCCATTCCATTCCATTCGGGTTGATTCCATTCCATTCCCTTCCATTCAATTCCTTTCCATTCAGGTTGATTCCATTCCATTCCATTCTATCCCATTCCATTCCATTCCTTTTGGTTTAACTCCATTCCATTCCATTCCGGTTGATTCCATTCCATTCCTTTCCATTCCATTTTGGTTGATTCCATTCCATTCCATTCCTTTCCATTCCATTTAGGTTGACTCCATTCCTTTCCATCCCATTCCGTTCCGGTTGATTCCATTCAATTCCATCCCATTCCATTCCTTTCCATTCGGATTTATTCCATTCCATTCCTTTCCATCCGATTCCATTCCATTCCATCCGATTTCATTCCATTCCATTCGGGTTGATTCCATGCCACTCCATTCCATTCCATTCCATTCCATTCCATTCCATTCCATTTCATTCGTGTTGATTCCATTCCATTCCATTCCATTCCGTTCGGGTTGATTCTGTTCGATTCCATTACATTCCATTCCTTTCCACTTCGGTTGCTCCCATTCCATTCCATTCCGTTCCATTCGTGTTTATTCCATTCCATTCCATTCCATTCGTGTTGATTCCATTCCATTCCATTCCATTCCGGTTGATTCCATTCCATTCCATTCCATTCCATTCCATTCCATTCCTTTCCATTCCATTCCGGTTGACTCCATTCCATTCCATTCCATTCCATTATATTCCATTCCGGTTGATTCCATTCCATTCCATTCCATTCCATTCCTTTCCATTTGGGTTGATTCCATTCCATTAAATTCCATCCGATTCCATTCCATTCCTTTCCGGTTGATTTCATAGCATTCCATTCCATTCCATTCCGTTCCATTCCAATCGGGTTGATTCTATTCCATTGCGTTCCTTTCCTTTCCCTTCCATTCCTTTCCACTTGGGTTGACTCCATTCCATTCCAATCTATTCCATTCCACTCCATTCCATTCCATTCTGGTTGATTCCTTTCCACTCCATTGCATTCCATTCCATTCCATTCCTTACCATTCCATTCCATTCGGGTTGATTACTTTCCATTCCATTCCATTCCATTCCAAACCATTCCATTCGAATTGATAATATTCTATTCTATTCCGTTCCATTCCATTCCATTCCAATTCATTCCATTCCATTCGGGTTGATTCCATTCCATTCCATTCCATTCGGTTTGACTCCATTCCATTCCATTCCGGTTGATTCCATTCCATTCCTTTCCATTCCATTTTGGTTGATTCCATTCCATTTCATTCCTTTCCATTCCATTTCGGTTGACTCCATTCCATTCCATTCCATTCCATTCATTTCCGGTTGATTCCATTCCATTCCATTCCTTTCCATTAGGATTGATTCCATTCCATTCCATTCCATCCGATTCCATTCCATTCCATTCCATTCGGGTTGATTCCATAGCATTCCATTCCATTCCATTCCGATCCGTTCCAATGGGGTTGATTCTATTCCATTGCGTGCCATTCCATTCCATTCCATTCCATTCCACTTGGGTTGACTCCATTCCATTCCAATCTATTCCATTCCATTCCATTCCATTCCATTCGGGTTGATTCCATTCCACTCCATTCCATTCCATTCCATTCCATTTCATTCGGGTTGATTCCATTTCATTCCATTCCGTTCCATTCGGGTTGATTCTATTCCATTCCATTCCATTCCATTCCATTCCACTTGGGTTGCTTACATTCCATTCCATTCCATTCCATTCGTGTTGATTCCATTCCATTCCATTCCATTCGGGTTGATTCCATTCCATTCCATTCCATTCGGGTTGATAACATTCTATTCTATTCCATGCAATTCCATTCCATTCCATTCGGGTTGATTCCATTCCATTCCATTCCATTGCATTCCATTCCATTCGGGTTGATTCCATTCCATTCCATTCCATTCCATTGCATTCCATTCGAGTTGATTCCATTCCGTTCCATTCCATTCCATTCCATTCCATTCCATTCCATTCCATTTAGATTGATTCCATTCCATTTTCATTCCATTCCATTGCATTCCTTTCCATTGCATTCGGGTTGATTCCATTCCATTCCATTCTATTTCATATGGGTTGATTCCATTCCATTCGATTTGATTCCATTCCATTTCATTCCATTCCATTCGATTTCATTCCATTCCATTCCATTCGGGTTGGTTCCATTCCATTCCGTTTCATTCCATTTCATTCCATTCCATTACATTCTCTTTGATTCCATTCCATTCCATTGCATTCCATTCCATTCCATTGCATTCCATTCCATTCCATTCCATTCCGGTTGATTCCATTCCATTCCATTCCATTCTATTCGTGTTGATTCCATTCCATTCCATTCGTGTTTATTCCATTCCATTCCATTCCATTCCATTCCATTCCATTCCATTCCATTCCATTCCATTCGGGTTGATTCCATTCCATTCCCTTCCATTCAATTCCTTTCCATTCAGGTTGATTCCATTCCATTCCATTCTATCCCATTCCATTCCATTCCTTTTGGTTTAACTCCATTCCATTCCATTCCGGTTGATTCCATTCCATTCCTTTCCATTCCATTTTGGTTGATTCCATTCCATTCCATTCCTTTCCATTCCATTTAGGTTGACTCCATTCCTTTCCATCCCATTCGGTTCCGGTTGATTCCATTCAATTCCATCCCATTCGATTCCTTTCCATTCGGATTTATTCCATTCCATTCCTTTCCATCCGATTCCATTCCATTCCATCCGATTTCATTCCATTCCATTCGGGTTGATTCCATGCCACTCCATTCCATTCCATTCCATTCCATTCCATTCCATTCCACTTGGGTTGCTTACATTCCATTCCATTCCATTCCATTCGTGTTGATTCCATTCCATTCCACTCCATTCGGGTTGATTCCATTCCTTTCCATTCCATTCGGGTTGATTCCATTCCATTCCATTCCATTGCATTCCATTCCATTCGGGTTGATTCCATTCCATTCCATTCCATGCCATTTGGTTTGATTCCATCGAATTACATTTCATTGAACTCCATTGCATTCCATTCCGGTTGACTGCATTCCATTCCATTCCATTCCATTCCATTCCATTCGGGTTGATTCCATTCCATTCCATTCGATTCCACTACATTCCATTCCATTCGATTCCATTCCATTCAGTTCGATTCCTTTCCATTCCATTCCGTTCGATTCCACTCCGTTACGGTTGATTCCATTCCATTCCAATCCACTGCATTCCATTTCATTTAGTTTGATTCCATTCCATTCCATCCCATTCCATTCCATTCCATTCCATTCCATTCCATTCCTTTCCTATCCATTTAGGTTGATTCCATTCCATTCCATTCCATTCCATTCGGGTTGATAACATTCTATTCCATTCCATCACATTCCATTCCATTCCATTCGGGTTGATTCCATTCCATTCCATTCCATTGCATTCCATTCCATTCGTGTTGATTCCATTCCATTCCATTCGATGCCATTTGGTTTGATACCATCCCATTCCATTCGATGCCATTTGGTTTGATTCCATCCCATTCCATTCCATTGAATTCCATTCCATTCCATTCCGGTTCACTGCATTCCATTCCATTCCATTCCATTCCATTCGGGTTGATTCCATTCCATTCCATTCGATTCCACTACATTCCATTCCATTCGATTCCATTCCATTGAGTTCGATTCCATTCCATTCCATTCCATTCCATTCCACTCCGTTTCGGTTGATTCCATTCCATTCCAATCCACTCCATTCCATTCCATTTGGTTTGATTCCATTCCATTCCATTCCATTCAATTCCATTCCATTCCATTCCATTCGGGTTGATTCCATTCCATTCCATTCCATTCCATTCGGGTTGATTCCATTCCATTCCATTCCATTCCATTCCATTCCATTCGGGTTGATTCCATTCCATTCCATTCCATTCCATTCCATTCGGGTTGATTCCATTCCATTCCATTCCATTCCATTCCATTCCATTCGGGTTGATTCCATTCCGTTCCATTCCATTCGATTCCACTCCGTTCCGGTTGATTCCATTCCATTCCAATCCACTCCATTCGATTCCATTTGGTTTGATTCCATTCTATTCCTTTCCATTCCATTCCATTCCATTACATTCGGGTTGATTCCATACCATTCCATTCCATTCCATTCGGGTTGATGCCATTCCATTCCATTCCATTCCATTCCATTTGGGATGATTCCATTCCATTCTTTCCATTCCATTCCATTCCATTCCATTCGGGTTGATTCCATTCCGTTCCATTCCATTCCATTCCATTCCATTCCATTCCATTCGGATTTATTCCATTCCATTTTCATTCCATTCCATTGCATTCCTTTCCATTTCATTCGGTTTGATTCCATTCCATTCCATTCCGTTCCATTCGGGTTGATTCAATTCCATTCCATTCCATTGCATTCCATTCCATTCGGGTTGATTCCATTCCATTCCATTCCATGCCATTTGGTTTGATTCCATCCCATTACATTCCATTGAACTCCATTCCATTCCATTCCGGTTGACTGCATTCCATTCCATTCCATTCCATTCCATTCGGGATGATTCCATTCCATTCCATTCCATTCCACCACATTCCATTCCATTCGAATCCATTCCATTCATTTCGATTCCTTTCCATTCCATTCCATTCAATTCCACTCCGTTCCGGTTGATTCCATTCCATTCCAATCCACTTCATTCCATTCCATTTGGTTTGATTCCATTCCATTCCATTCCAATCCATTCCATTCCATTCGGGTTGATTCCATTCCATTCCATTCTATTCCATTCGGGTTGATTCCATTCCATTACATTCCATTCCATTCATGTTGATTCCATTCCATTCCATTCCATTCCATTCCATTCCATTCCATTCCATTCCATTCGGGTTGATTCCATTCCGTTCCATTCCATTCCATTTCATTCCATTCCATTGCATTCCATTCGGATTGATTCCATTCCATTTTCATTCCATTCCTTTGCATTCCTTTCCATTCCATTCGGGTTGATTCCATTCCATTCCATTCTATTCCATTTGGGTTGATTTCATTCCATGCCATTCCATTCCATTCGAGTTGTTTCCATTCCATTCCATTCCATTCCATTCGATTTCATTCCATTCCATTCCATTCGGGTTGGTTCCATTCCATTCCGTTTCATTCCATTCCATTCCATTCCATTACATTCTTTTTGATTCCATTCCATTCCATTGCATTCCATTCCATTTCATTCCATTCCATTCCGGTTGATTCCATTCCATTCCATTCCATTCCATTCTATTCGTGTTGATTCCATTCCATTCCATTCGTGTTTATTCCATTCCATTAAATTCCATTCCATTCCATTCCATTCCGTTCCATTCGGGTTGATTCCATTCCATTACGTTCCATTCCATTCCTTTCCATTCAGGTTGATTCCATTCCTTTCCATTCCATCCCATTCCATTCCATTCCATTCGGTTTAACTCCATTCCATTCCATTCCGGTTGATTACATTCCATTCCTTTCCATTCCATTTTGGTTGATTCCATTCCATTCCATTCCTTTCCATTCCATTTAGGTTGACTCCATTCCTTTCCATTCCATTCCATTCCGGTTGATTCCATTCAATTCCATTCCATTCCATTCCATTCCTTTCCATTCGGATTTATTCCATTCCATTCCATTCCATCCGATTCCATTCCATTCCATCCGATTTCATTCCATTCCATTCGGGTTGATTCCATAGCATTCCGTTCCATTCCATTCCGTTCCTTTCCAATCGATGTGATTCTATTCCATTGCGTTCCATTCCATTCCATTCCATTCAGGTTGATTCCATTCCATTCCATTGCATTCCATACCATTCCATTGCATTTCAGTTCATTCCATTCCATTCCATTCCATTCCATTCGTGTTGATGCCCTTCCATTCCATTCCATTCCACTCCATTCCATTCGTGTTGATTCCATTCCATTCCATTCCATTCCATTCGGTTTGACTCCATTCCATTACATTCCTGTTGATTCCATTCCATTCCATTCCATTCCATTCCATTCCATTCCATTCCATTCCATTCCATTCCATTCCGGTTGATTCCATTCCATTCCATTCCATTCCATTCCATTCCATTCCATTCCATTCCATTCCGGTTGACTCCATTCCATTCCATTGCATTCCATTATATTCCATTCCGGTAGATTCCATTCCATTCCATTCCATTCCATTCCTTTCCATTTGGGTTGATTCCATTCCATTAAATTCCATCCGATTCCATTCCAGTCCTTTCGGGTTGATTCCATAGCATTCCATTCCATTCCATTCCGTTCCGTTCCGTTCCAATCGGGTTGATTCTATTCCATTGCGTTCCATTCCATTCCATTCCATTCCATTCCATTCCACTTGGGTTGACTCCATTCCATTCCAATCAATTCCATTTCATTCCATTCCCTTCTGGTTGATTCCATTCCACTCCATTCAATTCCATTCCATTCCAATCCTTACCATACCATTCCATTCGGGTTGATTACTTTCCATTCCATTCCATTCCATTCCATTCCAAACCATTCCATTCGTGTTGATAATATTCTATTCCATTCCGTTCCATTCCATTCCATTCCATTTCATTCCATTCCATTCGGGTTGATTCCATTCCATTCCATTCCATTCGGTTTGACTCCATTCCATTCCGTTCCAGTTGATTCCATTCCATTCCTTTCCATTCCATTTAGGTTGACTCCATTCCATTCCATTCCATTCCATTCCATTCCGGTTGATTCCATTCCATTCCATTCCTTTCCATTCCTTTCCATTAGGATTGATTCCATTCCATTCCATTCCATTCCATCCGATTCCATTCCATTCCATTCCATTCGTGTTGATTCCATAGCATTCCATTCCATTACATTCCGTTCCGTTCCAATCGGGTTGATTCTTTTCCATTGTGTTCCATTCCATTCCATTCGATTCCATTCCATTTCTGTTGACTCCATTCCATTCCAATCTATTCCATTCCATTCCATTCCATTCGGGTTGATTCCATTCCATTCCATTCCATTCCATTCCATTCCATGCCATTCCATTCCACTTGGGTTGCTTCCATTCCATTCCATTCCATTCGTGTTGATTCCATTCCATTCCACTCCATTCGGGTTGATTCCATTCCATTGCATTCCATTCGGTTTGATAACATTCTATTCTATTCCATCCCATTCCTTTCCATTCCATTCGGGTTGATTCCATTCCATTCCATTCCATTGCATTCCATTCCATTCGGGTTGATTCCATTCCATTCCATTCCATGCCATTTGGTTTGATTCCATCGAATTACATTTCATTGAACTCCATTGCATTCCATTCCGGTTGACTGCATTCCATTCCATTCCATTCCATTCCATTCGGGTTGATTCCATTCCATTCCATTCGATTCCACTACATTCCATTCCATTCGATTCCATTCCATTCAGTTCGATTCCTTTCCATTCCATTCCATTCGATTCCACTCCGTTACGGTTGATTCCATTCCATTCCAATCCACTGCATTCCATTTCATTTAGTTTGATTCCATTCCATTCCATCCCATTCCATTCCATTCCATTCCATTCCATTCCATTCGGGTTGATTCCATTCCATTCCATTCTATTCCATTCGGGTTGATTCCATTCCATTCCATTCCATTCCATTCCATTCCATTCGGGTTGATTCCATTCCATTCCATTCCATTCCTTTCCATTCCATTCGTGTTGATTCCATTCCATTCCATTACATTCCACTCCATTCCATTCGTGTTGATTCCATTCCATTCTATTCCATTCCATTCGGTTTGACTCCATTCCATTACATTCCTGTTGATTCCATTCCACTCCATTCCATTCCATTCCATTCCATTCCTTACCATTCCATTCCATTCGGGTTGATTACTTTCCATTCCATTCCATTCCATTCCATTCCATTCCAATCGCGTTGATTCCATTCCTTTCCATTCCATACCATTCCATTCCATTCCATTCAGTTCCATTCCATTCCCTTCCATTTGTGTTGATTCCATTCAATTTCATTCTATTCCATTGCATTCCCTTCCATTCCATTCTGGTTGATTCCATTCCATTGCATTCCATTCCATTACATTCCATGGCATTCGGGATGATTCCTTTCCATTCCATTCCATTCCATTCCATTCGATTTGATTCCATTCCATTTTATTCCATTCGATTTCTTTCCATTCCATTTTATTCGTGTTGGTTCCATTCCAATCAGTTTCATTCCATTCCATTCCATTCCGTGACATTCGGCTTGATTCCATTCCATTCCATTCCATTCCTTTCGGGTTGATTCCATTCCATTCCATTGCATTCCATTTCATTCCATTCTGGTTGATTCCATTCCATTCCATTCAATTCCATTCCATTCGTGTTGATTCCATGCCATTTCATTCCATTCCATTGCATTATATTGCATTCCAATCGGGTAGATTCCATTGCATTCCATTCCATTCAGGTTGATTGCATTCCATTCCATTCCATTCCATTCCATTCCAGTTGATTCCATTCAATTCCTTTCCATTCCATTCCATTCCGGTTGATTCCATTCCATTATATTTCATTCCATTCCGGTTGATTCCATTCCTTTTTATTCCATTCCATTCCGGTTGATTCCTTTCCATTTTATTCCATTCCATTCCGTTTGATTCCGTTCCATTGGATTCCATTCCATTCCATTCCTTTCGGGTAGATTCCATTCCATTCCATTCCATTCCATTCCATTCCATTCCATTCCATTCGTGTTGATTCCATTCCATTCCATTCCATTCCATTCGCGTTGATTCCATTCCATTCCATTCCATTCGGGTTGATTCCATTCCATTCCATTCCAATGCATTCCATTCCATTCGGGTTGATTCCATTCCACTCCATTCCATGCCATTTGGTTTGATTCCATCCGATTCCATTCCATTGAATTCCATTCCATTCCATTCCGGTTCACTGCATTCCATTCCATTCCATTCCATTCCATTCCATTCCATTCGCGTTGATTCCATTCCATTCCATTCGATTCCTCTACATTCCATTCCATTCGATTCTATTCCATTCATTTCGATTCCATTCCATTCCATTCCATTCCATTCCACTCCGTTCCGGTTCATTCCATTCCATTCTAATCCACTCCGTTCCATTCCGTTTGGTTTGATTCCATTCCATTCCATTCCAATCCATTCCATTCCATTGCATTCGAGTTGATTCCATTCCATTCCATTGCATTCCATTCGGGTTGATTGCATTCCATTCCATTCCTTTCCATTCCATTTCATTCCATTCCATTCCATTCCATTCGGGTTGATTCCATTCCATTCCATTCCATTTCCTTGCATTCCATTCGAGTTGATTCCATTCCGTTCCATTCCATTCCATTCCATTAAGATTGATTCCATTCCATTTTCATTCCATTACATTGCATTCCTTTCCATTCCATTCGGGTTGTTTCCATTCCATGCCATTCCATTCCATTCCATTCCATTCGTGTTTATTCCATTCCATTCCTTTCCATTCGCGTTGATTCCATTCCATTCCATTCCATTCGGGTTGATAACATTCTATTCCATTCCATCACATTCCATTCCATTCCATTCGGGTTGATTCCATTCCATTCCATTCCATTGCATTCCATTCCATTCGGGTTGATTCCATTCCATTCCATTCGATGCCATTTGGTTTGATTCCATCCCATTCCATTCCATTGAATTCCATTCCATTCCATTCCGGTTCACTGCATTCCATTCCATTCCATTCCATTCCATTCGGGTTGATTCCATTCCATTCCATTCGATTCCACTACATTCCATTCCATTCGATTCCATTCCATTGAGTTCGATTCCATTCCATTCCATTCCATTCCATTCCACTCCGTTTCGGTTGATTCCATTCCATTCCAATCCACTCCATTCCATTCCATTTGGTTTGATTCCATTCCATTCCATTCCATTCAATTCCATTCCATTCCATTCCATTCGGGTTGATTCCATTCCATTCCATTCCATTCCATTCGGATTGATTCCATTCCATTCCATTCCATTCCATTCGGGTTGATTCCATTCCATTCCATTCCATTCCATTCCATTCGGGTTGATTCCATTCCATTCCATTCCATTCCATTCCATTCGGGTTGATTCCATTCCGTTCCATTCCATTCGATTCCACTCCGTTCCGGTTGATTCCATTCCATTCCAATCCACTCCATTCGATTCCATTTGGTTTGATTCCATTCTATTCCTTTCCATTCCATTCCATTCCATTACATTCGGGTTGATTCCATACCATTCCATTCCATTCCATTCGGGTTGATTGCATTCCATTCCATTCCTTTCCATTCCATTTCATTCCATTCCATTCCATTCCATTCGGGTTGATTCCATTCCATTCCATTCCATTTCCTTGCATTCCATTCGAGTTGATTCCATTCCGTTCCATTCCATTCCATTCCATTAAGATTGATTCCATTCCATTTTCATTCCATTACATTGCATTCCTTTCCATTCCATTCGGGTTGTTTCCATTCCATGCCATTCCATTCCATTCCATTCCATTCGTGTTTATTCCATTCCATTCCTTTCCATTCGCGTTGATTCCATTCCATTCCATTCCATTCGGGTTGATAACATTCTATTCCATTCCATCACATTCCATTCCATTCCATTCGGGTTGATTCCATTCCATTCCATTCCATTGCATTCCATTCCATTCGGGTTGATTCCATTCCATTCCATTCGATGCCATTTGGTTTGATTCCATCCCATTCCATTCCATTGAATTCCATTCCATTCCATTCCGGTTCACTGCATTCCATTCCATTCCATTCCATTCCATTCGGGTTGATTCCATTCCATTCCATTCGATTCCACTACATTCCATTCCATTCGATTCCATTCCATTGAGTTCGATTCCATTCCATTCCATTCCATTCCATTCCACTCCGTTTCGGTTGATTCCATTCCATTCCAATCCACTCCATTCCATTCCATTTGGTTTGATTCCATTCCATTCCATTCCATTCAATTCCATTCCATTCCATTCCATTCGGGTTGATTCCATTCCATTCCATTCCATTCCATTCGGATTGATTCCATTCCATTCCATTCCATTCCATTCGGGTTGATTCCATTCCATTCCATTCCATTCCATTCCATTCGGGTTGATTCCATTCCATTCCATTCCATTCCATTCCATTCGGGTTGATTCCATTCCGTTCCATTCCATTCGATTCCACTCCGTTCCGGTTGATTCCATTCCATTCCAATCCACTCCATTCGATTCCATTTGGTTTGATTCCATTCTATTCCTTTCCATTCCATTCCATTCCATTACATTCGGGTTGATTCCATACCATTCCATTCCATTCCATTCGGGTTGATGCCATTCCATTCCATTCCATTCCATTCCATTCCATTCGGGATGATTCCATTCCATTCTTTCCATTCCATTCCATTCCATTCCATTCGGGTTGATTCCATTCCGTTCCATTCCATTCCATTCCATTCCATTCCATTCCATTCGGATTTATTCCATTCCATTTTCATTCCATTCCATTGCATTCCTTTCCATTTCATTCGGTTTGATTCCATTCCATTCCATTCCGTTCCATTCGGGTTGATTCAATTCCATTCCATTCCATTGCATTCCATTCCATTCGGGTTGATTCCATTCCATTCCATGCCATGCCATTTGGTTTGATTCCATCCCATTACATTCCATTGAACTCCATTCCATTCCATTCCGGTTGACTGCATTCCATTCCATTCCATTCCATTCCATTCAGGATGATTCCATTCCATTCCATTCCATTCCACTACATTCCATTCCATTCGAATCCATTCCATTCATTTCGAATCCTTTCCATTCCATTCCATTCAATTCCACTCCGTTCCGGTTGATTCCATTCCATTCCAATCCACTTCATTCCATTCCATTTGGTTTGATTTCATTCCATTCCATTCCAATCCATTCCGTTCCATTCGGGTTGATTCCATTCCATTCCATTCTATTCCATTCGGGTTGATTCCATTCCATTCCATTCCATTCCATTCCATTCCATTCATGTTGATTCCATTCCATTCCATTCCATTCCATTCCATTCCATTCCATTCCATTCGAGTTGATTCCATTCCATTCCATTGCATTGCATTCCATTCCATTCCATTCCATTCCATTCCATTCGGGTTGATTCCATTCCGTTCCATTCCATTCCATTTCATTCCATTCCATTGCATTCCATTCGGATTGATTCCATTCCATTTTCATTCCATTCCTTTGCATTCCTTTCCATTCCATTCGGGTTGATTCCATTCCATTCCATTCTATTCCATTTGGGTTGATTTCATTCCATGCCATTCCATTCCATTCGAGTTGTTTCCATTCCATTCCATTCCATTCCATTCCTTTCGGGTAGATTCCATTCCATTCCATTCCATTCCATTCCATTCCATTCGTGTTGATTCCATTCCATTCCATTCCATTCCATTCGCGTTGATTCCATTCCATTCCATTCCATTCGGGTTGATTCCATTCCATTCCATTCCAATGCATTCCATTCCATTCGGGTTGATTCCATTCCACTCCATTCCATGCCATTTGGTTTGATTCCATCCGATTCCATTCCATTGAATTCCATTCCATTCCATTCCGGTTCACTGCATTCCATTCCATTCCATTCCATTCCATTCCATTCCATTCGCGTTGATTCCATTCCATTCCATTCGATTCCTCTACATTCCATTCCATTCGATTCTATTCCATTCATTTCGATTCCATTCCATTCCATTCCATTCCATTCCACTCCGTTCCGGTTCATTCCATTCCATTCTAATCCACTCCGTTCCATTCCGTTTGGTTTGATTCCATTCCATTCCATTCCAATCCATTCCATTCCATTGCATTCGAGTTGATTCCATTCCATTCCATTGCATTCCATTCGGGTTGATTGCATTCCATTCCATTCCTTTCCATTCCATTTCATTCCATTCCATTCCATTCCATTCGGGTTGATTCCATTCCATTCCATTCCATTCCCTTGCATTCCATTCGAGTTGATTCCATTCCGTTCCATTCCATTCCATTCCATTAAGATTGATTCCATTCCATTTTCATTCCATTACATTGCATTCCTTTCCATTCCATTCGGGTTGTTTCCATTCCATGCCATTCCATTCCATTCCATTCCATTCGTGTTTATTCCATTCCATTCCTTTCCATTCGCGTTGATTCCATTCCATTCCATTCCATTCGGGTTGATAACATTCTATTCCATTCCATCACATTCCATTCCATTCCATTCGGGTTGATTCCATTCCATTCCATTCCATTGCATTCCATTCCATTCGGGTTTATTCCATTCCATTCCATTCGATGCCATTTGGTTTGATTCCATCCCATTCCATTCCATTGAATTCCATTCCATTCCATTCCGGTTCACTGCATTCCATTCCATTCCATTCCATTCCATTCGGGTTGATTCCATTCCATTCCATTCGATTCCACTACATTCCATTCCATTCGATTCCATTCCATTGAGTTCGATTCCATTCCATTCCATTCCATTCCATTCCACTCCGTTTCGGTTGATTCCATTCCATTCCAATCCACTCCATTCCATTCCATTTGGTTTGATTCCATTCCATTCCATTCCATTCAATTCCATTCCATTCCATTCCATTCGGGTTGATTCCATTCCATTCCACTCCATTCCATTCGGGTTGATTCCATTCCATTCCATTCCATTGCATTCGGGTTGATTCCATTCCATTCCATTCCATTCCATTCCATTCGGGTTGATTCCATTCCATTCCATTCCATTCCATTCCATTCCATTCGGGTTGATTCCATTCCGTTCCATTCCATTCGATTCCACTCCGTTCCGGTTGATTCCATTCCATTCCAATCCACTCCATTCGATTCCATTTGGTTTGATTCCATTCTATTCCTTTCCATTCCATTCCATTCCATTACATTCGGGTTGATTCCATACCATTCCATTCCATTCCATTCGGGTTGATGCCATTCCATTCCATTCCATTCCATTCCATTCCATTCGGGATGATTCCATTCCATTCTTTCCATTCCATTCCACTCCATTCCATTCGGGTTGATTCCATTCCATTCCATTCCATTGCATTCGGGTTGATTCCATTCCATTCCATTCCATTCCATTCCATTCGGGTTGATTCCATTCCATTCCATTCCATTCCATTCCATTCCATTCGGGTTGATTCCATTCCGTTCCATTCCATTCGATTCCACTCCGTTCCGGTTGATTCCATTCCATTCCAATCCACTCCATTCGATTCCATTTGGTTTGATTCCATTCTATTCCTTTCCATTCCATTCCATTCCATTACATTCGGGTTGATTCCATACCATTCCATTCCATTCCATTCGGGTTGATGCCATTCCATTCCATTCCATTCCATTCCATTCCATTCGGGATGATTCCATTCCATTCTTTCCATTCCATTCCATTCCATTCCATTCGGGTTGATTCCATTCCGTTCCATTCCATTCCATTCCATTCCATTCCATTCCATTCCATTCGGATTTATTCCATTCCATATTCATTCCATTCCATTGCATTCCTTTCCATTTCATTCGGTTTGATTCCATTCCATTCCATTCCGTTCCATTCGGGTTGATTCAATTCCATTCCATTCCATTGCATTCCATTCCATTCGGGTTGATTCCATTCCATTCCATGCCATGCCATTTGGTTTGATTCCATCCCATTACATTCCATTGAACTCCATTCCATTCCATTCCGGTTGACTGCATTCCATTCCATTCCATTCCATTCCATTCCATTCAGGATGATTCCATTCCATTCCATTCCATTCCACTACATTCCATTCCATTAGAATCCATTCCATTCATTTCGAATCCTTTCCATTCCATTCCATTCAATTCCACTCCGTTCCGGTTGATTCCATTCCATTCCAATCCACTTCATTCCATTCCATTTGGTTTGATTCCATTCCATTCCATTCCAATCCATTCCGTTCCATTCGGGTTGATTCCATTCCATTCCATTCTATTCCATTCGGGTTGATTCCATTCCATTCCATTCCATTCCATTCCATTCATGTTGATTCCATTCCATTCCATTCCATTCCATTCCATTCCATTCCATTCCATTCGAGTTGATTCCATTCCATTCCATTGCATTGCATTCCATTCCATTCCATTCCATTCCATTCCATTCGGGTTGATTCCATTCCGTTCCATTCCATTCCATTTCATTCCATTCCATTGCATTCCATTCGGATTGATTCCATTCCATTTTCATTCCATTCCTTTGCATTCCTTTCCATTCCATTCGGGTTGATTCCATTCCATTCCATTCTATTCCATTTGGGTTGATTTCATTCCATGCCATTCCATTCCATTCCATTCGATTCCATTCCATTACATTCCATTCGGGTTGGTTCCATTCCATTCCGTTTCATTCCATTCCATTCCATTCCATTACATTCTTTTTGATTCCATTCCATTCCATTGCATTCCATTCCATTTCATTCCATTCCATTCCGGTTGATTCCATTCCATTCCATTCCATTCCATTCTATTCGTGTTGATTCCATTCCATTCCATTCGTGTTTATTCCATTTCATTAAATTCCATTCCATTCCATTCCATTCCGTTCCATTCGGGTTGATTCCATTCCATTACGTTCCATTCCATTCCTTTCCATTCAGGTTGATTCCATTCCTTTCCATTCCATCCCATTCCATTCCATTCCATTCGGTTTACCTCCATTCCATTCCATTCCGGTTGATTACATTCCATTCCTTTCCATTCCATTTTGGTTGATTCCATTCCATTCCATTCCTTTCCATTCCATTTAGGTTGACTCCATTCCTTTCCATTCCATTCCATTCCGGTTGATTCCATTCAATTCCATTCCATTCCATTCCATTCCTTTCCATTCGGATTTATTCCATTCCATTCCATTCCATCCGATTCCATTCCATTCCATCCGATTTCATTCCATTCCATTCGGGTTGATTCCATAGCATTCCGTTCCATTCCATTCCCTTCCTTTCCAATCGATGTGATTCTATTCCATTGCGTTCCATTCCATTCCATTCCATTCCATTCAGGTTGATTCCATTCCATTCCATTGCATTCCATACCATTCCATTCCATTTCAGTTCATTCCATTCCATTCCATTCCATTCCATTCCATTCGTGTTGATTCCCTTCCATTCCATTCCATTCCACTCCATTCCATTCGTGTTGACTCCATTCCATTCCATTCCATTCCATTCGGTTTGACTCCATTCCATTACATTCCTGTTGATTCCATTCCATTCCATTCCATTCCATTCCATTCCATTCCATTCCATTCCTTTCCTATCCATTTAGGTTGATTCCATTCCATTCCATTCCATTCCTTTCCTATCCATTTAGGTTGATTCCATTCCATTCCATTCCATTCCATTCCATTCCGGTTGATTCCATTCCATTCCATTCCATTCCATTCCATTCCATTCCATTCCATTCCATTCCATTCCATTCCATTCCATTCCATTCCATTCGCGTTGATTCCATTCCATTCCATTCCATTCGGGTTGATTCCATTCCATTCCATTCCAATGCATTCCATTCCATTCGGGTTGATTCCATTCCACTCCATTCCATGCCATTTGGTTTGATTCCATCCGATTCCATTCCATTGAATTCCATTCCATTCCATTCCGGTTCACTGCATTCCATTCCATTCCATTCCATTCCATTCCATTCCATTCGCGTTGATTCCATTCCATTCCATTCGATTCCTCTACATTCCATTCCATTCGATTCTATTCCATTCATTTCGATTCCATTCCATTCCATTCCATTCCATTCCACTCCGTTCCGGTTCATTCCATTCCATTCTAATCCACTCCGTTCCATTCCGTTTGGTTTGATTCCATTCCATTCCATTCCAATCCATTCCATTCCATTGCATTCGAGTTGATTCCATTCCATTCCATTGCATTCCATTCGGGTTGATTGCATTCCATTCCATTCCTTTCCATTCCATTTCATTCCATTCCATTCCATTCCATTCGGGTTGATTCCATTCCATTCCATTCCATTCCCTTGCATTCCATTCGAGTTGATTCCATTGCGTTCCATTCCATTCCATTCCATTAAGATTGATTCCATTCCATTTTCATTCCATTACATTGCATTCCTTTCCATTCCATTCGGGTTGTTTCCATTCCATGCCATTCCATTCCATTCCATTCCATTCGTGTTTATTCCATTCCATTCCTTTCCATTCGCGTTGATTCCATTCCATTCCATTCCATTCGGGTTGATAACATTCTATTCCATTCCATCACATTCCATTCCAATCCATTCGGGTTGATTCCATTCCATTCCATTCCATTGCATTCCATTCCATTCGGGTTTATTCCATTCCATTCCATTCGATGCCATTTGGTTTGATTCCATCCCATTCCATTCCATTGAATTCCATTCCATTCCATTCCGGTTCACTGCATTCCATTCCATTCCATTCCATTCCATTCGGGTTGATTCCATTCCATTCCATTCGA
This sequence comes from Pan paniscus, assembly GCF_029289425.2. Lineage (NCBI taxonomy): Eukaryota > Metazoa > Chordata > Mammalia > Primates > Hominidae > Pan > Pan paniscus. Next base: position 61,525,254 of record NC_073260.2, read on the forward strand.
TTCCACTACATTCCATTCCATTCGATTCCATTCCATTGAGTTCGATTCCATTCCATTCCATTCCATTCCATTCCACTCCGTTTCGGTTGATTCCATTCCATTCCAATCCACTCCATTCCATTCCATTTGGTTTGATTCCATTCCATTCCATTCCATTCAATTCCATTCCATTCCATTCCATTCGGGTTGATTCCATTCCATTCCACTCCATTCCATTCGGGTTGATTCCATTCCATTCCATTCCATTGCATTCGGGTTGATTCCATTCCATTCCATTCCATTCCATTCCATTCGGGTTGATTCCATTCCATTCCATTCCATTCCATTCCATTCCATTCCATTCGGGTTGATTCCATTCCGTTCCATTCCATTCGATTCCACTCCGTTCCGGTTGATTCCATTCCATTCCAATCCACTGCATTCGATTCCATTTGGTTTGATTCCATTCTATTCCTTTCCATTCCATTCCATTCCATTACATTCGGGTTGATTCCATACCATTCCATTCCATTCCATTCGGGTTGATGCCATTCCATTCCATTCCATTCCATTCCATTCCATTCGGGATGATTCCATTCCATTCTTTCCATTCCATTCCATTCCATTCCATTCGGGTTGATTCCATTCCGTTCCATTCCATTCCATTCCATTCCATTCCATTCCATTCGGATTTATTCCATTCCATATTCATTCCATTCCATTGCATTCCTTTCCATTTCATTCGGTTTGATTCCATTCCATTCCATTCCGTTCCATTCGGGTTGATTCAATTCCATTCCATTCCATTGCATTCCATTCCATTCGGGTTGATTCCATTCCATTCCATGCCATGCCATTTGGTTTGATTCCATCCCATTACATTCCATTGAACTCCATTCCATTCCATTCCGGTTGACTGCATTCCATTCCATTCCATTCCATTCCATTCAGGATGATTCCATTCCATTCCATTCCATTCCACTACATTCCATTCCATTCGAATCCATTCCATTCATTTCGAATCCTTTCCATTCCATTCCATTCAATTCCACTCCGTTCCGGTTGATTCCATTCCATTCCAATCCACTTCATTCCATTCCATTTGGTTTGATTCCATTCCATTCCATTCCAATCCATTCCGTTCCATTCGGGTTGATTCCATTCCATTCCATTCTATTCCATTCGGGTTGATTCCATTCCATTCCATTCCATTCCATTCCATTCATGTTGATTCCATTCCATTCCATTCCATTCCATTCCATTCCATTCCATTCCATTCGAGTTGATTCCATTCCATTCCATTGCATTGCATTCCATTCCATTCCATTCCATTCCATTCCATTCGGGTTGATTCCATTCCGTTCCATTCCATTCCATTTCATTCCATTCCATTGCATTCCATTCGGATTGATTCCATTCCATTTTCATTCCATTCCTTTGCATTCCTTTCCATTCCATTCGGGTTGATTCCATTCCATTCCATTCTATTCCATTTGGGTTGATTTCATTCCATGCCATTCCATTCCATTCCATTCGATTCCATTCCATTACATTCCATTCGGGTTGGTTCCATTCCATTCCGTTTCATTCCATTCCATTCCATTCCATTACATTCTTTTTGATTCCATTCCATTCCATTGCATTCCATTCCATTTCATTCCATTCCATTCCGGTTGATTCCATTCCATTCCATTCCATTCCATTCTATTCGTGTTGATTCCATTCCATTCCATTCGTGTTTATTCCATTTCATTAAATTCCATTCCATTCCATTCCATTCCGTTCCATTCGGGTTGATTCCATTCCATTACGTTCCATTCCATTCCTTTCCATTCAGGTTGATTCCATTCCTTTCCATTCCATCCCATTCCATTCCATTCCATTCGGTTTACCTCCATTCCATTCCATTCCGGTTGATTACATTCCATTCCTTTCCATTCCATTTTGGTTGATTCCATTCCATTCCATTCCTTTCCATTCCATTTAGGTTGACTCCATTCCTTTCCATTCCATTCCATTCCGGTTGATTCCATTCAATTCCATTCCATTCCATTCCATTCCTTTCCATTCGGATTTATTCCATTCCATTCCATTCCATCCGATTCCATTCCATTCCATCCGATTTCATTCCATTCCATTCGGGTTGATTCCATAGCATTCCGTTCCATTCCATTCCCTTCCTTTCCAATCGATGTGATTCTATTCCATTGCGTTCCATTCCATTCCATTCCATTCCATTCAGGTTGATTCCATTCCATTCCATTGCATTCCATACCATTCCATTCCATTTCAGTTCATTCCATTCCATTCCATTCCATTCCATTCCATTCGTGTTGATTCCCTTCCATTCCATTCCATTCCACTCCATTCCATTCGTGTTGACTCCATTCCATTCCATTCCATTCCATTCGGTTTGACTCCATTCCATTACATTCCTGTTGATTCCATTCCATTCCATTCCATTCCATTCCATTCCATTCCATTCCATTCCTTTCCTATCCATTTAGGTTGATTCCATTCCATTCCATTCCATTCCTTTCCTATCCATTTAGGTTGATTCCATTCCATTCCATTCCATTCCATTCCATTCCGGTTGATTCCATTCCATTCCATTCCATTCCATTCCATTCCATTCCATTCCATTCCATTCCGGTTGACTCCATTCCATTCCATTGCATTCCATTATATTCCATTCCGGTAGATTCCATTCCATTCCATTCCATTCCATTCCATTCCTTTCCATTTGGGTTGATTCCATTCCATTAAATTCCATCCGATTCCATTCCAGTCCTTTCGGGTTGATTCCATAGCATTCCATTCCATTCCATTCCGTTCCGTTCCGTTCCAATCGGGTTGATTCTATTCCATTGCGTTCCATTCCATTCCATTCCATTCCATTCCACTTGGGTTGACTCCATTCCATTCCAATCAATTCCATTTCATTCCATTCCCTTCTGGTTGATTCCATTCCACTCCATTCAATTCCATTCCATTCCAATCCTTACCATTCCATTCCATTCGGGTTGATTACTTTCCATTCCATTCCATTCCATTCCATTCCAAACCATTCCATTCGTGTTGATAATATTCTATTCCATTCCGTTCCATTCCATTCCATTCCATTTCATTCCATTCCATTCGGGTTGATTCCATTCCATTCCATTCCATTCGTTTTGACTCCATTCCATTCCGTTCCAGTTGATTCCATTCCATTCCTTTCCATTCCATTTAGGTTGACTCGATTCCATTCCATTCCGTTCCAGTTGATTCCATTCCATTCCTTTCCATTCCATTTAGGTTGACTCCATTCCATTCCATTCCATTCCATTCCGGTTGATTCCATTCCATTCCATTCCTTTCCATTCCTTTCCATTAGGATTGATTCCATTCCATTCCATTCCATTCCATCCGATTCCATTCCATTCCATTCCATTCGTGTTGATTCCATAGCATTCCATTCCATTACATTCCGTTCCGTTCCAATCGGGTTGATTCTTTTCCATTGTGTTCCATTCCATTCCATTCGATTCCATTCCACTTCTGTTGACTCCATTCCATTCCAATCTATTCCATTCCATTCCATTCCATTCGGGTTGATTCCATTCCATTCCATTCCATTCCATTCCATGCCATTCCATTCCACTTGGGTTGCTTCCATTCCATTCCATTCCATTCGTGTTGATTCCATTCCATTCCACTCCATTCGGGTTGATTCCATTCCATTGCATTCCATTCGGGTTGATAACATTCTATTCTATTCCATCCCATTCCTTTCCATTCCATTCGGGTTGATTCCATTCCATTCCATTCCATTGCATTCCATTCCATTCGGGTTGATTCCATTCCATTCCATTCAATGCCATTTGGTTTGATTCCATCGAATTACATTTCATTGAACTCCATTGCATTCCATTCCGGTTGACTGCATTCCATTCCATTCCATTCCATTCCATTCGGGTTGTTTCCATTCCATTCCATTCGATTCCACAACATTCCATTCCATTCGATTCCATTCCATTCAGTTCGATTCCTTTCCATTCCATTCCATTCGATTCCACTCCGTTACGGTTGATTCCATTGCATTTCAATCCACTGCATTCCATTTCATTTAGTTTGATTCCATTCCATTCCATCCCATTCCATCCCATTCCATTCCATTCCATTCCATTCCATTCCATTCGGGTTGATTCCATTCCATTCCATTCTATTCCATTCGGGTTGATTCCATTCCATTCCATTCCATTCCATTCCATTCCATTCCATTCCATTCCATTCGGGTTGATTCCATTCCATTCCATTCCATTCCATTCCATTCCATTCCATTCCATTCCATTCGTGTTGATTCCATTCCATTCCATTACATTCCACTCCATTCCATTCGTGTTGATTCCATTCCATTCTATTCCATTCCATTCGGTTTGACTCCATTCCATTACATTCCTGTTGATTCCATTCCACTCCATTCCATTCCATTCCATTCCATTCCATTCCTTACCATTCCATTCCATTCGGGTTGATTACTTTCCATTCCATTCCATTCCATTCCATTCCATTCCAAACCATTCCATTCGAGTTGATAATATTCTATTCCATTCCGTTCCATTCCATTCCATTCCATTCCATTTCATTCCATTCCATTCGGGTTGATTCCATTCCATTCCATTCCATTCGGTTTGACTCCATTCCATTCCATTCCGGTTGATTCCATTCCATTCCTTTCCATTCCATTTAGGTTGATTCCATTCCATTTCATTCCTTTCCATTCCATTTAGGTTGACTCCATTCCATTCCATTCCATTCCATTCCATTCCATTCCGGTTGATTCCATTCCATTCAATTCCATTCCTTTCCATTCCTTTCCATTAGGATTGATTCCATTCCATTCCATTCCATCCGATTCCATTCCATTCCATTCCATTCGGGTGGATTCCATAGCATTCCATTCCATTCCATTCCGTTCCGTTCCACTCTGGTTGATTCTATTCCATTGCGTTCCATTCCATTCCATTCCATTCCATTCCATTCCATTCCATTCCACTTGGGTTGACTCCACTGCATTCCAATCTATTCCATTCCATTCCATTCCATTTCATTCCATTCGGGTTGATTCCATTCCACTGCATTCCATTCCATTCCATTCCATGTCAGTCGGGTTGAATCCATTCCATTCCATTCCGTTCCATTCGGGTTGATTCTATTCCATTCCATTCCATTCCATTCCATTCCACTTGCGTTGCTTCCATTCCATTCCATTCCATTCGTGTTGATTTCATTCCATTGCATTCCACTCGGGTTGATTCCATTGCATTCCATTCCATTCGGGTTGATAACATTCTATTCTATTCCATCCCATTCCATTCCATTCCATTCGGGTTGATTCCATTCCATTCCATTCCATTGCATTCCATTCCATTCAGGTTGACTCCATTCCATTCCATTCCATTCCATTATATTCCATTCTAGTTGATTCCATTCCATTCCATTCCATTCCATTCCTTTCCATTTGGGTTGATTCCATTCCATTAAATTCCATCCGATTCCATTCCATTCCTTTCCGGTTGATTTCATAGCATTCCATTCCATTCCATTCCGTTCCATTCCAATCGGGTTGATTCTATTCCATTGCGTTCCTTTCCTTTCCCTTCCATTCCTTTCCACTTGGGTTGACTCCATTCCATTCCAATCTATTCCATTCCACTCCATTCCATTCCATTCTGGTTGATTCCTTTCCACTCCATTGCATTCCATTCCATTCCATTCCTTACCATTCCATTCCATTCGGGTTGATTACTTTCCATTCCATTCCATTCCATTCCAAACCATTCCATTCGAGTTGATAATATTCTATTCTATTCCGTTCCATTCCATTCCATTCGAATTCATTCCATTCCATTCGGGTTGATTCCATTCCATTCCATTCCATTCGGTTTGACTCCATTCCATTCCATTCCGGTTGATTCCATTCCATTCCTTTCCATTCCATTTTGGTTGATTCCATTCCATTTCATTCCTTTCCATTCCATTTCGGTTGACTCCATTCCATTCCATTCCATTCCATTCATTTCCGGTTGATTCCATTCCATTCCATTCCTTTCCATTAGGATTGATTCCATTCCATTCCATTCCATCCGATTCCATTCCATTCCATTCCATTCGGGTTGATTCCATAGCATTCCATTCCATTCCATTCCGATCCGTTCCAATCGGGTTGATTCTATTCCATTGCGTGCCATTCCATTCCATTCCATTCCATTCCACTTGGGTTGACTCCATTCCATTCCAATCTATTCCATTCCATTCCATTCCATTCCATTCGGGTTGATTCCATTCCACTCCATTCCATTCCATTCCATTCCATTTCATTCGGGTTGATTCCCTTTCATTCCATTCCGTTCCATTCGGGTTGATTCTATTCCATTCCATTCCATTCCATTCCATTCCACTTGGGTTGCTTACATTCCATTCCATTCCATTCCCTTCGTGTTGATTCCATTCCATTCCATTCCATTCGGGTTGATTCCATTCCATTCCATTCCATTCGGGTTGATAACATTCTATTCTATTCCATGCAATTCCATTCCATTCCATTCGGGTTGATTCCATTCCATTCCATTCCATTGCATTCCATTCCATTCGGGTTGATTCCATTCCATTCCATTCCATTCCATTGCATTCCATTCGAGTTGATTCCATTCCGTTCCATTCCATTCCATTCCATTCTATTCCATTCCATTCCATTAAGATTGATTCCATTCCATTTTCATTCCATTCCATTGCATTCCTTTCCATTGCATTCGGGTTGATTCCATTCCATTCCATTCTATTTCATATGGGTTGATTCCATTCCATTCGATTTGATTCCATTCCATTTCATTCCATTCCATTCGATTTCATTCCATTCCATTCCATTCGGGTTGGTTCCATTCCATTCCGTTTCATTCCATTTCATTCCATTCCATTACATTCTCTTTGATTCCATTCCATTCCATTGCATTCCATTCCATTCCATTGCATTCCATTCCATTCCATTCCATTCCGGTTGATTCCATTCCATTCCATTCCCTTCTATTCGTGTTGATTCCATTCCATTCCATTCGTGTTTATTCCATTCCATTCTATTCCATTCCATTCCATTCCATTCCATTCCATTCGGGTTGATTCCATTCCATTCCCTTCCATTCAATTCCTTTCCATTCAGGTTGATTCCATTCCATTCCATTCTATCCCATTCCATTCCATTCCTTTTGGTTTAACTCCATTCCATTCCATTCCGGTTGATTCCATTCCATTCCTTTCCATTCCATTTTGGTTGATTCCATTCCATTCCATTCCTTTCCATTCCATTTAGGTTGACTCCATTCCTTTCCATCCCATTCCGTTCCGGTTGATTCCATTCAATTCCATCCCATTCCATTCCTTTCCATTCGGATTTATTCCATTCCATTCCTTTCCATCCGATTCCATTCCATTCCATCCGATTTCATTCCATTCCATTCGGGTTGATTCCATGCCACTCCATTCCATTCCATTCCATTCCATTCCATTCCATTCCATTTCATTCGTGTTGATTCCATTCCATTCCATTCCATTCCGTTCGGGTTGATTCTATTCGATTCCATTACATTCCATTCCTTTCCACTTCGGTTGCTCCCATTCCATTCCATTCCATTCCATTCGTGTTTATTCCATTCCATTCCATTCCATTCGTGTTGATTCCATTCCATTCCATTCCATTCCGGTTGATTCCATTCCATTCCATTCCATTCCATTCCATTCCATTCCATTCCATTCCATTCCATTCCATTCCATTCCGGTTGACTCCATTCCATTCCATTCCATTCCATTATATTCCATTCCGGTTGATTCCATTCCATTCCATTCCATTCCATTCCATTCCTTTCCATTTGGGTTGATTCCATTCCATTAAATTCCATCCGATTCCATTCCATTCCTTTCCGGTTGATTTCATAGCATTCCATTCCATTCCATTCCGTTCCATTCCAATCGGGTTGATTCTATTCCATTGCGTTCCTTTCCTTTCCCTTCCATTCCTTTCCACTTTGGTTGACTCCATTCCATTCCAATCTATTCCATTCCACTCCATTCCATTCCATTCTGGTTGATTCCTTTCCACTCCATTGCATTCCATTCCATTCCATTCCTTACCATTCCATTCCATTCGGGTTGATTACTTTCCATTCCATTCCATTCCATTCCAAACCATTCCATTCGAGTTGATAATATTCTATTCTATTCCGTTCCATTCCATTCCATTCCAATTCATTCCATTCCATTCGGGTTGATTCCATTCCATTCCATTCCATTCGGTTTGACTCCATTCCATTCCATTCCGGTTGATTCCATTCCATTCCTTTCCATTCCATTTTGGTTGATTCCATTCCATTTCATTCCTTTCCATTCCATTTCGGTTGACTCCATTCTATTCCATTCCATTCCATTCATTTCCGGTTGATTCCATTCCATTCCATTCCTTTCCATTAGGATTGATTCCATTCCATTCCATTCCATCCGATTCCATTCCATTCCATTCCATTCGGGTTGATTCCATAGCATTCCATTCCATTCCATTCCGATCCGTTCCAATCGGGTTGATTCTATTCCATTGCGTGCCATTCCATTCCATTCCATTCCATTCCACTTGGGTTGACTCCATTCCATTCCAATCTATTCCATTCCATTCCATTCCATTCCATTCGGGTTGATTCCATTCCACTCCATTCCATTCCATTCCATTCCATTTCATTCGGGTTGATTCCATTTCATTCCATTCCGTTCCATTCGGGTTGATTCTATTCCATTCCATTCCATTCCATTCCATTCCACTTGGGTTGCTTACACTCCATTCCATTCCATTCCATTCGTGTTGATTCCATTCCATTCCATTCCATTCGGGTTGATTCCATTCCATTCCATTCCATTCGGGTTGATAACATTCTATTCTATTCCATGCAATTCCATTCCATTCCATTCGGGTTGATTCCATTCCATTCCATTCCATTGCATTCCATTCCATTCGGGTTGATTCCATTCCATTCCATTCCATTCCATTGCATTCCATTCGAGTTGATTCCATTCCGTTCCATTCCATTCCATTCCATTCCATTCCATTCCATTCCATTAAGATTGATTCCATTACATTTTCATTCCATTCCATTGCATTCCTTTCCATTGCATTCGGGTTGATTCCATTCCATTCCATTCTATTTCATATGGGTTGATTCCATTCCATTCGATTTGATTCCATTCCATTTCATTCCATTCCATTCGATTTCATTCCATTCCATTCCATTCGGGTTGGTTCCATTCCATTCCGTTTCATTCCATTTCATTCCATTCCATTACATTCTCTTTGATTCCATTCCATTCCATTGCATTCCATTCCATTCCATTGCATTCCATTCCATTCCATTCCATTCCGGTTGATTCCATTCCATTCCATTCCATTCTATTCGTGTTGATTCCATTCCATTCCATTCGTGTTTATTCCATTCCATTCCATTCCATTCCATTCCATTCCATTCCATTCCATTCCATTCCATTCGGGTTGATTCCATTCCATTCCCTTCCATTCAATTCCTTTCCATTCAGGTTGATTCCATTCCATTCCATTCTATCCCATTCCATTCCATTCCTTTTGGTTTAACTCCATTCCATTCCATTCCGGTTGATTCCATTCCATTCCTTTCCATTCCATTTTGGTTGATTCCATTCCATTCCATTCCTTTCCATTCCATTTAGGTTGACTCCATTCCTTTCCATCCCATTCCGTTCCGGTTGATTCCATTCAATTCCATCCCATTCCATTCCTTTCCATTCGGATTTATTCCATTCCATTCCTTTCCATCCGATTCCATTCCATTCCATGCGATTTCATTCCATTCCATTCGGGTTGATTCCATGCCACTCCATTCCATTCCATTCCATTCCATTCCATTCCATTCCATTTCATTCGTGTTGATTCCATTCCATTCCATTCCATTCCGTTCGGGTTGATTCTATTCGATTCTATTACATTCCATTCCTTTCCACTTCGGTTGCTCCCATTCCATTCCATTCCATTCCATTCGTGTTTATTCCATTCCATTCCATTCCATTCGTGTTGATTCCATTCCATTCCATTCCATTCCGGTTGATTCCATTCCATTCCATTCCATTCCATTCCATTCCATTCCATTCCCTTCCATTCCATTCCATTCCATTCCAGTTGACTCCATTCCATTCCATTATATTCCATTCTGGTTGATTCCATTCCATTCCATTCCATTCCATTGCTTTCCATTTGGGTTGATTCCATTCCATTGAATTCCATCCGATTCCATTCCATTCCTTTCGGGTTGATTTCATAGCATTCCATTCCATTCCATTCCGTTCCATTCCAATCGGGTTGATTCTATTCCATTGCGTTCCTTTCCTTTCCCTTCCATTCCTTTCCACTTGGGTTGACTCCATTCCATTCCAATCTATTCCATTCCACTCCATTCCATTCCATTCTGGTTGATTCCATTCCACTCCATTCCATTCCATTCCATTCCATTCCTTACCATTCCATTCCATTCGGGTTGATTACTTTCCATTCCATTCCATTCCATTCCATTCCAAACCATTCCATTCGAGTTGATAATATTCTATTCTATTCCGTTCCATTCCATTCCATTCCAATTCATTCCATTCCATTCGGGTTGATTCCATTCCATTCCATACCATTCGGTTTGACTCCATTCCATTCCATTCCGGTTGATTCCATTCCATTCCTTTCCATTCCATTTTGGTTGATTCCATTCCATTTCATTCCTTTCCATTCCATTTCGGTTGACTCCATTCCATTCCATTCCATTCTATTCATTTCCGGTTGATTCCATTCCATTCCATTCTTTTCCATTAGGATTGATTCCATTCCATTCCATTCCATCCGATTCCATTCCATTCCATTCCATTCGGGTTGATTCCATAGCATTCCATTCCATTCCATTCCGATCCGTTCCAAACGGGTTGATTCTATTCCATTGCGTGCCATTCCATTCCATTCCATTCCATTCCACTTGGGTTGACTCCATTCCATTCCAATCTATTCCATTCCATTCCATTCCATTCCATTCGGGTTGATTCCATTCCACTCCATTCCATTCCATTCCATTCCCTTTCATTCGGGTTGATTCCATTTCATTCCATTCCGTTCCATTCGGGTTGATTCTATTCCATTCCATTCCATTCCATTCCATTCCAGTTGGGTTGCTTACATTCCATTCCATTCCATTCCATTCGTGTTGATTCCAATCCATTCCATTCCATTCGGGTTGATTCCATTCCATTCCATTCCATTCGGGTTGATAACATTCTATTCTATTCCATGCAATTCCATTCCATTCCATTCGGGTTGATTCCATTCCATTCCATTCCATTGCATTCCATTCCATTCGGGTTGATTCCATTCCATTCCATTCCATTCCATTGCATTCCATTCGAGTTGATTCCATTCCGTTCCATTCCATTCCATTCCATTCCATTCCATTCCATTCCATTCCATTCGGGTTGATTCCATTCCATTCCATTCCATTCCATTCCATTCCATTCCATTCGTGTTGATTCCATTCCATTCCATTACATTCCACTCCATTCCATTCGTGTTGATTCCATTCCATTCTATTCCATTCCATTCGGTTTGACTCCATTCCATTACATTCCTGTTGATTCCATTCCACTCCATTCCATTCCATTCCATTCCATTCCTTACCATTCCATTCCATTCGGGTTGATTACTTTCCATTCCATTCCATTCCATTCCATTCCATTCCAAACCATTCCATTCGAGTTGATAATATTCTATTCCATTCCGTTCCATTCCATTCCATTCCATTTCATTCCATTCCTTTCGGGTTGATTCCATTCCATTCCATTCCATTCGGTTTGACTCCATTCCATTCCATTCCGGTTGATTCCATTCCATTCCTTTCCATTCCATTTAGGTTGATTCCATTCCATTTCATTCCTTTCCATTCCATTTAGGTTGACTCCTTTCCATTCCATTCCATTCCATTCCATTCCGGTTGATTCCATTCCATTCAATTCCATTCCTTTCCATTCCTTTCCATTAGGATTGATTCCATTCCATTCCATTCCATCCGATTCCATTCCATTCCATTCCATTCGGGTGGATTCCATAGCATTCCATTCCATTCCATTCCGATCCGTTCCAAACGGGTTGATTCTATTCCATTGCGTGCCATTCCATTCCATTCCATTCCATTCCACTTGTGTTGACTCCATTGCATTCCAGTCTATTCCATTCCATTCCATTCCATTTCATTCCATTCGGGTTGATTCCATTCCACTGCATTCCATTCCATTCCATTCCATGTCAGTCGGGTTGAATCCATTCCATTCCATGCCGTTCCATTCGGGTTGATTCTATTCCATTCCATTCCATTCCATTCCATTCCACTTGCGTTGCTTCCATTCCATTCCATTCCATTCGTGTTGATTTCATTCCATTGCATTCCACTCGGGTTGATTCCATTGCATTCCATTCCATTCGGGTTGATAACATTCTATTCTATTCCATCCCATTCCATTCCATTCCATTCGGGTTGATTCCATTCCATTCCATTCCATTGCATTCCATTCCATTCAGGTTGACTCCATTCCATTCCATTCCATTCCATTATATTCCATTCTAGTTGATTCCATTCCATTCCATTCCATTCCATTCCTTTCCATTTGGGTTGATTCCATTCCATTAAATTCCATCCGATTCCATTCCATTCCTTTCGGGTTGATTTCATAGCATTCCATTCCATTCCATTCCGTTCCATTCCAATCGGGTTGATTCTATTCCATTGCGTTCCTTTCCTTTCCCTTCCATTCCTTTCCACTTGGGTTGACTCCATTCCATTCCAATCTATTCCATTCCACTCCATTCCATTCCATTCTGGTTGATTCCTTTCCACTCCATTGCATTCCATTCCATTCCATTCCTTACCATTCCATTCCATTCGGGTTGATTACTTTCCATTCCATTCCATTCCATTCCAAACCATTCCATTCGAGTTGATAATATTCTATTCTATTCCGTTCCATTCCATTCCATTCCAATTCATTCCATTCCATTCGGGTTGATTCCATTCCATTCCATTCCATTCGGTTTGACTCCATTCCATTCCATTCCAGTTGATTCCATTCCATTCCTTTCCATTCCATTTTGGTTGATTCCATTCCATTTCATTCCTTTCCATTCCATTTCGGTTGACTCCATTCCATTCCATTCCATTCCATTCATTTCCGGTTGATTCCATTCCATTCCATTCCTTTCCATTAGGATTGATTCCATTCCATTCCATTCCATCCGATTCCATTCCATTCCATTCCATTCGGGTTGATTCCATAGCATTCCATTCCATTCCATTCCGATCCGTTCCAATCGGGTTGATTCTATTCCATTGCGTGCCATTCCATTCCATTCCATTCCATTCCACTTGGGTTGACTCCATTCCATTCCAATCTATTCCATTCCATTCCATTCCATTCCATTCGGGTTGATTCCATTCCACTCCATTCCATTCCATTCCATTCCATTTCATTCGGGTTGATTCCATTTCATTCCATTCCGTTCCATTCGGGTTGATTCTATTCCATTCCATTCCATTCCATTCCATTCCACTTGGGTTGCTTACATTCCATTCCATTCCATTCCATTCGTGTTGATTCCATTCCATTCCATTCCATTCGGGTTGATTCCATTCCATTCCATTCCATTCGGGTTGATAACATTCTATTCTATTCCATGCAATTCCATTCCATTCCATTCGGGTTGATTCCATTCCATTCCATTCCATTGCATTCCATTCCATTCGGGTTGATTCCATTCCATTCCATTCCATTCCATTGCATTCCATTCGAGTTGATTCCATTCCGTTCCATTCCATTCCATTCCATTCCATTCCATTCCATTCCATTAAGATTGATTCCATTCCATTTTCATTCCATTCCATTGCATTCCTTTCCATTGCATTCGGGTTGATTCCATTCCATTCCATTCTATTTCATATGGGTTGATTCCATTCCATTCGATTTGATTCCATTCCATTTCATTCCATTCCATTCGATTTCATTCCATTCCATTCCATTCGGGTTGGTTCCATTCCATTCCGTTTCATTCCATTTCATTCCATTCCATTACATTCTCTTTGATTCCATTCCATTCCATTGCATTCCATTCCATTCCATTGCATTCCATTCCATTCCATTCCATTCCGGTTGATTCCATTCCATTCCATTCCATTCTATTCGTGTTGATTCCATTCCATTCCATTCGTGTTTATTCCATTCCATTCCATTCCATTCCATTCCATTCCATTCCATTCGGGTTGATTCCATTCCATTCCCTTCCATTCAATTCCTTTCCATTCAGGTTGATTCCATTCCATTCCATTCTATCCCATTCCATTCCATTCCTTTTGGTTTAACTCCATTCCATTCCATTCCGGTTGATTCCATTCCATTCCTTTCCATTCCATTTTGGTTGATTCCATTCCATTCCATTCCTTTCCATTCCATTTAGGTTGACTCCATTCCTTTCCATCCCATTCCGTTCCGGTTGATTCCATTCAATTCCATCCCATTCCATTCCTTTCCATTCGGATTTATTCCATTCCATTCCTTTCCATCCGATTCCATTCCATTCCATCCGATTTCATTCCATTCCATTCGGGTTGATTCCATGCCACTCCATTCCATTCCATTCCATTCCATTCCATTCCATTCCATTTCATTCGTGTTGATTCCATTCCATTCCATTCCATTCCGTTCGGGTTGATTCTATTCGATTCCATTACATTCCATTCCTTTCCACTTCGGTTGCTCCCATTCCATTCCATTCCATTCCATTCGTGTTTATTCCATTCCATTCCATTCCATTCGTGTTGATTCCATTCCATTCCATTCCATTCCGGTTGATTCCATTCCATTCCATTCCATTCCATTCCATTCCATTCCATTCCGGTTGACTCCATTCCATTCCATTCCATTCCATTATATTCCATTCCGGTTGATTCCATTCCATTCCATTCCTTTCCATTTGGGTTGATTCCATTCCATTAAATTCCATCCAATTCCATTCCATTCCATTCGGGTTGATTGCATAGCATTCCATTCCATTCCATTCCGTTCCGTTCCAATCGGGTTGATTCTATTCCATTGCGTTCCATTCCATTCCCTTCCATTCCATTCCACTTGGGTTGATTCCATTACATTCCAATCTATTCCATTCCATTCCATTCCATTCCATTCGGGTTGATTCCATTCCACTCCATTCCATTCCATTCCATTCCATTCCTTACCATTCCATTCCATTCGGTTTGATTACTTTCCATTCCATTCCATTCCATTCCATTCCATTCCATTCCAAACCATTCCATTCGAGTTGATAATATTCTATTCCATTCCGTTCCATTCCATTCCATTCCATTTCATTCCATTCCATTCGGGTTGATTCCATTCCATTCCATTCCATTCGGTTTGACTCCATTCCATTCCATTCCGGTTGATTCCATTCCATTCCTTTCCATTCCATTTAGGTTGATTCCATTCCATTTCATTCCTTTCCATTCCATTTAGGTTGACTCCATTCCATTCCATTCCATTCCATTCCACTCCGGTTGATTCCATTCCATTCAATTCCATTCCTTTCCATTCCTTTCCATTAGGATTGATTCCATTCCATTCCATTCCATCCGATTCCATTCCATTCCATTCCATTCGGGTTTATTCCATAGCATTCCATTCCATTCCATTCCGTTCCGTTCCACTCTGGTTGATTCTATTCCATTGCGTTCCATTCCATTCCATTGCATTCCATTCCATTCAGGTTGATTCCATTCCATTCCATTCCATTCCATTCCATTGCATTCCATTCGAGTTGATTCCATTCCGTTCCATTCCATTCCATTCCATTAAGATTGATTCCATTCCATTTTCATTCCATTCCATTGCATTCCTTTCCTTTCCATTCGGGTTGATTCCATTCCATGCCATTCCATTCCATTCCATTCCATTCGTGTTGATTCCATTCCATTCCATTCCATTCGCGTTGATTCCATTCCATTCCATTCCATTGCATTCCGTTCCATTCGGGTTGATTCCATTCCATTCCATTCCATGCCATTTGGTTTGATTCCATACCATTCCTTTCCTTTGAATTCCATTCCATTCCATTACGGTTCACTGCATTCCATTCCATTCCATTCCATTCCATTCGGGTTGATTCCATTCCATTGCATTCGATTCCACTACATTCCATTCCATTCGATTCCATTCCATTCAGTTCGAATCCATTCCATTCCATTCCATTCGATTCCACTCCGTTCCGGTTGATTCCATTCCATTCCAGTCCACTCCATTCCATTCCATTTGGTTTGATTCCATTCCATTCCTTTCCATTCCATTCCATTCCATTCCATTCCATTCGGGTTGATTCCATTCCATTCCATTCCATTCCATTCTGGATGATTCCATTCCATTCTTTCCATTCCATTCCATTCCATTCCTTTCGGGTTGATTCCATTCCGTTCCGTTCCATTCCATTCCATTCCATTCCATTCCATTCGGATTTATTGCATTCCATTTTCATTCCATTCCTTTGCATTCCTTTCCTTTTCATTCGGGTTGATTCCATTCGATTCCATTCCATTCCATTCGGGTTGATTCCATTCCATTCCATTCCATTCCATTCCATTCCATTGCATTCCATTCCATTCCATTCCATTCCATTCCGGTTGATTCCATTCCATTCCATTCCATTCCATTCTATTCGTGTTGATTCCATTCCATTACATTCGTGTTTATTCCATTCCATTCCAATACATTCCATTCCAATCCATTCCATTCGGGTTGATTCCATTCCATTCCATTCCATTCGGTTTAACTCCATTCCATTCCATTCCGGTTGATTCCATTCCATTCCATTCCATCCCATTCCATTCCATTCCATTCGGTTTAACTCCATTCCATTCCATTCCGGTTGATTACATTCCATTTTGGTTGATTCCATTCCATTCCATTCCTTTCCATTCCATTTAGGTTGACTCCATTCCTTTCCATTCCATTCCATTCCGGTTGATTCCATTCAATTCCATTCCATTCCATTCCATTCCATTCCAATCGGATTTATTCCATTCCATTCCATTCCATCTGATTCCATTCCATTCCATCCGATTTCATTCCATTACATTCTGGTTGATTCCATAGCATTCCATTCCATTCCATTCCGTTCCATTCCAATCGATGTGATTCTATTCCATTGCGTTCCATTCCATTCCATTCCATTCCATTCGGGTTGATTCCATTCCATTCCATTCCATTCCATGGCATTTGGTTTCTTTCCATCCTATTCCATTCCATTGAATTCCATTCCATTCCATTCCGGTTCACTGCATTCCATTCCATTCCATTCCATTCCATTCGGGTTGATTCCATTCCATTCCATTCGATTCCACTACATTCCATTCCATTCGATTCCATTCCATTCAGTTCGATTCCATTCCATTCCATTCCACTCTGTTTCGGTTGATTCCATTCCATTCAAATCCACTCCATTCCATTCCATTTGGTTTGATTCCATTCCATTCCATTCAATTCAATTCCATTCCATTCGGGTTGATTCCATTCCATTCCATTCCATTCCATTCGGGTTGATTCCGTTCCATTCCATTCCATTCCATTCGGGTTGATTCCATTCCATTCCATTCCATTACATTCGGGTTGATTCCATTCCATTCCATTCCATTCCATTCAATTCCATTCCATTCCATTCCATTCGGTTTGATTCCATTCCATTCCATTCCATTGCATTCGAGTTGATTCCGTTCCATTCCATTCCATTCCATTCGGGTTGATTCCATTCCATTCCATTCCATTCCATTCCATTCGAGTTGATTCCATTCCATTCCATTCCATTCCATTCTGGTTGATTCCATTCCGTTCCATTCCATTCCATTCCATTCCATTCCATTCGGATTGATTCCATTCCATTTTCATTCCATTCCATTGCATTCCTTTCCATTCCATTCTGGTTGATTCCATTCCATTCCATTCTATTCCATTCGGGTTGATTTCATTCCATTCCATTCCATTCGGGTTGATTACTTTCCATTCCATTCCATTCCATTCCATTCCATTCCATTCCAAACCATTTCATTCTGGTTCATAATATTCTATTCCATTCCGTTCCATTCCATTCCATTCCATTTCATTCCATCCCATTCCGGTTGATTCCATTCATTTCCATTCCATTCGGTTTGACTCCATTTCACTCCATTCTGGTTGATTGCATTCCATTCCTTTCCATTCCATTTAGGTTGACTCCATTCCATTCTATTCCATTCCATTTCATTCGGGTTGATTCAATTCCATTCCATTCCGTTCCATTCGGGTTGATTCTATTCCATTCCATTCCATTCCATTCCATTTGGGTTGATTCCTTTCCATTCCATTCCATTCCATTCCATTCCATTCCATTCTTGTTGATTCCATTCCATTCCATTCCATTCCATTCGCGTTGATTCCCTTCCATTCCATTCCATTCGGGTTGATAACATTCTATTCCATTCCATCACATTCCATTCCATTCCATTCGGGTTGATTCCATTCCATTCCATTCCAATGCATTCCATTCCATTCGGGATGATTCCATTCCACTCCATTCCATGCCATTTGGTTTGATTCCATCCGATTCCATTCCATTGAATTCCATTCCATTCCATTCCGGTTGACTGCATTCCATTCCATTCCATTCCATTCCATTCCATTCGGGTTGATTCCATTCCATTCCATTCGATTCCACTACATTCCATTCCATTCCATTCCATTCCATTCAGTTCGATTCCATTCCATTGCATTCCATTCCATTCCACTGCGTTCCGGTTGCTTCCATTCCATTCTAATCCACTACATTCCATTCCATTTGGTTTGATTACATTCCATTCTATTCCAGTCCATTCCATTCCATTCCATTCGGGTTGATTCCATTCCATTCCATTGCATTCCATTCGGGTTGATTCCATTTAATTCCATTCCATTCCATTTCATTCCATTCCATTCCATTCCATTCCATTTCATTCCATTCCATTCCATTCCATTCGGGTTGATTCCATTCCATTCCATTCCATTCCATTCCATTGCATTCCATTCGAGTTGATTCCATTCCGTTCCCTTCGATTCCATTCCATTAAGATTGATTCCATTCCATTTTCATTCCATTCCATTGCATTCCTTTCCATTCCATTCGGGTTGATTCCATTCTATGCCATTCCATTCCATTCGTGTTGATTCCATTCCATTCCATTCCATTCGCGTTGATTCCATTCCATTCCATTCCATTCGGGTTGATAACATTCTATTCCATTCCATCACATTCCATTCCATTCCATTCGGGTTGATAACATTCTATTCCATTCCATCACATTCCATTCCATTCCATTCGGGTTGATTCCATTCCATTCCATTCCATTGCATTCCATTCCATTCGGGTTGATTCCATTCCATTCCATTCCATGCCATTTGGTTTGATTCCATCCCATTCCATTCCATTGAATTCCATCCCATTCCATTCCGGTTCACTGCATTCCATTCCATTCCATTCCATTCCACTCTGTTTCGGTTGATTCCATTCCATTCCAATCCACTCCATTCCATTCCATTTGGTTTGATTCCATTCCATTCCATTCCATTCCAATCCATTCCATTCCATTCCATTCGGGTTGATTCCATTCCATTCCATTGCATTCCATTCGGGTTGATTCAATTCCATTCCATTCCATTCCATTCCATTTCATTCCATTCCATTCCATTCCATTCGGGTTGATTCCATTCCATTCCATTCCATTCCATTCCATTCCATTGCATTCCATTCGAGTTGATTCCATTCCGTTCCATTCCATTCCATTCCATTAAGATTGATTCCATTCCATTTTCATTCCATTCCATTGCATTCCTTTCCATTCCATTCGGGTTGTTTCCATTCTATGCCATTCCATTCCATTCCATTCCATTCGTGTTGATTCCATTCCATTCCATTCCATTCGCGTTGATTCCATTCCATTCCATTCCATTCGGGTTGATAACATTCTATTCCATTCCATCACATTCCATTCCATTCCATTCGGGTTGAATCCATTCCATTCCATTCCATTGCATTCCATTCCGTTCGGGTTGATTCCATTCCATTCCATTCCATGGCATTTGGTTTGAGTCCATCCCATTCCATTCCATTGAATTCCATTCCATTCCATTCCGGTTCACTGCATTCCATTCCATTCCATTCCATTCCATTCGGGTTGATTCCATTCCATTCCATTCGATTCCACTACATTCCATTCCATTCGATTCCATTCCATTCAATTAGATTCCATTCCATTCCATTCCATTCGATTCCACTCCGTTCCGGTTGATTCCATTCCATTCAATTCCATTCCTTTCCATTCCTTTCCATTAGGATTGATTCCATTCCATTCCATTCCATCCGATTCCATTCCATTCCATTCCATTCGGGTGGATTCCATAGCATTCCATTCCATTCCATTCCGATCCGTTCCAATCGGGTTGATTCTATTCCATTGCGTGCCATTCCATTCCATTCCATTCCGTTCCCCTTGTGTTGACTCCATTGCATTCCAGTCTATTCCATTCCATTCCATTCCATTTCATTCCATTCGGGTTGATTCCATTCCACTGCATTCCATTCCATTCCATTCCATGTCAGTCGGGTTGAATCCATTCCATTCCATTCCGTTCCATTCGGGTTGATTCTATTCCATTCCATTCCATTCCATTCCATTCCACTTGCGTTGCTTCCATTCCATTCCATTCCATTCGTGTTGATTTCATTCCATTGCATTCCACTCGGGTTGATTCCATTGCATTCCATTCCATTCGGGTTGATAACATTCTATTCTATTCCATCCCATTCCATTCCATTCCATTCGGGTTGATTCCATTCCATTCCATTCCATTGCATTCCATTCCATTCAGGTTGACTCCATTCCATTCCATTCCATTCCATTATATTCCATTCTAGTTGATTCCATTCCATTCCATTCCATTCCATTCCTTTCCATTTGGGTTGATTCCATTCCATTAAATTCCATCCGATTCCATTCCATTCCTTTCGGGTTGATTTCATAGCATTCCATTCCATTCCATTCCGTTCCATTCCAATCGGGTTGATTCTATTCCATTGCGTTCCTTTCCTTTCCCTTCCATTCCTTTCCACTTGGGTTGACTCCATTCCATTCCAATCTATTCCATTCCACTCCATTCCATTCCATTCTGGTTGATTCCTTTCCACTCCATTGCATTCCATTCCATTCCATTCCTTACCATTCCATTCCATTCGGGTTGATTACTTTCCATTCCATTCCATTCCATTCCAAACCATTCCATTCGAGTTGATAATATTCTATTCTATTCCGTTCCATTCCATTCCATTCCAATTCATTCCATTCCATTCGGGTTGATTCCATTCCATTCCATTCCATTCGGTTTGACTCCATTCCATTCCATTCCGGTTGATTCCATTCCATTCCTTTCCATTCCATTTTGGTTGATTCCATTCCATTTCATTCCTTTCCATTCCATTTCGGTTGACTCCATTCCATTCCATTCCATTCCATTCATTTCCGGTTGATTCCATTCCATTCCATTCCTTTCCATTAGGATTGATTCCATTCCATTCCATTCCATCCGATTCCATTCCATTCCATTCCATTCGGGTTGATTCCATAGCATTCCATTCCATTCCATTCCGATCCGTTCCAATCGGGTTGATTCTATTCCATTGCGTGCCATTCCATTCCATTCCATTCCATTCCACTTGGGTTGACTCCATTCCATTCCAATCTATTCCATTCCATTCCATTCCATTCCATTCGGGTTGATTCCATTCCACTCCATTCCATTCCATTCCATTCCATTTCATTCGGGTTGATTCCATTTCATTCCATTCCGTTCCATTCGGGTTGATTCTATTCCATTCCATTCCATTCCATTCCATTCCACTTGGGTTGCTTACATTCCATTCCATTCCATTCCATTCGTGTTGATTCCATTCCATTCCATTCCATTCGGGTTGATAACATTCTATTCTATTCCATGCAATTCCATTCCATTCCATTCGGGTTGATTCCATTCCATTCCATTCCATTGCATTCCATTCCATTCGGGTTGATTCCATTCCATTCCATTCCATTCCATTGCATTCCATTCGAGTTGATTCCATTCCGTTCCATTCCATTCCATTCCATTCCATTCCATTCCATTCCATTAAGATTGATTCCATTCCATTTTCATTCCATTCCATTGCATTCCTTTCCATTGCATTCGGGTTGATTCCATTCCATTCCATTCTATTTCATATGGGTTGATTCCATTCCATTCGATTTGATTCCATTCCATTTCATTCCATTCCATTCGATTTCATTCCATTCCATTCCATTCGGGTTGGTTCCATTCCATTCCGTTTCATTCCATTTCATTCCATTCCATTACATTCTCTTTGATTCCATTCCATTCCATTGCATTCCATTCCATTCCATTGCATTCCATTCCATTCCATTCCATTCCGGTTGATTCCATTCCATTCCATTCCATTCTATTCGTGTTGATTCCATTCCATTCCATTCGTGTTTATTCCATTCCATTCCATTCCATTCCATTCCATTCCATTCCATTCCATTCCATTCCATTCGGGTTGATTCCATTCCATTCCCTTCCATTCAATTCCTTTCCATTCAGGTTGATTCCATTCCATTCCATTCTATCCCATTCCATTCCATTCCTTTTGGTTTAACTCCATTCCATTCCATTCCGGTTGATTCCATTCCATTCCTTTCCATTCCATTTTGGTTGATTCCATTCCATTCCATTCCTTTCCATTCCATTTAGGTTGACTCCATTCCTTTCCATCCCATTCCGTTCCGGTTGATTCCATTCAATTCCATCCCATTCCATTCCTTTCCATTCGGATTTATTCCATTCCATTCCTTTCCATCCGATTCCATTCCATTCCATCCGATTTCATTCCATTCCATTCGGGTTGATTCCATGCCACTCCATTCCATTCCATTCCATTCCATTCCATTCCATTCCATTTCATTCGTGTTGATTCCATTCCATTCCATTCCATTCCGTTCGGGTTGATTCTATTCGATTCCATTACATTCCATTCCTTTCCACTTCGGTTGCTCCCATTCCATTCCATTCCATTCCATTCGTGTTTATTCCATTCCATTCCATTCCATTCGTGTTGATTCCATTCCATTCCATTCCATTCCGGTTGATTCCATTCCATTCCATTCCATTCCATTCCATTCCATTCCATTCCATTCCATTCCGGTTGACTCCATTCCATTCCATTCCATTCCATTATATTCCATTCCGGTTGATTCCATTCCATTCCATTCCTTTCCATTTGGGTTGATTCCATTCCATTAAATTCCATCCAATTCCATTCCATTCCATTCGGGTTGATTGCATAGCATTCCATTCCATTCCATTCCGTTCCGTTCCAATCGGGTTGATTCTATTCCATTGCGTTCCATTCCATTCCCTTCCATTCCATTCCACTTGGGTTGATTCCATTACATTCCAATCTATTCCATTCCATTCCATTCCATTCCATTCGGGTTGATTCCATTCCACTCCATTCCATTCCATTCCATTCCATTCCTTACCATTCCATTCCATTCGGTTTGATTACTTTCCATTCCATTCCATTCCATTCCATTCCATTCCATTCCAAACCATTCCATTCGAGTTGATAATATTCTATTCCATTCCGTTCCATTCCATTCCATTCCATTTCATTCCATTCCATTCGGGTTGATTCCATTCCATTCCATTCCATTCGGTTTGACTCCATTCCATTCCATTCCGGTTGATTCCATTCCATTCCTTTCCATTCCATTTAGGTTGATTCCATTCCATTTCATTCCTTTCCATTCCATTTAGGTTGACTCCATTCCATTCCATTCCATTCCATTCCACTCCGGTTGATTCCATTCCATTCAATTCCATTCCTTTCCATTCCTTTCCATTAGGATTGATTCCATTCCATTCCATTCCATCCGATTCCATTCCATTCCATTCCATTCGGGTTTATTCCATAGCATTCCATTCCATTCCATTCCGTTCCGTTCCACTCTGGTTGATTCTATTCCATTGCGTTCCATTCCATTCCATTGCATTCCATTCCATTCAGGTTGATTCCATTCCATTCCATTCCATTCCATTCCATTGCATTCCATTCGAGTTGATTCCATTCCGTTCCATTCCATTCCATTCCATTAAGATTGATTCCATTCCATTTTCATTCCATTCCATTGCATTCCTTTCCTTTCCATTCGGGTTGATTCCATTCCATGCCATTCCATTCCATTCCATTCCATTCGTGTTGATTCCATTCCATTCCATTCCATTCGCGTTGATTCCATTCCATTCCATTCCATTGCATTCCGTTCCATTCGGGTTGATTCCATTCCATTCCATTCCATGCCATTTGGTTTGATTCCATACCATTCCTTTGAATTCCATTCCATTGCATTACGGTTCACTGCATTCCATTCCATTCCATTCCATTCCATTCGGGTTGATTCCATTCCATTGCATTCGATTCCACTACATTCCATTCCATTCGATTCCATTCCATTCAGTTCGAATCCATTCCATTCCATTCCATTCGATTCCACTCCGTTCCGGTTGATTCCATTCCATTCCAGTCCACTCCATTCCATTCCATTTGGTTTGATTCCATTCCATTCCTTTCCATTCCATTCCATTCCATTCCATTCCATTCGGGTTGATTCCATTCCATTCCATTCCATTCCATTCGGGTTGATTCCATTCCATTCCATTCCATTCCATTCCATTCCATTCTGGATGATTCCATTCCATTCTTTCCATTCCATTCCATTCCATTCCTTTCGGGTTGATTCCATTCCGTTCCGTTCCATTCCATTCCATTCCATTCCATTCCATTCGGATTTATTGCATTCCATTTTCATTCCATTCCTTTGCATTCCTTTCCTTTTCATTCGGGTTGATTCCATTCGATTCCATTCCATTCCATTCGGGTTGATTCCATTCCATTCCATTCCATTCCATTCCATTCCATTGCATTCCATTCCATTCCATTCCATTCCATTCCGGTTGATTCCATTCCATTCCATTCCATTCCATTCTATTCGTGTTGATTCCATTCCATTACATTCGTGTTTATTCCATTCCATTCCAATACATTCCATTCCAATCCATTCCATTCGGGTTGATTCCATTCCATTCCATTCCATTCGGTTTAACTCCATTCCATTCCATTCCGGTTGATTCCATTCCATTCCATTCCATCCCATTCCATTCCATTCCATTCGGTTTAACTCCATTCCATTCCATTCCGGTTGATTACATTCCATTCCTTTCCATTCCATTTTGGTTGATTCCATTCCATTCCATTCCTTTCCATTCCATTTAGGTTGACTCCATTCCTTTCCATTCCATTCCATTCCGGTTGATTCCATTCAATTCCATTCCATTCCATTCCATTCCATTCCAATCGGATTTATTCCATTCCATTCCATTCCATCTGATTCCATTCCATTCCATCCGATTTCATTCCATTACATTCTGGTTGATTCCATAGCATTCCATTCCATTCCATTCCGTTGCATTCCAATCGATGTGATTCTATTCCATTGCGTTCCATTCCATTCCATTCCATTCCATTCGGGTTGATTCCATTCCATTCCATTCCATTCCATGGCATTTGGTTTCATTCCATCCTATTCCATTCCATTGAATTCCATTCCATTCCATTCCGGTTCACTGCATTCCATTCCATTCCATTCCATTCCATTCGGGTTGATTCCATTCCATTCCATTCGATTCCACTACATTCCATTCCATTCGATTCCATTCCATTCAGGTCGATTCCATTCCATTCCATTCCACTCTGTTTCGGTTGATTCCATTCCATTCAAATCCACTCCATTCCATTCCATTTGGTTTGATTCCATTCCATTCCATTCAATTCAATTCCATTCCATTCGGGTTGATTCCATTCCATTCCATTCCATTCCATTCGGGTTGATTCCGTTCCATTCCATTCCATTCCATTCGGGTTGATTCCATTCCATTCCATTCCATTACATTCGGGTTGATTCCATTCCATTCCATTCCATTCCATTCAATTCCATTCCATTCCATTCCATTCGGTTTGATTCCATTCCATTCCATTCCATTGCATTCGAGTTGATTCCGTTCCATTCCATTCCATTCCATTCGGGTTGATTCCATTCCATTCCATTCCATTCCATTCCATTCGAGTTGATTCCATTCCATTCCATTCCATTCCATTCTGGTTGATTCCATTCCGTTCCATTCCATTCCATTCCATTCCATTCCATTCGGATTGATTCCATTCCATTTTCATTCCATTCCATTGCATTCCTTTCCATTCCATTCTGGTTGATTCCATTCCATTCCATTCTATTCCATTCGGGTTGATTTCATTCCATTCCATTCCATTCGGGTTGATTACTTTCCATTCCATTCCATTCCATTCCATTCCATTCCATTCCAAACCATTTCATTCTGGTTCATAATATTCTATTCCATTCCGTTCCATTCCATTCCATTCCATTTCATTCCATCCCATTCCGGTTGATTCCATTCATTTCCATTCCATTCGGTTTGACTCCATTTCACTCCATTCTGGTTGATTGCATTCCATTCCTTTCCATTCCATTTAGGTTGACTCCATTCCATTCTATTCCATTCCATTTCATTCGGGTTGATTCAATTCCATTCCATTCCGTTCCATTCGGGTTGATTCTATTCCATTCCATTCCATTCCATTCCATTTGGGTTGATTCCTTTCCATTCCATTCCATTCCATTCCATTCCATTCCATTCTTGTTGATTCCATTCCATTCCATTCCATTCCATTCGCGTTGATTCCCTTCCATTCCATTCCATTCGGGTTGATAACATTCTATTCCATTCCATCACATTCCATTCCATTCCATTCGGGTTGATTCCATTCCATTCCATTCCAATGCATTCCATTCCATTCGGGATGATTCCATTCCACTCCATTCCATGCCATTTGGTTTGATTCCATCCGATTCCATTCCATTGAATTCCATTCCATTCCATTCCGGTTGACTGCATTCCATTCCATTCCATTCCATTCCATTCCATTCGGGTTGATTCCATTCCATTCCATTCGATTCCACTACATTCCATTCCATTCCATTCCATTCCATTCAGTTCGATTCCATTCCATTGCATTCCATTCCATTCCACTGCGTTCCGGTTGCTTCCATTCCATTCTAATCCACTACATTCCATTCCATTTGGTTTGATTACATTCCATTCTATTCCAGTCCATTCCGTTCCATTCCATTCGGGTTGATTCCATTCCATTCCATTGCATTCCATTCGGGTTGATTCCATTCAATTCCATTCCATTCCATTTCATTCCATTCCATTCCATTCCATTCCATTTCATTCCATTCCATTCCATTCCATTCGGGTTGATTCCATTCCATTCCATTCCATTCCATTCCATTGCATTCCATTCGAGTTGATTCCATTCCGTTCCCTTCGATTCCATTCCATTAAGATTGATTCCATTCCATTTTCATTCCATTCCATTGCATTCCTTTCCATTCCATTCGGGTTGATTCCATTCTATGCCATTCCATTCCATTCGTGTTGATTCCATTCCATTCCATTCCATTCGCGTTGATTCCATTCCATTCCATTCCATTCGGGTTGATAACATTCTATTCCATTCCATCACATTCCATTCCATTCCATTCGGGTTGATAACATTCTATTCCATTCCATCACATTCCATTCCATTCCATTCGGGTTGATTCCATTCCATTCCATTCCATTGCATTCCATTCCATTCGGGTTGATTCCATTCCATTCCATTCCATGCCATTTGGTTTGATTCCATCCCATTCCATTCCATTGAATTCCATCCCATTCCATTCCGGTTCACTGCATTCCATTCCATTCCATTCCATTCCACTCTGTTTCGGTTGATTCCATTCCATTCCAATCCACTCCATTCCATTCCATTTGGTTTGATTCCATTCCATTCCATTCCATTCCAATCCATTCCATTCCATTCCATTCGGGTTGATTCCATTCCATTCCATTGCATTCCATTCGGGTTGATTCCATTCCATTCCATTCCATTCCATTCCATTTCATTCCATTCCATTCCATTCCATTCGGGTTGATTCCATTCCATTCCATTCCATTCCATTCCATTCCATTGCATTCCATTCGAGTTGATTCCATTCCGTTCCATTCCATTCCATTCCATTAAGATTGATTCCATTCCATTTTCATTCCATTCCATTGCATTCCTTTCCATTCCATTCGGGTTGTTTCCATTCTATGCCATTCCATTCCATTCCATTCCATTCGTGTTGATTCCATTCCATTCCATTCCATTCGCGTTGATTCCATTCCATTCCATTCCATTCGGGTTGATAACATTCTATTCCATTCCATCACATTCCATTCCATTCCATTCGGGTTGAATCCATTCCATTCCATTCCATTGCATTCCATTCCGTTCGGGTTGATTCCATTCCATTCCATTCCATGGCATTTGGTTTGAGTCCATCCCATTCCATTCCATTGAATTCCATTCCATTCCATTCCGGTTCACTGGATTCCATTCCATTCCATTCCATTCCATTCGGGTTGATTCCATTCCATTCCATTCGATTCCACTACATTCCATTCCATTCGATTCCATTCCATTCAATTAGATTCCATTCCATTCCATTCCATTCGATTCCACTCCGTTCCGGTTGATTCCATTCCATTCCAATCCACTCCATTCCATTCCATTTGGTTTGATTCCATTCCATTCCAATCCACTCCATTCCATTCCATTTGGTTTGATTCCATTCCATTCCTTTCCATTCCATTCCATTCCATTCCATTCGGGTTGATGCCTTTCCATTCCATTCCATTCCATTTGGGTTGATTCCATTCCATTCCATTCCATTCCATTCCATTCCATTCCATTCCATTCGGGATGATTCCATTCCATTCTTTCAATTCCATTCCATTCCATTCCAATCGGGTTGATTCCATTCCGTTCCATTCCATTACATTCCATTAAGATTGATTCCATTCCATTTTCATTCCATTCCTTTGCATTCCTTTCCATTCCATTCGGGTTGATTCCAATCCATGCCATTCCATTCCATTCCATTCCATTCGTGTTGATTCCATTCCATTCCATTCCATTCGCGTTGATTCCATTCCATTCCATTCCATTCGGGTTGATAACTTTCTATTCCATTCCATCACATTCCATTCCATTCCATTCGGGATGATTCCATTCCATTCCATTCCACTGCATTCCATTCCATTCGGGTTGATTCCATTCCATTCCATTCCATGCCATTTGGTTTGATTCCATCCCATTCCATTCCATTGAATTCCATTCCATTCCATTCCGGTTCACTGCATTCCATTCCATTCCATTCCATTCCATTCGGGGTGATTCCATTCCATTCCATTCGATTCTACTACATTCCATTCCATTCGATTCCATTCCATTCAGTTCGATTCCATTCCATTCCATTCCATTCGATTCCACTCCGTTCCGGTTGATTCCATTCCATTCCAGTCCACTCCATTCCATTCCATTT
This sequence comes from Pan paniscus, assembly GCF_029289425.2. Lineage (NCBI taxonomy): Eukaryota > Metazoa > Chordata > Mammalia > Primates > Hominidae > Pan > Pan paniscus. Next base: position 61,554,980 of record NC_073260.2, read on the forward strand.
GGTTTGATTCCATTCCATTCCTTTCCATTCCATTCCATTCCATTCCATTCCATTCGGGTTGATTCCATTCCATTCCATTCCATTCCATTCCATTCGGGTTGATTCCATTCCATTCCATTCAATTCCATTCCATTCGGGATGACTCCATTCCATTCTTTCCATTCCATTCCATTCCATTCCATTCGGGTTGATTCCATTCTGTTCCATTCCATTCCATTCCATTCCATTCCATTCCATTCCATTCGGATTTATTCCATTCCATTTTCATTCCACTCCTTTGCATTCCTTTCCATTTCATTCGGGTTGATTCCATTCCATTCCATTCTGTTCCATTCGGGTTGATTCCATTCCATTCCATTCCATGCCATTTGGTTTGATTCCATCCCATTACATTCCATTGAACTCCATTCCATTCCATTCCGGTTGACAGCATTCCATTCCTTTCCATTCCATTCCATTCGGTTTGATTCCATTCCATTGCATTCGATTCCACTACATTCCATTCCATTCGATTCCATTCCTTTCAGTTCGATTCCTTTCCATTCCATTCCATTCGATTCCACTTCATTCCGGTTGATTCCATTCCATTCCAATCCACTCCATTCCATTCCATTTGGTTTGATTCCATTCCATTCCATTCCAATCCATTCCATTCCATTCGGGTTGATTCCACTCCATTCCATTCTATTCCATTCGGGTTGATTCCATTCCATTCCATTCCATTCCATTCCATTCGGGTTGATTCCATTCCATTCCATTCCATTCCATTCCATTCCATTCCATTCCATTCGGGTTGATTCCATTCCGTTCCATTCCATTCCATTTCATTCCATTCCATTCCATTCCATTCGGATTGATTCCATTACATTTTCATTCCATTCCATTGCATTCCTTTCCATTCCATTCGGGTTGATTCCATTCCATTCCATTCTATTCCATTTGGGTTGATTTTATTCCATGCCATTCCATTCCATTCGAGTTGATTCCATTCCATTCCATTCCATTCCATTCGATTTCATTCCATTCCATTCCATTCGGGTTGGATCCATTACATTCCGTTTCATTCCATTACATTCCATTCCATTAGATTCTTTTTGATTCCATTCCATTCCATTGCATTCCATTCCATTCCATTCCATTCCATTCCGGTTGATTCCATCCCATTCCATTCCATTACATTCGGTTTAACTCTATTCCATTCCATTCCGGTTGATTCCATTCCATTCCATTCCATCCCATTCCATTCCATTCCATTCCATTCGGTTTAATTCCATTCCATTCCATTCCGGTTGATTACATTCCATTCCTTTCCATTCCATTTTGGTTGATTCCATTCCATTCCATTCCTTTCCATTCCATTTAGGTTGACTCCATTCCTTTCCATTCCATTCCATTCCGGTTGATTCCATTCAATTCCATTCCATTCCATTCCATTCCTTTCCATTCGGATTTATTCCATTCCATTCCATTCCATCTGATTCCATTCCATTCCATCCGATTTCATTCCATTACATTCGGGTTGATTCCATAGCGTTCCATTCCATTCCATTCCGTTCCTTTCCAATCGATGTGATTCTATTCCATTGCGTTCCATTCCATTCCATTCCATTCCATTCGGGTTGATTCCATTCCATTCCATTCCATGGCATTTGGTTTGATTCCATCCTATTCCATTCCATTGAATTCCATTCCATTCCATTCCGGTTCACTGCATTCCATTCCATTCCATTCCATTCCATTCGGGTTGATTCCATTCCATTCCATTCGATTCCACTACATTTCATTCCATTCGATTCCATTCCATTCAGTTCGATTCCATTCCATTCCATTCCATTCCATTCCACTCTGTTTCGGTTGATTCCATTCCATTCAAATCCACTCCATTCCATTCCATTTGGTTTGATTCCATTCCATTCCATTCAATTCAATTCCTTTCCATTCCATTCCATTCGGGTTGATTCCATTCCATTCCATTCCATTCCATTCGGGTTGATTCCATTCCATTCCATTCCATTCCATTCGGGTTGATTCCATTCCATTCCATTCCATTCCGTTCCATTCCATTCCATTCGTGTTGATTCCATTCCATTCCATTCCGTTCCATTCAATTCCATTCCATTCCATTCCATTCGGTTTGATTCCATTCCATTCCATTCCATTGCATTCGGGTTGATTCCATTCCATTCCATTCCATTCCATTCGGGTTGATTCCATTCCATTCCATTCCATTCCATTCCATTCCATTCCATTCGAGTTGATTCCATTCCATTCCATTCCATTCCATTCCATTCGGATTGATTCCATTCCGTTCCATTCCATTCCATTCCATTCCATTCCATTCCATTCGGATTGATTCCATTCCATTTTCATTCCATTCCATTGCATTCCTTTCCATTCCATTCTGGTTGATTCCATTCCATTCCATTCTATTCCATTCGGGTTGATTTCATTCCATTCCATTCCATTCGGGTTGATTACTTTCCATTCCATTCCATTCCGTTCCATTCCATTCCATTTCTTTCCAAACCATTTCATTCTGGTTGATAATATTCTATTCCATTCCGTTCCATTCCATTCCATTCCATTTCATTCCATCCCATTCCGGTTGATTCCATTCATTTCCATTCCATTCGGTTTGACTCCATTCCACTCCATTCTGGTTGATTGCATTCCATTCCTTTCCATTCCATTTAGTTTGACTCCATTCCATTCTATTCCATTCCACTTCATTCGGGTTGATTCCATTCCATTCCATTCCGTTCCATTCAGGTTGATTCTATTCCATTCCATTCCATTCCATTCCATTCCATTCCATTCCATTTGGGTTGATTCCTTTCCATTCCATTCCATTCCATTCCATTCCATTCTTGTTGATTCCATTCCATTCCATTCCATTCGCGTTGATTCCATTCCATTCCATTCCATTCGGGTTGATAACATTCTACTCCATTCCATCACATTCCATTCCATTCCATTCGGGTTGATTCCATTCCATTCCATTCCAATGCATTCCATTCCATTCGGGATGATTCCATTCCACTCCATTCCATGCCATTTGGTTTGATTCCATCCGATTCCATTCCATTGAATTCCATTCCATTCCATTCGGGTTGATTCCATTCCATTCCATTCGATTCCACTACATTCCATTCCATTCCATTCCATTCCATTTAGTTCGATTCCATTCCATTGCATTCCATTCCATTCCACTGCGTTCCGGTTGCTTCCATTCCATTCTAATCCACTACATTCCATTCCATTTGGTTTGATTCCATTCCATTCCATTCCAATCCATTCCATTCCATTCCATTCGGGTTGATTCCATTCCATTCCATTGCATTCCATTCGGGTTGAATCCATTCCATTCCATTCCATTCCATTTCATTCCATTCCATTCCATTCCATTCGGGTTGATTCCATTCCGTTCCATTCCATTCCATTCCATTGCATTCCATTCGAGTTGATTCCATTCCGTTCCATTCGATTCCATTCCATTAAGATTGATTCCATTCCATTTTCATTCCATTCCATTGCATTCCTTTCCATTCCATTCGTGTTCCATCACATTCCATTCCATTCCATTCGGGTTGATTCCATTCCATTCCATTCCATTGCATTCCATTCCATTCGGGTTGATTCCATTCCATTCCATTCCATGCCATTTGGTTTGATTCCATCCCATTCCATTCCATTGAATTCCATCCCATTCCATTCCGGTTCACTGCATTCCATTCCATTCCATTCCATTCCACTCTGTTTCGGTTGATTCCATTCCATTCCAATCCACTCCATTCCATTCCATTTGGTTTGATTCCATTCCATTCCATTCCATTCCATTCCAATCCATTCCATTCCATTCCATTCGGGTTGATTCCATTCCATTCCATTGCATTCCATTCGGGTTGATTCCATTCCATTCCATTCCATTCCATTTCATTCCATTCCATTCCATTCCATTCGGGTTCATTCCATTCCATTCCATTCCATTCCATTCCATTCCATTGCATTCCATTCGAGTTGATTCCATTCCGTTCCATTCCATTCCATTCCATTAAGATTGATTCCATTCCATTTTCATTCCATTCTATTGCATTCCTTTCCATTCCATTCGGGTTGATTCCATTCTATGCCATTCCATTCCATTCCATTCCATTCGTGTTGATTCCATTCCATTCCATTCCATTCCATTCGCGTTGATTCCATTCCATTCCATTCCATTCGGGATGATAACATTCTATTCCATTCCATCACATTCCATTCCATTCCATTCGGGTTGAATCCATTCCATTCCATTCCATTGCATTCCATTCCATTCGGGTTGATTCCATTCCATTCCATTCCATTCCATTCCATTCGGTTTAACTCCATTCCATTCCATTCCGGTTGATTCCATTCCATTCCATTCCATCCCATTCCATTCCATTCCATTCGGTTTAACTCCATTCCATTCCATTCCGGTTGATTACATTCCATTCCTTTCCATTCCATTTTGGTTGATTCCATTCCATTCCATTCCTTTCCATTCCATTTAGGTTGACTCCATTCCTTTCCATTCCATTCCATTCCGGTTGATTCCATTCAATTCCATTCCATTCCATTCCATTCCTTTCCAATCGGATTTATTCCATTCCATTCCATTCCATCTGATTCCATTCCATTCCATCCGATTTCATTCCATTACATTCTGGTTGATTCCATAGCATTCCATTCCATTCCATTCCGTTCCTTTCCAATCGATGTGATTCTATTCCATTGCGTTCCATTCCATTCCATTCCATTCCATTCGGGTTGATTCCATTCCATTCCATTCCATGGCATTTGGTTTGATTCCATCCTATTCCATTCCATTGAATTCCATTCCATTCCATTCCGGTTCACTGCATTCCATTCCATTCCATTCCATTCCATTCGGGTTGATTCCATTCCATTCCATTCGATTCCACTACATTCCATTCCATTCGATTCCATTCCATTCAGTTCGATTCCATTCCATTCCATTCCATTCCATTCCACTCTGTTTCGGTTGATTCCATTCCATTCAAATCCACTCCATTCCATTCCATTTGGTTTGATTCCATTCCATTCCATTCAATTCAATTCCATTCCATTCGGGTTGATTCCATTCCATTCCATTCCATTCGGGTTGATTCCGTTCCATTCCATTCCATTCCATTCGGGTTGATTCCATTCCATTCCATTCCATTCCATTCCATTCCATTCCATTCCATTCCATTCCATTCGGGTTGATTCCATTCCATTCCATTCCATTCCATTCAATTCCATTCCATTCCATTCCATTCGGTTTGATTCCATTCCATTCCATTCCATTGCATTCGAGTTGATTCCGTTCCATTCCATTCCATTCCATTCGGGTTGATTCCATTCCATTCCATTCCATTCCATTCCATTCGAGTTGATTCCATTCCATTCCATTCCATTCCATTCTGGTTGATTCCATTCCGTTCCATTCCATTCCATTCCATTCCATTCCATTCCATTCGGATTGATTCCATTCCATTTTCATTCCATTCCATTGCATTCCTTTCCATTCCATTCTGGTTGATTCCATTCCATTCCATTCTATTCCATTCGGGTTGATTTCATTCCATTCCATTCCATTCGGGTTGATTACTTTCCATTCCATTCCATTCCATTCCATTCCATTCCATTCCATTCCAAACCATTTCATTCTGGTTCATAATATTCTATTCCATTCCGTTCCATTCCATTCCGTTCCATTTCATTCCATCCCATTCCGGTTGATTCCATTCATTTCCATTCCATTCGGTTTGACTCCATTCCACTCCATTCTGGTTGATTGCATTCCATTCCTTTCCATTCCATTTAGGTTGACTCCATTCCATTCTATTCCATTCCATTTCATTCGGGTTGATTCAATTCCATTCCATTCCGTTCCATTCGGGTTGATTCTATTCCATTCCATTCCATTCCATTCCATTTGGGTTGATTCCTTTCCATTCCATTCCATTCCATTCCATTCCATTCCATTCCATTCTTGTTGATTCCATTCCATTCCATTCCATTCCATTCGCGTTGATTCCCTTCCATTCCATTCCATTCGGGTTGATAACATTCTATTCCATTCCATCACATTCCATTCCATTCCATTCGGGTTGATTCCATTCCATTCCATTCCAATGCATTCCATTCCATTCGGGATGAATCCATTCCACTCCATTCCATGCCATTTGGTTTGATTCCATCCGATTCCATTCCATTGAATTCCATTCCATTCCATTCCGGTTGACTGCATTCCATTCCATTCCATTCCATTCCATTCCATTCCATTCGGGTTGATTCCATTCCATTCCATTCGATTCCACTACATTCCATTCCATTCCATTCCATTCCATTCAGTTCGATTCCATTCCATTGCATTCCATTCCATTCCACTGCGTTCCGGTTGCTTCCATTCCATTCTAATCCACTACATTCCATTCCATTTGGTTTGATTACATTCCATTCTATTCCAGTCCATTCCGTTCCATTCCATTCGGGTTGATTCCATTCCATTCCATTGCACTCCATTCGGGTTGATTCCATTCAATTCCATTCCATTCCATTTCATTCCATTCCATTCCATTCCATTCCATTTCATTCCATTCCATTCCATTCCATTCGGGTTGATTCCATTCCATTCCATTCCATTCCATTCCATTGCATTCCATTCGAGTTGATTCCATTCCGTTCCCTTCGATTCCATTCCATTAAGATTGATTCCATTCCATTTTCATTCCATTCCATTGCATTCCTTTCCATTCCATTCGGGTTGATTCCATTCTATGCCATTCCATTCCATTCGTGTTGATTCCATTCCATTCCATTCCATTCGCGTTGATTCCATTCCATTCCATTCCATTCGGGTTGATAACATTCTATTCCATTCCATCACATTCCATTCCATTCCATTCGGGTTGATAACATTCTATTCCATTCCATCACATTCCATTCCATTCCATTCGGGTTGATTCCATTCCATTCCATTCCATTGCATTCCATTCCATTCGGGTTGATTCCATTCCATTCCATTCCATGCCATTTGGTTTGATTCCATCCCATTCCATTCCATTGAATTCCATCCCATTCCATTCCGGTTCACTGCATTCCATTCCATTCCATTCCATTCCACTCTGTTTCGGTTGATTCCATTCCATTCCAATCCACTCCATTCCATTCCATTTGGTTTGATTCCATTCCATTCCATTCCATTCCAATCCATTCCATTCCATTCCATTCGGGTGGATTCCATTCCATTCCATTGCATTCCATTCGGGTTGATTCCATTCCATTCCATTCCATTCCATTTCATTCCATTCCATTCCATTCCATTCGGGTTGATTCCATTCCATTCCATTCCATTCCATTCCATTCCATTGCATTCCATTCGAGTTGATTCCATTCCGTTCCATTCCATTCCATTCCATTAAGATTGATTCCATTCCATTTTCATTCCATTCCATTGCATTCCTTTCCATTCCATTCGGGTTGTTTCCATTCTATGCCATTCCATTCCATTCCATTCCATTCGTGTTGATTCCATTCCATTCCATTCCATTCGCGTTGATTCCATTCCATTCCATTCCATTCGGGTTGATAACATTCTATTCCATTCCATCACATTCCATTCCATTCCATTCGGGTTGAATCCATTCCATTCCATTCCATTGCATTCCATTCCGTTCGGGTTGATTCCATTCCATTCCATTCCATGGCATTTGGTTTGATTCCATCCCATTCCATTCCATTGAATTCCATTCCATTCCATTCCGGTTCACTGCATTCCATTCCATTCCATTCCATTCCATTGAATTCCATTCCATTCCATTCCGGTTCACTGCATTCCATTCCATTCCGTTCCATTCCATTCGGGTTGATTCCATTCCATTCCATTCGATTCCACTACATTCCATTCCATTCGATTCCATTCCATTCAATTCGATTCCATTCCATTCCATTCCATTCGATTCCACTCCGTTCCGGTTGATTCCATTCCATTCCAATCCACTCCATTCCATTCCATTTGGTTTGATTCCATTCCATTCCTTTCCATTCCATTCCATTCCATTCCATTCGGGTTGATGCCATTCCATTCCATTCCATTCCATTTGGGTTGATTCCATTCCATTCCATTCCATTCCATTCCATTCCATTCCATTCCATTCGGGATGATTCCATTCCATTCTTTCAATTCCATTCCATTCCATTCCAATCGGGTTGATTCCATTCCGTTCCATTCCATTACATTCCATTAAGATTGATTCCATTCCATTTTCATTCCATTCCTTTGCATTCCTTTCCATTCCATTCGGGTTGATTCCAATCCATGCCATTCCATTCCATTCCATTCCATTCGTGTTGATTCCATTCCATTCCATTCCATTCGCGTTGATTCCATTCCATTCCATTCCATTGGGGTTGATAACTTTCTATTCCATTCCATCACATTCCATTCCATTCCATTCGGGATGATTCCATTCCATTCCATTCCACTGCATTCCATTCCATTCGGGTTGATTCCATTCCATTCCATTCCATGCCATTTGGTTTGATTCCATCCCATTCCATTCCATTGAATTCCATTCCATTCCATTCCGGTTCACTGCATTCCATTCCATTCCATTCCATTCCATTCGGGGTGATTCCATTCCATTCCATTCGATTCTACTACATTCCATTCCATTCGATTCCATTCCATTCAGTTCGATTCCATTCCATTCCATTCCATTCGATTCCACTCCGTTCCGGTTGATTCCATTCCATTCCAGTCCACTCCATTCCATTCCATTTGGTTTGATTCCATTCCATTCCTTTCCATTCCATTCCATTCCATTCCATTCCATTCGGGTTGATTCCATTCCATTCCATTCCATTCCATTCCATTCGGGTTGATTCCATTCCATTCCATTCAATTCCATTCCATTCGGGATGATTCCATTCCATTCTTTCCATTCCATTCCATTCCATTCCATTCGGGTTGATTCCATTCCGTTCCATTCCATTCCATTCCATTCCATTCCATTCCATTCGGATTTATTCCATTCCATTTTCATTCCATTCCTTTGCATTCCTTTCCATTTCATTCGGGTTGATTCCATTCCATTCCATTCTGTTCCATTCGGGTTGATTCCATTCCATTCCATTCCATGCCATTTGGTTTGATTCCATCCCATTACATTCCATTGAACTCCATTCCATTCCATTCCGGTTGACAGCATTCCATTCCTTTCCATTCCATTCCATTCGGTTTGATTCCATTCCATTGCATTCGATTCCACTACATTCCATTCCATTCGATTCCATTCCTTTCAGTTGGATTCCTTTCCATTCCATTCCATTCGATTCCACTTCATTCCGGTTGATTCCATTCCATTCCAATCCACTCCATTCCATTCCATTTGGTTTGATTCCAATCCATTCCATTCCAATCCATTCCATTCCATTCGGGTTGATTCCACTCCATTCCATTCTATTCCATTCGGGTTGATTCCATTCCATTCCATTCCATTCCATTCCATTCGGGTTGATTCCATTCCATTCCATTCCATTCCATTCCATTCCATTCGGGTTGATTCCATTCCGTTCCATTCCATTCCATTTCATTCCATTCCATTCCATTCCATTCGGATTGATTCCATTACATTTTCATTCCATTCCATTGCATTCCTTTCCATTCCATTCGGGTTGATTCCATTCCATTCCATTCTATTCCATTTGGGTTGATTTTATTCCATGCCATTCCATTCCATTCGAGTTGATTCCATTCCATTCCATTCCATTCCATTCGATTTCATTCCATTCCATTCCATTCGGGTTGGTTCCATTCCATTCCGTTTCATTCCATTACATTCCATTCCATTAGATTCTTTTTGATTCCATTCCATTCCATTGCATTCCATTCCATTCCATTCCATTCCATTCCGGTTGATTCCATCCCATTCCATTCCATTACATTTGGTTTAACTCCATTCCATTCCATTCCGGTTGATTCCATTCCATTCCATTCCATCCCATTCCATTCCATTCCATTCCATTCGGTTTAATTCCATTCCATTCCATTCCGGTTGATTACATTCCATTCCTTTCCATTCCATTTTGGTTGATTCCATTCCATTCCATTCCTTTCCATTCCATTTAGGTTGACTCCATTCCTTTCCATTCCATTCCATTCCGGTTGATTCCATTCAATTCCATTCCATTCCATTCCATTCCTTTCCATTCGGATTTATTCCATTCCATTCCATTCCATCTGATTCCATTCCATTCCATCCGATTTCATTCCATTACATTCGGGTTGATTCCATAGCGTTCCATTCCATTCCATTCCGTTCCTTTCCAATCGATGTGATTCTATTCCATTGCGTTCCATTCCATTCCATTCCATTCCATTCGGGTTGATTCCATTCCATTCCATTCCATGGCATTTGGTTTGATTCCATCCTATTCCATTCCATTGAATTCCATTCCATTCCATTCCGGTTCACTGCATTCCATTCCATTCCATTCCATTCCATTCGGGTTGATTCCATTCCATTCCATTCGATTCCACTACATTCCATTCCATTCGATTCCATTCCATTCAGTTCGATTCCATTCCATTCCATTCCATTCCATTCCACTCTGTTTCGGTTGATTCCATTCCATTCAAATCCACTCCATTCCATTCCATTTGGTTTGATTCCATTCCATTCCATTCAATTCAATTCCTTTCCATTCCATTCCATTCGGGTTGATTCCATTCCATTCCATTCCATTCCATTCGGGTTGATTCCATTCCATTCCATTCCATTCCATTCGGGTTGATTCCATTCCATTCCATTCCATTCCGTTCCATTCCATTCCATTCGGGTTGATTCCATTCCATTCCATTCCGTTCCATTCAATTCCATTCCATTCCATTCCATTCGGTTTGATTCCATTCCATTCCATTCCATTGCATTCGGGTTGATTCCATTCCATTCCATTCCATTCCATTCGGGTTGATTCCATTCCATTCCATTCCATTCCATTCCATTCCATTCCATTCCATTCCATTCCATTCGAGTTGATTCCATTCCATTCCATTCCATTCCATTCCATTCCGTTCGGATTGATTCCATTCCGTTCCATTCCATTCCATTCCATTCCATTCCATTCCATTCGGATTGATTCCATTCCATTTTCATTCCATTCCATTGCATTCCTTTCCATTCCATTCTGGTTGATTCCATTCCATTCCATTCTATTCCATTCGGGTTGATTTCATTCCATTCCATTCCATTCGGGTTGATTACTTTCCGTTCCATTCCATTCCGTTCCATTCCATTCCATTTCTTTCCAAAACATTTCATTCTGGTTGATAATATTCTATTCCTTTCTGTTCCATTCCATTCCATTCCATTTCATTCCATCCCATTCCGGTTGATTCCATTCATTTCCATTCCATTCGGTTTGACTCCATTCCACTCCATTCTGGTTGATTGCATTCCATTCCTTTCCATTCCATTTAGTTTGACTCCATTCCATTCTATTCCATTCCACTTCATTCGGGTTGATTCCATTCCATTCTATTCCGTTCCATTCAGGTTGATTCTATTCCTTTCCATTCCATTCCATTCCATTCCATTCCATTCCATTTGGGTTGATTCCTTTCCATTCCATTCCATTCCATTCCATTCCATTCTTGTTGATTCCATTCCATTCCATTCCATTCGCGTTGATTCCATTCCATTCCATTCCATTCGGGTTGATAACATTCTACTCCATTCCATCACATTCCATTCCATTCCATTCGGGTTGATTCCATTCCATTCCAATCCAATGCATTCCATTCCATTCGGGATGATTCCATTCCACTCCATTCCATGCCATTTGGTTTGATTCCATCCGATTCCATTCCATTGAATTCCATTCCATTCCATTCGGGTTGATTCCATTCCATTCCATTCGATTCCACTACATTCCATTCCATTCCATTCCATTCCATTTAGTTCGATTCCATTCCATTGCATTCCATTCCATTCCACTGCGTTCCAGTTGCTTCCATTCCATTCTAATCCACTACATTCCATTCCATTTGGTTTGATTCCATTCCATTCCATTCCAATCCATTCCATTCCATTCCATTCGGGGTGATTCCATTCCATTCCATTCGATTCTACTACATTCCATTCCATTCGATTCCATTCCATTCAGTTCGATTCCATTCCATTCCATTCCATTCGATTCCACTCCGTTCCGGTTGATTCCATTCCATTCCAGTCCACTCCATTCCATTCCATTTGGTTTGATTCCATTCCATTCCTTTCCATTCCATTCCATTCCATTCCATTCCATTCCATTCCATTCCATTCCATTCAGGTTGGTTCCATTCCATTCCATTCCATTTCATTCCATTCGTATGGATTCCATTCCATTCCATTCCGTTCCATTCCATTCCATTCCATTCCATTCGGGTTGCTTCCATTCCATTCCATTCCGTTCCATTCCGTCCCATTCCATTCCATTCCATTCCATTACATTCTGGTTGATTCGCTTCCATTCCATTCCATTCGGTTTGACTCCGTTAAATTCCATTCCTTTACATTCCATTCCGGTTGTTTCCATCGCATTCCATTCCATTCCATTCCATTCCGTTCAGGTTGATTCCATTCCATTCCATTCCATTCCATTCAGGTTGATTCCATTCCACTCCATTACGTTCAGTTTGATTCCATTCCAATCCATTCCATGCCATTCCATTCCATTCCATTGCATTCCATTCTATTCCTTTCAGGTTGATTCCATTCCATTGTATTCTATTCGGGTTGATTCCATTCCATTCCATTCCATTCCACTCCGGTTGTTTCCATCCCATTCCATTCCATTGCATTCCATTCCATTCCAATCGGGTTGATTCCATTCCATTCCTTTCCATTCCATTCTTTTCCATTCCTTTCCATTCCATTCCATTCGGGTGGAATCCACTCCATTCCATTCCATTCCATTCCATTCCATTACATGCGGTTTGATTCGCTTCCATTCCATTCCATTAGGTTTGACTCCATTCCCTTACATTCCATTACATTCCATTCCGTTTGATTCCATCCCATTCCATTGCATTCCATTCCATTCCATTCAGGTTGATTCCATTCCATTCCATTCCATTCCATTCTATTAGGGTTGATTCCACTACATTCCATTGCATTCCAGTCCATACCATACTGGGTGATTCCATTCCATTCCATTCCATTCCATTCCATTCCATTCCATTCGGGTTGATTCCATTCCATTCCTTTCCATTCCATTCCATTCCATTCGTGTTGATTCCATTCCATTCCATTCCATTCCATTCCATTGGGGTGATTCCATTCTTTTCCATTCCATTCCATTCCATTCTATACGAGTTGATTCCATTCCATTACATTCCATTCCGGTTGATTCCATTCCATTCCATTCCATTCTATTCCATTCCATTCCAGTGGATTCCATTCCATTCCATTCCATTCCATTCCGGTGGATTCCATTCACTCCCATTCCATTCCATTCCATTTTCTTCGGTTTGATTCCATTCCATTCCATTCCATTCCATTCCATTCCATTCCATTCCATTCCTTTCCATTTCATTCCATTCCATTCCATTCCATTCGGGTTGATGGCATTTCATTCCATTCCTTTCCATTCCATTTGGGTTGATTCCATCCCATTCCATTGCACTCTATTCCATTCCATTCCATTCTATTCCATTCCATTCCATTCCATTCCACTCCAATCCCCTCCACTCCACTCCACTCCACTCCTTTCCATTGCAATCAATTCCATTCTGGTTGATTCCATTCCATTCCATTGAATTCCATTCCATTCCATTCCATTCGGGTTGATTCCGTTCCATTCCATTCCATTCCATTCCACTCCAATCCCCTCCACTCCACTCCACTCCACTCCTTTCCATTGCAATCAATTCCATTCTGGTTGATTCCATTCCATTCCATTGAATTCCATTCCATTCCATTCCATTCGGGTTGATTCCGTTCCATTCCATTCCATTCCATTCCATTCCATTCCATTCCACTCCATTCCATTCAATTCGAGTTGATTCCTTTCCATTCCATTCCTTTCCATTCCATTCCATTCCGGTTGATTCCATTCCATTCCATTCGGGTTGATTCCATTCCATTCCTTTCCATTCAATTGGGGTGATTCCATTCCATTCCATTTCATTCCACTCCAGTCCTTTCCATTCCATTTTATTCGGGTTGATTCCACTCCATTACATTCCATTCCATTCCAGTTGATTCCGTTCCATTCCATTCCATTCCATTCCATTCCATTCCATTCCATTCCGGTAGATTCCATTCCATTCCATTCCATTCCAATCCATTCCATTCGGGTTGATTCCTTTCCATTCCATTCCATTCCATGCCATTCGTGTTGATTCCATTTCATTCGATTCCATTCCATTCCATTCCACTCCGTTCCATTCCATTCCATTGGGGTGATGCGATTCTATTCCGTTCCGTTCCATTCCATTCCATTCGGGTTGATTCCATTCCATTGCATTCCATTCGGATTGATTCCATTCCATTCCATTCCATTCCATTCCATTCCATTCCATTCCATTCCATTCCTTTTGATTCTATTGCATTCCATTCCATTCCATTCCATTCCATTCCATTCAGTTTGATTCCTTTCCATTCCATTCCATTCCATTTCGTTCCATTAGCGTTGATACCATTCCATTCCATTCCATTCCATTCCATTCAATTCCGGTGGATTCCATTCACTCCCATTCCATTCCATTCCATTTTATTCGGTTTCATTCCATTCCATTCCATTCAATTCCATTCCTTTCCATTTCATTCCATTCCATTCCATTCCATTCGGGTTGATGGCATTTCATTCCATTCCTTTCCATTCCATTTGGGTTGATTCCATCCCATTCCATTGCACTCTATTCCATTCCATTCCATTCCATTCCATTCCATTCTATTCCATTCCATTCCATTCCATTCCACTCCAATCCCCTCCAATCCACTCCACTCCACTCTTTTCCATTGCAATCAATTCCATTCTGGTTGATTCCATTCCATTCCATTGAATTCCATTCCATTCCATTCCATTCGGGTTGATTCCGTTCCATTCCATTCCATTCCATTCCATTCCATTCCACTGCATTACATTCAATTCGAGTTGATTCCTTTCCATTCCATTCCATTCCTTTCCATTCCATTCCATTCCGGTTGATTCCATTCCATTCCATTCGGGTTGATTCCATTCCATTCCTTTCCATTCAATTGGGGTGATTCCATTCCATTCCATTTCATTCCATTCCAGTCCTTTCCATTCCATTTTATTCGGGTTGATTCCACTCCATTACATTCCATTCCATTCCAGTTGATTCCGTTCCATTCCATTCCATTCCATTCCATTCCGGTAGATTCCATTCCATTCCATTCCATTCCAATCCATTCCATTCGGGTTGATTCCTTTCCATTCCATTCCATTCCATGCCATTCGTGTTGATTCCATTTCATTCGATTCCATTCCATTCCATTCCACTCCGTTCCATTCCATTCCATTGGGGTGATGCGATTCTATTCCGTTCCGTTCCATTCCATTCCATTCCATTCGATTCGGGTTGATTCCATTCCATTGCATTCCATTCGGATTGATTCCATTCCATTCCATTCCATTCCATTCCATTCCATTCCATTCCATTCCTTTTGATTCTATTGCATTCCATTCCATTCCATTCCATTCCATTCCATTCAGTTTGATTCCTTTCCATTCCATTCCATTCCATTTCGTTCCATTCGCGTTGATACCATTCCATTCCATTCCATTCCATTTCATACCATTCCATTCCATTCGGGTTGACTCCATTCCATTCCTTTCCATTCCATTCCTTTCCATTCCATTACTTTTCATTCCATTCCATTCCATTCCATTACATTACATTCCGTTGACCCCATTCCATTCCATTCTATTGCATTCCATTCCATTCCATTCCATTCGGGTTGATTCCATTCCATTCCATTCCTTTCCATTCCATTCCATTCGTGTTGATTCCATTCCATTCCATTCCATTCCATTCCATTCCATTCCATTGGGGTGATTCCATTCTATTCCATTCCATTCCATTCCATTCCATTTTATTCGGGTTGATTCCATTCCATTCCATTCCATACGGGTTGATTCCATTCCATTCAATTCCATTCCATTCCATTCCATTCCACTCCATTCCGTTTGATTCTATTCACTTCCATTCCATTCCATTCCATTCCATTCCATTCCATTCCATTACATTCGGGTTGATTCGCTTCCATTCCATTCCGTTCCCTTTGACTCCATTCCATTCAATTCCATTACATTACATTCCGGTTGATTCCATCCCATTCCATTCCATTCCATTCCATTCAGGTTGACTCCATTACATTCCCTATTTCAATTCGTGTTGATTCCATTCCGTTCCATTCCATTCCATTCCATTCCATTCCATTCCATTCCATTCAGGTGGCTTCCATTCCATTCCATTCCATTTCATTCCATTCGGGTGGATTCCATTCCATTCCATTCCGTTCCATTCCATTCCATTCCATTCCATTCGGGTTGCTTCCATTCCATTCCATTCCGTTCCATTCCGTCCCATTCCATTCCTTTCCATTACATTACATTCTGGTTGATTTGCTTCCATTCCATTCCATTCGGTTTGACTCCATTAAATTCCATTCCTTTACATTCCATTCCGGTTGTTTCCATCCCATTCCATTCCATTCCGTTCAGGTTGATTCCATTCCATTCCATTCCATTCCATTCAGGTTGATTCCATTCCACTCCATTACGTTCAGTTTGATTCCATTCCAATCCATTCCATGCCATTCCATTCCATTCCATTGCATTCCATTCTATTCCATTCAGGTTGATTCCATTCCATTGTATTCTATTCGGGTTGATTCCATTCCATTCCATTCCATTCCACTCCGGTTGATTCCATCCCATTCCATTCCATTGCATTCCATTCCATTCCAACCGGGTTGATTCCATTCCATTCCTTTCCATTCCATTCCATTCCATTCCTTTCCATTCCATTCCTTTCCATTCCATTCCATTCCATTCCATTCCATTCCATTCCATTCCATTACCTGCGGGTTGATTCCCTTCCATTCCATTCCATTAGGTTTGACTCCATTCCATTACATTCCATTACATTCCATTCCGGTTGATTCCATCCCATTCCATTGCATTCCATTCCATTCCATTCCATTCAGGTTGATTCCATTCCATTCCATTCCATTCCATTCCATTCCATTCTATTAGGGTTGATTCCACTACATTCCATTGCATTCCAGTCCATACCATACAGGGTGATTCCATTCCATTCCATTCAGGTTGATTCCATTCCATTCCATTCCATTCCATTCCATTCCATTCCATTCTATTAGGGTTGATTCCACTACATTCCATTGCATTCCAGTCCATACCATACTGGGTGATTCCATTCCATTCCATTCCATTCCATTCCATTCCATTCCATTCGGGTTGATTCCATTCCATTCCTTTCCATTCCATTCCATTCCATTCGTGTTGATTCCAATCCATTCCATTCCATTCCATTGGGGTGATTCCATTCTTTTCCATTCCATTCCATTCCATTCTATT
Organism: Pan paniscus; assembly: GCF_029289425.2. Lineage (NCBI taxonomy): Eukaryota > Metazoa > Chordata > Mammalia > Primates > Hominidae > Pan > Pan paniscus. The sequence goes on from NC_073260.2 coordinate 61,572,614, forward strand.
CGAGTTGATTCCATTCCATTACATTCCATTCCGGTTGATTCCATTCCATTCCATTCCATTCTACTCCATTCCATTCCAGTGGATTCCATTCCATTCCATTCCATACCATTCCGTTGGATTCCATTCACTCCCATTCCATTCCATTCCATTTTATTCGGTTTGATTCCATTCCATTCCATTCCATTCCATTCCTTTCCATTTCATTCCATTCCATTCCATTCGGGTTGATGGCATTTCATTCCATTCCTTTCCATTCCATTTGGGTTGATTCCATCCCATTCCATTGCACTCTATTCCATTCCATTCCATTCCAGTCCATTCTATTCCATTCCATTCTATTCCATTCCATTCCATTCCATTCCACTCCAATCCCCTCCACTCCACTCCACTCCACTCCATTCCATTCCAATCAATTCCATTCTGGTTGATTCCATTCCATTCCATTCAATTCCATTCCATTCCATTCCATTCGGGTTGATTCCGTTCCATTCCATTCCATTCCATTCCATTCCATTCCACTCCATTCCATTCAATTCGAGTTGATTCCTTTCTATTCCATTCCATTCCTTTCCATTCCATTCCATTCCGGTTGATTGTATTCCCTTCCATTCGGGTTGATTCCATTCCATTCCTTTCCATTCAATTGGGGTGATTCCATTCCATTCCATTTCATTCCATTCCATTCTTTCCATTCCATTTTATTCGGGTTGATTCCACTCCATTACATTCCATTCCATTCCAGTTGATTCCGTTCCATTCCATTCCATTCCATTCCATTCCGGTAGATTCCATTCCATTCCATTCCATTCCAATCCATTCCATTCGGGTTGATTCCTTTCCATTCCATTCCATTCCATGCCATTCGTGTTGATTCCATGTCATTCGATTCCATTCCATTCCATTCCCCTCCATTCCATTCCATTCCATTGGGGTGATGCGATTCTATTCCGTTCCGTTCCATTCCATTCCATTCCATTCGGGTTGATTCCATTCCATTGCATTCCATTCGGATTGATTCCATTCCATTCCATTCCATTCCATTCCACTCCATTCCTTTTGATTCTTCCATTCCATTCCATTCCATTCCATTCCATTCCATTCCATTCCATTCAGTTTGATTCCTTTCCATTCTATTCCATTCCATTTCGTTCCATTCGCGTTGATTCCATTCCATTCCATTCCATTCCATTTCATTCCATTCTATTCCATTCGGGTTGACTCCATTCCATTTCTTTCCATTCCATTCCTTTCCATTCCATTCCTTTACATTCCATTCCATTCCATTCCATTCGGGTTGATTCCATTCCATTCCATTCCGTTCCATTCCATCCCATTCCATTCCATTACATTCTGGTTGATTCGCTTCCGTTCCATTCCATTCGGTTTGACTCCATTCCATCACATTCCATTACATTCCATTCCGGTTGTTTCCCTCCCATTCCATTCCATTCCATTCCATTCAGGTTGATTCCATTCCATTGCATTCCATTTCATTCCATTCCATTCAGGCTGATTCCATTCCACTCCATTCCATTCAGTTTGATTCCTTTCCAATCCATTCCATTACATTCCATTGCATTCCATTCTATTCTATTCAGGTTGATTCCATTCCATTCCATTCTATTCAGGTTGATTCCATGCCATTCCATTCCATTCGGCTTGACTCCGTTCCATTCAATTCCATTCCATTACATTACATTCCGTTCACCCCATTCCATTCCATTCTATTGCATTCCATTCCATTCCATTCCATTCGGGTTGACTCCATTTCATTCCATTCCTTTCCATTCCATTCCATTCGTGTTGATACCATTCCATTCCATTCCATTCCATTGGGGTGATTCCATTCTATTCCATTCCATTCCATTCCATTCCATTCTATTCGGGTTGATTCCATTCCATTCCATTCCATACGGGTTGATTCCATTCCATTGAATTCCATTCCATTCCATTCCATTCCACTCCATTCCGTTTGATTCTATTCACTTCCACTCCATTCCATTCCATTCCATTCCATTCCCTTCTATTCAGTTTGATTCCTTTCCATTCCATTCCATTCCATTTAGTTCCATTCGCGTTGATTCCATTCCATTCCATTCCATTCCATTCCATTCCATTCCATTCGTGTTGATTCCATTCCATTCCATTCCATTCCATTCCATTCCATTCCATTCCATTCCATTCGGGTTGATTCCATTCCATTCCTTTCCATTCCATTCCTTTCCATTCCATTCCATTCAATTCCATTCGGGTGGATTCCATTCCATTCCGTTCCATTCCATTCCATTTCTTTCCATTCGGGTTGATTCCATTCCATTCCATTCTTTTCCATTCCATTCCATTGCATTCCATTCCATTTCATTCCATTCCATTACATTCGGGTTGATTCGCTTCCATTCCATTCCGTTCCCTTTGACTCCATTCCATTCCAGTACATTACATTACATTCCGGTTGATTCCATCCCATTCCATTCCATTCCATTCCATTCAGGTTGATTCCATTGCATTCCATTCCATTCCATTCCCTTCCATTCCATTCGTGTTGATTCCATTCCGTTCCATTCCTTTCCATTCCATTCCATTCCATTCCACTCAGTTTGGTTCCTTTCCATTCCATTCCATTCCATTCCATTCCATTCAGTTTGGTTCCATTACATTCCTTTCCATTCCATTCGAGTTGATTCCATTCCATTCCATTCCATTCCATTCCATTCTATTAGGGTTGATTCCACTACATTCCATTGCATTCCAGTCCATACCATACTGGGTGATTCCATTCCATTCCATTCCATTCCATTCCATTCCATTCCATTCGGGTTGATTCCATTCCATTCCTTTCCATTCCATTCCATTCCATTCGTGTTGATTCCAATCCATTCCATTCCATTCCATTGGGGTGATTCCATTCTTTTCCATTCCATTCCATTCCATTCTATTCGAGTTGACTCCATTCCATTACATTCCATTCCGGTTGATTCCATTCCATTCCATTCCATTCTATTCCATTCCATTCCAGTGGATTCCATTCCATTCCATTCCATACCATTCCGGTGGATTCCATTCACTCCCATTCCATTCCATTCCATTTTATTCGGTTTGTTTCCATTCCATTCCATTCCATTCCATTCCTTTCCATTTCATTCCATTCCATTCCATTCGGGTTGATGGCATTTCATTCCATTCCTTTCCATTCCATTTGGGTTGATTCCATCCCATTCCATTGCACTCTATTCCATTCCATTCCATTCCAGTCCATTCTATTCCATTCCATTCCATTCCATTCCATTCCATTCCATTCCACTCCAATCCCCTCCACTCCACTCCACTCCACTCCATTCCATTCCAATCAATTCCATTCTGGTTGATTCCATTCCATTCCATTCCATTCCATTCCATTCCATTCCATTCCATTCCATTCGGGTTGATTCCGTTCCATTCCATTCCATTCCATTCCATTCCATTCCACTCCATTCCATTCAATTCGAGTTGATTCCTTTCCATTGCATTCCATTCCATTCCTTTCCATTCCATTCCATTCCGGTTGATTGTATTCCCTTCCATTCGGGTTGATTCCATTCCATTCCTTTCCATTCAATTGGGGTGATTCCATTCCATTCCATTTCATTCCATTCCATTCCTTTCCATTCCATTTTATTCGGGTTGATTCCACTCCATTACATTCCATTCCATTCCAGTTGATTCCGTTCCATTCCATTCCATTCCTTTCCATTCCATTCCATTCCATTCCATTCCGGTAGATTCCATTCCATTCCATTCCATTCCAATCCATTCCATTCGGGTTGATTCCTTTCCATTCCATTCCATTCCATGCCATTCGTGTTGATTCCATGTCATTCAATTCCATTCCATTCCATTCCACTCCGTTCCATTCCATTCCATTCCATTCCATTCCATTCCATTGGGGTGATTCGATACAATTCCGTTCCGTTCCATTCCATTCCATTCCATTCCTTTCCATTGCATTCGGGTTGACTCCATTCCGTTCCATTCGGGTTGCTTTCATTCCATTCCATTCCATTCCATTCCATTCCATTCCATTCCACTGCATTCCTTTTGATTCTACTCCATTCCATTCCATTCCATTCCATTCCATTCCATTCTATTCAGTTTGCTTCCCTTCCATTCCATTCCATTCCATTTAGTTCCATTCGCGTTGATTCCATTCCATTCCATTCCATTCCATTCGGGTTGATTCCATTCCATTCCATTCCATTCCATTCCATTCCATTCCATTCGGGTGGATTCCATTCCATTCCATTCCATTAAATTCCATTCCTATCCATTCGGGTTGATTCCATTCCATTCCATTCCGCTCCATTCCATTCCATTCCATTCCATTACATTACATTCGGGTTGATTCGCTTCCATTCCATTCCGTTCCCTTTGACTCCATTCCATTCCATTCCATTCCATTACATTCCGGTTGATTCCATCACATTCCATTACATTCAGGTTGATTCCATTCCATTCCATTCCATTCCACTCCCTTCCATTCCATTCGTGTTGATTCCACTCCGTTCCATTCCATTCCATTCCATTCAATTCCATTCCATTCCATTCCATAAAGGTTGGTTCCATTCCATTCCATTCCATTTCATTCCATTCGGGTGGATTCCATTCCATTCTATTCCATTCCATTCCTTTCCATTGCATTCCATTCCGGTTGATTCCATTCCATTCCATTCGGGTTGATTCCATTCCATTCCATTCCATTCAATTTGGGTGATTCCATTCCATTCCATTTCATTCCATTCCATTCCTTTCCATTCCATTTTATTCGGGTTGATTCCAATCCATTCCATTCCATTCCATTCCGGTTGATTCCGTTCCATTCCATTCCATTCAATTCCATTCCATTCCATTCCATTCCGATAGATTCCATTCCATTCCATTCCATTCCAATCCATTCCATTCGGGTTGATTCCTTTCCATTCCATTCCATTCCATGACATTCGTGTTGATTCCATTTCATTCGATTCCATTCCATTCCATTCCATTCCGTTTGATTCCATTCCATTCCATTCCATTCTATTCCATTCCATTCCATTCCATTCCATTTCATTCGGGTTGGTTCCATTCCATTCCATTCCATTCCATTCCATTCCATTCCACTCCGTTCCATTCCATTCCATTGGGGTGATGCGATTCTATTCAGTTCCGTTCCATTCCATTCCATTCCATTCCATTCGGGTTGATTCCATTCCATTACATTCCATTCGGATTGATTCCATTCCATTCCATTCCATTCCATTCCATTCCATTCCTGTTGATTCTATTCCATTCCATTCCATTCCATTCCATTCCATTCCATTCAGTTTGATTCCTTTCCATTCCATTCCATTCCATTTCGTTCCATTCCCGTTGATTCCATTCCATTCCATTCCATTCCATTCCATTCCATTTCATTCCATTCCATTCCATTCGGGTTGACTCCATTCAATTCCATTCCATTCCATTCCTTTCCATTCCATTCCTTTCCATTCCATTCCATTCCATTCCATTCCATTCCATTGCATTCTATTCAGTTTGATTCCTTTCCATTCCATTCCATTCCATTCCATTCCATTTCATTCGGGTTGGTTCCATTCCATTCCATTCCATTCCATTCCATTCCACTCCGTTCCATTCCATTCCATTGGGAAGATGCGATTCTATTCCGTTACGTTCCATTCCATTCCATTCCATTCGGGTTGATTCCATTCCATTGCATTCCATTCGGATTGATTCCATTCCATTCCATTCCATTCCATTCCATTCCATTCCATTCCATTCCTGTTGATTCTATTCCATTCCATTCCATTCCATTCCATTCCATTCCATTCCATTCCATTCAGTTTGATTCCTTTCCATTGCATTCCATTCCATTTCGTTCCATTCCCGTTGATTCCATTCCATTCCATTCCATTCCATTCCATTCCATTTCATTCCATTCCATTCCATTCGGGTTGACTCCATTCAATTCCATTCCATTCCACTCCTTTCCATTGCATTCCTTTCCATTCCATTCCATTCCATTCCATTCCATTCTATTCAGTTTGATTCCTTTCCATTCCATTCCATTCCATTCCATTCCATTCCATTCCATTCGGGTTGATTCTATTCCATTCCATTCCATTCCACTCTGTTTGATTCCATTCCATTCCATTCCATTCCATTCCATTCCATTCCATTCGGGTTGATTCCATTCCATTCCTTTCCATTCCATTCCATTCCATTCCATTACATTACATTACATTCGGGTTGATTCGCTTCCATTCCATTCCGTTCCCTTTGACTCCATTCCATTCCAGTACATTACATTACATTCCAGTTGATTCCATCCCATTCCATTCCATTCCATTTCATTCAGGTTGATTCCATTCCATTCCATTCCCTTCCATTCCATTCGTGTTGATTCCATTCCGTTCCATTCCATTCCATTCCATTCCATTCAGGTTGGTTCCATTCCATTCCATTCCATTCAGTTTGGTTCCATTCCATTCCATTCCATTCCATTCCATTCCATTTGAGTTCATTCCATTCCATTCCATTCCATTCCATTCCACTGCAGTTGATTCAATTCCATTCCTTTGCATTCAATTCCTTTCATTCCATTCCATTCCATTCGGGTTGACTCCATTCCATTGCATCCCATACCATTCCATTCCACTCCATTCCATTCATGTTGATTCCATTCCATTCATGTTGATTTCATTACATTCCAATCAAGTTCATTCCATTCCATTCCATTCCATTCCATTTGGGTAGATTCCATTCCATGCCATTCCATCCCATTGCATTCCATTCCATTTGGGCTGATTCCATTCCATTCCATTCCATTCAATTTGGGTGATTCCATTCCATTCCATTTCATTCCATTCCATTCCTTCCCATTCCATTTTATTCGGGTTGATTCCAATCCATTCCATTCCATTCCATTCCGGTTGATTCCGTTCCATTCCATTCCATTCCATTCCATTCCATTCCATTCCATTCCGATAGATTCCATTCCATTCCATTCCATTCCAATCCATTCCATTCGCGTTGATTCCTTTCCATTCCACTCCATTCCATGCCATTCGTGTTGATTCCATTCCATTCTATTCCATTCCATTCCATTGGGGTGATTCCATTCTATTCCATTCCATTACATTCCATTCCATTCTATTCGGGTTGATTCCATTCCATTCCATTCCATTCGGGTTGATACCATTCCATTCAATTCCATTCCATTGCATTCCATTCCACTCCATTCCGTTTGATTCTATTCCATTCCATTCCATTCCATTCCATTCCATTCCATTCCATTCCATTCTATTCAGTTTGATTCCTTTCCATTCCATTCCATTCCATTCCATTCCATTCCATTCCACTCTGGTTGATTCCATTCCATTCCATTGCATTGCATTCCATTCCATTCCATTCGGGTTGATTCCATTCCATTCCTTTCCATTCCATTCCATTCCATTCCATTCCATTCCATTCCATTCGGGTTGATTCGCTTCCATTCCATTCCGTTCCCTTTGACTCCATTCCATTCCAGTACATTACATTACATTCCGGTTGATTCCATCCCATTCCATTCCGTTCCATTTCATTCAGGTTGATTCCATTCCATTCCATTCCATTCCATTCCCTTCCATTCCATTCGTGTTGATTCCATTCCGTTCCATTCCATTCCATTCCATTCCATTCCATTCCATTCCATTCCATTCCATTCGAGTTGATTCCATTCCATTCCATTCCATTCCATTCCATTCCATTCCATTCCAGTTGATTCAATTCCATTCCTTTGCATTCAATTCCTTTCATTCCATTCCATTCCATTCGGGTAGACTCCATTCCATTGCATTCCATCCCATTCCATTCCATTCCATTCCCTTCATGTTGATTCCATTCTATTCATGTTGATTTCATTACATTCCAATCGAGTTGATTCCATTCCATTCCATTCCATTCCATTTGGGTAGATTCCATTCCATTCCATTCCATCCCATTGCATTCCATTCCATTTGGGCTGATTCCATTCCATTCCATTCCATTGCATTCCATTCAGGTTGATTCTACTCCTTTCCATTCCATTCCATTCCTTTCCATTCTGGTTGATTCTGTTCCATTCCATTCCATTCCATTCCATTCGTATTGATTCCCTTCCATTCCATTCCATTCCATTCCATTAGGGTTGATTCCATTCCATTCCATTCCATTCCATTCCATTCCATTCCATTCCATTCCATTCCATTCGTGTTGAATCCATTCCATTCCATTCCATTCCATTCCATGCCATTCCATTCAGGTTGGTTCAATTCCATTCCATTCCATTCCGTTCCATTCCAGTCGAGCTGTATCCATTCCATTCCATTCCATTACATTCCATTCCATTCCGGTTGATTCCCTTCCATTCCATTCCATTCCATTCCATTCAGGTTGGTTCCATTCCATTCCATTCCATTGCATTCCATTCCATTCCATTCCATTCGAGTTGTATCCATTCCATTCCATTCCATTACATTCCATTCCATTCCGGTTGATTCCATTCCATTCCATTCCATTCCATTCCATTCCATTCGGGTTGATTTCATTCCATTCCATTCCATTCCATTCCATCCCATTCCATTCCATTCAATTTTATTCGGTTTGATTCCATTCCATTCCATTCCATTCCATTCCATTACATTACATTCGGGTTGATTCGCTTCCATTCCATTCCGTTCCCTTTGACTCCATTCCATTCCAGTACATTACATTACATTCCGGTTGATTCCATCCCATTCCATTCCATTCCATTTCATTCAGGTTGATTCCATTCCATTCCATTCCATTCCATTCCATTCCCTTCCATTCCATTCGTGTTGATTCCATTCCGTTCCATTCCATTCCATTCCATTCCATTCCATTCCATTCCATTCAGGTTGGTTCCATTCCATTCCATTCCATTCCATTCAGTTTGATTCCATTCCATTCCATTCCATTCCATTCCATTCCATTCGAGTTGATTCCATTCCATTCCATTCCATTCCATTCGATTTCAGTTGATTCAATTCCATTCCTTTCCATTCAATTCCTTTCATTCCATTCCATTCCATTCGGGTTGACTCCATTCCATTGCATTCCATTCCATTCCATTCCATTCCATTCCATTCCATTCCATTCCATTCCATTCATGTTGATTCCATTCCATTCATGTTGATTTCATTACATTCCAATCGAGTTGATTCCATTCCATTCCATTCCATTCCATTTGGGTAGATTCCATTCCATTCCATTCCATCCCATTGCATTCCATTCCATTTGGGCTGATTCCATTCCATTCCATTCCATTCCTTTCCATTCGGGTTGATTCCATTCCATTCCATTCCGTTCCATTCCATTCCATTCCATTACATTACATTACATTCGGGTTGATTCGCTTCCATTCCATTCCATTCCGTTCCATTCCATTCCATTCCATTCCATTCCATTACATTACATTCGGGTTGATTCGCTTCCATTCCATTCCATTACGTTTGACTCCATTCCATTCCATTCCATTACATTCCATTCCGGTTGATTCCATCCCATTCCATTCAGGTTGATTCCATTCCATTCCATTCCATTCCATTCCATTCGTGTTGATTCCATTCCGTTCCATTCCATTCTATTCCATTCCATTCCATTCCATTCCATTCCATTTCATTCTATTCGGGTTGATTCCACTCCATTCTATTGCATTCCAGTCCATTCCATTTGGGTGATTCCATTCCATTCCATTCCATTCCATTCCATTCCATTCCATTCTATTCCATTCCATTCGGGTTTATTCCATTCCATTCCTTTCCAGTCCATTCCATTCCATTCCTGTTGATTCCATTCCATTCCATTGGGGTGATTCCATTCTGTCCCATTCCATTCCCTTCCATTCTATTCGGGTTGATTCCATTCCATTACATTCCATTCCGGTTGATTCCATTTCATTCCATTCCATTCCATTCAATTCCATTCCATTCCAGTGGATTCCATTCCATTCCATTCCATTCCGGTGGATTCCATTCCCTCCCATTCCATTCCATCCCATTGGATTCCATTCCATTCCATTCCATTCCGGTGGATTCCATTCCCTCCCATTCCATTACATTCCATTTTATTCGGTTTGATTCCATTCCATTCCATTCCATTCCATTCCTTTCCATTTCATTCCATTCCATTCCATTCGGGTTGATGTCATTTCATTCCATTCCTTTCCATTCCATTTGGGTTGATTCCATCCCATTCCATTGCACTCTATTGCATTCCATTCCATTCCATTCTATTCCATTCCATTCCATTCTATTCCATTCCATTCCATTGCATTCGACTCCTATCCCGTCCACTCCACTTCACTCCACTCCACTCCATTCCATTCCAATCAATTCCATTCGGGTTGATTCCATTCCATTCCATTCAATTCCATTCCATTCCATTCCATTCCATTCCATTCGGGTTGATTCCATTCCATTCAATTTCATTCCATTCCATTCCATTCCACTCCACTCCATCCAATACCATTTGGGTTGATTCCTTTCCATTCCATTCCATTCCTTTCCATTCCATTCCATTCCGGTTGATTCCATTCCATTCCATTCCATTCGGGTTGATTCCATTCCATTCCATTCCATTCAATTGGGGTGATTCCATTCCATTCCATTTCATTCCATTCCATTCCTTTCCATTCCATTTTATTCGGGTTGATTCCATTCCATTCCATTCCATTCCGGTTGATTCCATTCCATTCCATTCCATTCCAATCCGGTAGATTCCATTCCATTCCATTCCATTCCAATCCATTCCATTCGGGTTGATTCCTTTCCATTCCATTCCATTCGTATGGATTCCATTCCATTCCATTCCATTCCGTTCGTGTTGATTCCATTTCATTCGATTCCATTCCATTCAATTCCATTCCGATTTATTCCATTCCATTCCATTCCATTCTATTCCATTCCATTCCATTACATTCCATTTCATTCGGGTTTATTCCATTCCATTCCATTCCATTCCATTTCATTCCATTCCATTCCATTCCATTCCATTGTGGTGATGCGATTCTATTCCGTTCCGTTCCATTCCATTCCATTCCGTTCGGGATGATTCCATTCCATTCCATTCCATTCCATTCCATTCCATTAAATTCCGGTAGATTCCATTCCATTCCATTCCAATCCATTCCATTCGGGTTGATTCCTTTCCATTCCATTCCATTCCATTCGTGTGGATTCCATTCCATTCCATTCCATTCCATTCCGTTCGTGTTGATTCCATTTCATTCGATTACATTCCATTCCATTCCGATTGATTCCTTTCCATTCCATTCCATTCCTTTCCATTCCATTCCATTCCGGTTGATTGCATTCCATTCCATTCCATTCGGTTTGATTCCATTCCATTCCATTCCATTCCATAGGGGTGATTCCATTCCATTCCATTTCATTCCAATCCATTCCTTTCCATTCCATTTTATTCGGCTTGATTCCATTCCATTCCATTCCATTCCATTCCGGTTGATTTCATTCCATTCCATTCCATTCCGGTAGATTCCATTCCATTCCATTCCATTCCAATCCATTCCATTCGGGTTGATTCCTTTCCATTCCATTCCATTCCATTCCTTTCGTGTGGATTCCATTCCATTCCATTCCATTCCATTCCGTTCGTGTTGATTCCATTTCATTCGATTCGATTCCATTCCATACCATTCCATTCCATTCCACTCCATTCCTTTTGATTCTATTCCATTCCATTCCATTCCATTCCATTCGGTTTGATTCCTTTCCATTGCATTCCATTCCATTCCATTTCATTTCATTCCATTCCATTCCATTCGGATTGACTCCATTCCATTCCTTTCCATTCCATCCCTTTCCATTCCATTCCCTTCCATTCCATTCGGGTGGATTCCATTCCATTCCATTCCATTCCATTCCATTCCATTCCATTCCATTCCATTCCATTCCAATCCTTTCCATTCGGGTTGATTCCATTCCATTCCTTTCCGTTCCATTCCATCCCATTCCATTCCATTCCATTCCATTACATTCTGGTTGATTCACTTCCATTCCATTCCATTCGATTTGACTCCATTCCATTGCATTCCATTACATTCCATTCCAGTTGTTTCCATCCCATTCCTTTCCATTCCATTCCATTCAGGTTGATTCCATTCCATTCCATCCCATTCCTTTCCATTCCATTCAGGTTGATTCCATTCAACTCCATTCCTTTCAGTTTCATTCCATTCCAATCCATTCCATTACATTCCAATGCATTCCATTCTATTTCATTCAGGTTGATTCCATTCCATTCCATTCTATTCGGGTTGATTCCATTCCATTCCATTCCATTCGGCTTGACTCCGTTCCATTCCATTCCATTCCATTCCATTACATTCCGATTGACCCCATTCGATTCCATTCCATTCCATTCCTTTCCATTCCATTCCATTCGTGTTGATTCCATTCCATTCTATTCCATTCCATTCCATTGGGGTGATTCCATTCTATTCCATTCCATTCCATTCCATTCCATTCCATTCTATTCGGGTTGATTTCATTCCATTCCATTCCATTCGGGTTGATACCATTCCATTCAATTCCATTCCATTCCATTCCATTCCACTCCATTCCGTTTGATTCTATTCCATTCCATTCCATTCCATTCCATTCCATTCCATTCTGTTCAGTTTGATTCTTTTCCATTCCATTCCATTCCATTCCATTCCATTCCATTCTATTCCATTCCATTCGGGTTGATTCTATTCCATTCCATTCCATTCTACTCTGGTTGATACCATTCCATACCATTCCATTCCATTCCATTCGGGTTGATTCCATTCCTTTCCTTTCCATTCCGTTCCATTCCATTCCATTCCATTCCATTCCATTACATTCGGGATGATTCGCTTCCATTCCATTCCGTTCCCTTTGACTCCATTCCATTCCAGTACATTACATTACATTCCGGTTGATTCCATCCCATTCCATTCCATTCCATTTCATTCAGGTTGATTCCATTCCATTCCATTCCATTCCATTACCTTCCATTCCATTCGTGTTGATTCCATTCCGTTCCATTCCATTCCATTCCATTCCATTCCATTCCATTCCATTCCATTCAGGTTGGTTCCATTCCATTCCATTCCATTCCATTCCATTCAATTTGGTTCCATTCCATTCCATTCCATTCCATTCCATTCCATTCCATTCCATTCCTTTCCATTCGGGTTGAATCCATTCCATTCCATTCCATTCCATTCCATTCCATTCCATTCCATTCCATTCCATTCGGGTTGAATGCATTCCATTCCATTCCATTCCTTTCGGGTTGATTCCATTCCATTCCATTGCATTCCATTTCATTCCATTCTGGTTGATTGCATTCCATTCCATTCCATTCCATTCCATTCGTGTTGATTCCATTCCACTCCATTCCATTCCATTCCATTCCATTCCATTCCTTTCCATTCCATTCCATTCGGGTTGATTCCCTTCCATTCCATTCCATTCCTTTCCATACCATTCCATTCGGGTTGATAACATTCCATTCCATTCCATGCCATACCATTCCATTCCATTCCATTCCATTCCATTCCATTCCATTCCATTCGGGTTGATTCCATTCCATTCAATTCCATTCGGTTTGACTCCATTCCATTCCATTCCATCTGGTTGATTCCATTCCATTCCATTCCATTCCTTTCCATTCCATTTAGGTTGATTCCATTCCATTCCATTCCTTTCCGGTTGATTCCATTCCATTCATTTCCATTCAATTCCATTCCATTCCACTCCTTTGCATTCCATTCCTGTTGTCTCCATTCGATTCCATTCCATTCCATTCCATTCCATTGGGGTTGATTCCATTCCATTCCATTCCATTCCATTCCATTCGGGTTTATTCCATTCCATTCCATTCCGTCCCATTCCATTCCATTCCTTTCGGGTTTATTCCATACCATTCCATTCCATTACATTACATTACATTACATTCGGTTTGATTACATACCATTCCATTCCATTGCGTTCCATTCCATTCGTGTTGATTCTTTTCCATTTCATTCCATTCCATTCCATTCCATTCCATTCTGGTTCATTCCATTCGGGTTGATTTTTTTCCATTCCATTCCATTCCATTCCATTCCATTAAATTCTGGTTAATTCCGTTCCATTCAATTCCATTCCATTCCATTCACGTTGATTCCATTCCATTCCATTCCATTCCATTCCATTCGGGTTGCTTGCATTCCATTCCATTCCGTTCCATGCCATTCCATTCCTTTCCATTCGGTTTGATTCCATTCCATTCCATTCCATTCCATTCCATACCAGTCTTGTTGATTCCATTCCATTCCATTCAATTCCATTCCATTCAATTAGGGTTGATTCCATTCTATTCCATTCCATTCCATTCCGTTCCATTCGGGTTGATTCCACTCCATTCCATTCCATTTCATTCCATTCTGGGTGATGCCAAACCAATCCATTCCATTCCATTCCTTTCGAGTTGATTCCATTCCTTTATATTCCATTCCCTTCCATTCCATTCCTTTCGGGTTGATTCCATTCCATTATATTACATTCCATTCCATTCCATTCCATTCCATTCCATTCCATTGCATTCCATTCCATTCCATTCCATTGCATTCCATTCCATTCCATTCCATTCCATTCCATCCAATTCCATTCCATTCCATTCGGGTTTATTCCTTCCATTCCATTCCATTCCATTCCAATCCACTCCACTACTTTCTTGTTGATTCCATTCCATTCCTTTCCATTCCAATCCGTTCCATTCCATTTGTGTTGATTCCATTCCGTTCCACTGCATTCCATTCCAGTCCATTCCATTCCATTCGGTTTGATTCCATTACATTACATTTCATTCGATTCCATTCCATTCTGATTGATTCCACTACATTCCATTCCATTCCATTTCATTCCAATCGGGTTGATTCCATTCCATTCCATTCCATTCCATTCCATTCCATTCCATTCCATTTGGGTTGATTGCATTCCATTCCAATCCATTCCATTCCATTGCATTCCATTCCATTCCATTCCATTCCGGTTGATTCCATTCCATTCCATTCCATTCAATTCCATTCGGGTTGAATCCATTGCCTTCCATTCCATTCCATTCCATTCCATTCCATTAAATTCCATTCGGTTTGATTCCATTCCTTTCCATTCCTTTCCATTCCATTCCATTCCATTCCATTCGGGTTGATTCCATTCCATTCTATTCCATCCCATTCCATTCGGGTTGATTCCATTCCATTCCATTCCATCCCATTCCATTCCATTCCATTGGGGTGGATTTCATTCCATTTCATACCATTCCATTACATTGGGGTTGAGTCTATTCCATTCCATTCCATTCCATTCGGGTTGATTCCATTCCTTTCCATTCCATTCCGGTTGATTCCATTCAATTTCATTCCATTCCATTGCATTCCCTTCCATTCCATTCTGGTTGATTCCATTCCATTCCATTCCATTCCATTCCTTTCCATTCCATTCCATTCCAGTCCATTTGTGTTGATTCCCTTCCATTCCATTCCATTCCATACCATTCCATTCGTGTTGATAACATTCTGTTCCATTCCGTTCCATTCCAATCCATTCACTTCCATTTAATTCGGGTTGGTTCCATTCCATTCAATTCCATTCGGTTAGACTCCATTCCATTCCATTCCATTCCGGTTGATTCCATTCCATTCCATTGCATTCCTTTCCATTCCATTTAGTCTGATTCCATTCCATTCCATTCTATTCCATTCCATTCCATTCCTTTCTGGATTATTCCGTTCCATTGCATTCCATTTCATTCCATTCGGGTTGAATCCATTCCATTCCATTCCATTCCCTTCCATTCCATTCCGGTTGATTCCATTCCATTCCATTCCATTCCATTCCATTCCATTCCATTCGCGTTTATTCCGTTCCATTCCATTCCATCCCATTCCATTCCTTTCGGGTTGATTCCATACCGATCCATTCCATTCAATTCCATTCTATTACTTTACATTCGGGTTGATTCCGTACCATTCCATTCCATTCCATTACATTACGTTACATTCCATTCCATTCAGGTTGATTCTGTTCCATTCCATTCCATTCCATTCCACTCCATATCATTCCATTCCATTCCTTTCAGTTTGACTGCATTCCATTCCATCCCATTCCATTCCATTCCATAACATTCCATTCGGGTTGATTCCATTCGATTCCATTCCATTTCGTTCCATTCCATTCGGGTTGATTCCTTTCCATTGCATTCCGTTCCATGCCAATCCATTCCATTCCATTAAGTTTGATTCCATTCCATTCCACATCTTTTCATTCGGGTTGATTCCATTCCATTCCATTCCATTCCATTCCAGTCCAGTCCATTCCATTCCATTCCATTCCATTCCATTCCATTCCATTCCATTTCATTCTGGTTGATTCCATTCTATTCCATTCCATTCCATTCCAATCGGGTTGATTCCATTCCATTCCATTCCATTCCATTCCATTTGGGTTGATTGCATTCCATTCCAATCCATTCCATTCCACTGCATTCCATTCCATTCCATTCCATTCCGGTTGATTCCCTTCCATTCCATTCCATTCCATTCCATTCGGGTTGAATCCATTGCCTTCCATTCTATTCAATTCCATTCCATTCCATTCGGGTTGATTACATTCCATTCCTTTCCTTTCCATTCCATTCCATTCCATTCCATTCGGTTTGATTCCATTCCATTCCATTCCATTCCATACCAGTCTTGTTGATTCCATTCCATTCCATTCAATTCCATTCCATTCAATTAGGGTTGATTCCATTCTATTCCATTCCATTCCATTCCGTTCCATTCGGGTTGATTCCACTCCATTCCATTCCATTTCATTCCATTCTGGGTGATTCCAAACCAATCCATTCCATTCCATTCCATTCGAGTTGATTCCATTCCTTTATATTCCATTCCCTTCCATTCCATTCCTTTCGAGTTGATTCCATTCCATTATATTCCATTCCATTCCATTCCATTCCATTCCATCCAATTCCATTCCATTCCATTCGGGTTTATTCCTTCCATTCCATTCCATTCCATTCCATTCCAATCCACTCCATTCCTTTCTTGTTGATTCCATTTTATTCCTTTCCATTCCATTCCGTTCCATTAAATTCGTGTTGATTCCATTCCGTTCCATTGCATTCCATTCCAGTCCAATCCATTCCATTCGGTTTGATTCCGTTCCATTACATTTCATTCGATTCCATTCCATTCGGATTGATTCCATTCCATTCCTTTCCATTCCCTTCCATTCCATTCCATTCCATTCCATTCCATTCCATTCGTGTTGATTCCATTCCATTCCATTCCATTCCATTCCACTCCATTCCATTCCATTCGTGTTGATTCTATTCCATTCCATTCCATCCCATTCCATTGCATTCCATTCGGGTTGATTCCATTCCATTTCATTCCATTACTTTACATTCGGTTTGATTCTATTCCATTCCATTCCATTCCATTCCATTCCATTCGGGCTGATTCCATTCCTTTCTATTCCATTCCATTCCATTCCATTCCATTCCTTTCGGGTTGATTCCATTCCGTTCCATTCCATTCCATTCGGTTTGATTCCATTCAATCTCATTCCATTCCATTGCATTCCATTCCATTCCATACGGGTTCATTCCATTCCATTCCATTCCATTCCATTCCATTCCATGCCATTCCGGATGATACCATTCCATTTCATTCCATTCCATTCGAGTTGATTCCATTCCATTCCATTCCATTCCATTCCATTCGATTTCATTTCATTCCATTCCATTCCATTCGTGTTGGTTCCATTCCATTCCGATTCATTCCATTCCATTCCATTCCATTCCATTCGGGTTGATTCCATTCCATTCCATTCCATTCCATTCCATTCGGGTTGATTCCATTCCATTCCATTTCATTCCATTCCATTCCGTTCCATTTCGGTTGATTCCTTTCCATTCCATTCCATTCCATTCCATTCCATTCGTGTTGATTCCATTCCAATCGATTTCGTTCCATTCCATTCCATTCGTGTTGCTTCCATTCCATTCCGTTTCCTTCCATTCCATTCCATTCCATTACTTTCGTGTTGATTCCATTCCATTCCTTTCCATTCCATTATATTCCGTGCCATTTCGGATGACACCATTCCATTCCATTCCATTCGCGTTGATTCCATTCTATTCCATTACATTCGATTCCATTCGGGTTGATTCCATTCCGTTCCAATCCATTCCATTCCATTCCATTCCATTCCATTCCATTCCATTCCATTCCTTTCGGGTTGATTCCGTTCCATTCCATTCCATTCCATTCCATTCCATTCGTTTTGATTCCATTCCATTCCATTCAATTCCATTCCATTCAATTAGGGTTGATTCCATTCTATTCCATTCCATTCCATTCCATTCCATTCCATTCCATTCGGGTTGATTCCACTCCATTCCATTCCATACCATTCCATTCCATTCCATTCCATTCCATTCTTGTTGATTCCACACCAATCCATTCCATTCCATTCCATTCGAGTTGATTCCATTCCATTGCATTCCATTCCATCCCATTCCATTCCACTCTATTCGGGTTGATTCCATTCCATTCCTTTCCATTCGGGTTGAATCTATTCCACTTCATTCCATTCCATTCCATTCGGGTTGATTCCGTTCCTTTCAATTCCATTCCATTCCATTCCATTAGGGTTGATTCCATTCCATTCCATTCCGTTCCTTTCCATTTCACTCCATTCCTTTCTTGTTGATTCCACTCCATTCCTTTCCATTCCATTCCGTTCCATTCCATTCGTGTTCATTCCATTCCGTTCCATTGCATTCCATTCCATTCCATTCCATTCGGTTTGATTCCGTTCCATTACATTCCATGCGATTCCATTCCCTTCGGGTTGATTCCATTCCATTCCTTTCCATTCCCTTCCATACCATTCCATTCCATTCCATTCCATTCCTGTTGATTCTATTCCATTCCATTCCATCCCACTCCATTCCATTCCATTCGGGTTGATTCCATTCCATTTCATTCCATTACATTACATTCGGTTTGATTGTATTCCATTCCATTCCATTCCATTCCTTTCCATTCCATTCCATTCCATTCTGGCTGATTCCATTCCATTCCATTCCATTCCATTCCATTCCATTCCATTCCATTCCATTCGGGCTGATTCCATTCCATTCCATTCCATTCCATTCGGGTTGATTCCATTCCATTTCATTCCATTCCATTCTATTCCATTCCTTTCCATTCGGGTTGATTCCATTCCGTTTCATTTTATTCCATTCCATTCCTTTCGGGTTGATTCCATTCCATCTCATTACATTCCATTGCATTCCATTCCTTTCCATTCGGGATGATTCAATTGCATTCCATTCCATTCCATTCCATGCCATTCCGGATTATACCATTCCATTCCATTCCATTCGAGTTGAATCCATTCCATTCCATTCCATTCCATTGGATTTCATTCCATTCCATTCCATTCGTGTTGGTACCATTCCATTCCGTTTCATTCCATTCCATCCCATTCCATTCGGTTTGATACCATTCCATTCCATTCCATTGCATTCCATTCTATTCCGTTCCATTTCGGTTGATTCCTTTCCATTCCATTCCATTCCATTACATTCGAGTTGATTCCATTTCGTTCCATTCCATTCCATTCCATTCCATTCGTGTTGATTCCATGCCATTTCATTCCATTCCATTGCATTCCATTCCATTCCAATCGGGTTGATTCCATTCCATTCCATTCCATTCAGGTTGATTGCATTCCATTCCATTCCATTCCATTCCGTTCCATTCCATTCCATTCCAGTTAATTCCATTCCATTCCATTATATTCCATTCCATTCCGGTTGATTCCATTCCATTTTATTCCATTCCATTCCGGTTGATTCCTTTCCATTTTATTCCATTCCATTCCGTTTGATTCCATTCCATTCGATTCCATTCCATTCCATTCCATTCGGGTTGATTCCATTCCATTCCATTCCATTTTATTCCATTCCATTCCGGTTGATTCCATACCATTCCATTCCATTCCATTCCATTCCATTCCATTCCATTGCATTCGGGTTGACTCCATTCCATTCCATTCCATCCCATTCCATTCCATTCTATTCCTTTACATTCCATTCGGGTTGATTGCATTTCATTCCAATCCATTCCATTCCATTCCATTCAGGTTGATTGCATTCCATTCCATTCCATTCCAATCTATTCCATTCGAGTTGATTCCGTTCAATTCCATTCCATTCCATTCCATTCCATTCCATTCCATTCCATTCCATTCGGGTTGATTCCATTCCATTCAATTCCATTCAATTCCATTCCATTCCATTGCATTCCATTCGGGTTGATTCCATACCATTCCATTCCATTCCATTCCATTCCATTCCGGTTGACTCCATTCCATTCCATTCCATCCCATTCCATTCCATTCCATTCCATTACATTACATTCGGGTTGATTCTATTCCATTCCATTCCATTCGGGTTTATTCTGTTCCATTCCATTCCATTCCATTCGGTATGTTTCCATTCGACTACATTCCATTCAATTCCATTCCATTCCATTCCTTTCGGGTTGATTCCACTCCATTCCATTCCATTCCATTCCAGTCTTGTTGATTCCATTCCATTCCATTCCTTTCCATTCCATTCCATTCCATTCCATTCCATTCGGGTTGATTCCTTTCCATTCTATTCCATCCCATTCCATTCTGGTTGATTCCATTCCATTGCATTCCATTCCATTACATTCCATGAATTTCGGGATGATTCATTTACATTCCATTCGATTCCATTCCATTCGATTTGATTCCATTCCATTCCATTCCATTCCATTCCATTCCACTCGGGTTGATTCCATTCCATTCCATTCCATTCTGGTTGATTCCATTCCACTCCATTCCATTCCATTCCATTCCATTCCATTCCATTCCATTCCAATCGGTTTGATTCCATTCCTTTCCATTCCATTCCATTCCATTCCATTCCATTCCATTCCATTCCATTCCATTTGGGTTGATTCCATTCAATTTCATTCTATTCCATTGCATTCCCTTCCATTCCATTCTGGTTGATTCCATTCCATTGCATTCCATTCCATTACATTCCATGCCATTTGGGATGATTCCTTTCCATTCCATTCCATTCCATTCCATTCTATTAGATTCCATTCCATTCCATTCCATTCCATTCCATTTTATTCCATTCGATTTCTTTCCATTCCATTTTATTCGGGTTGGTTCCATTCCATTCAGTTTCATACCATTCCATTCCATTCCGTGACATTCGGCTTGATTCCATTCCATTCCATTCCATTCCTTTCGGGTTGATTTCATTCCATTCCATTGCATTCCATTTCATTCCATTCTGGTTGATTCCATTCCATTCCATTCCATTCCATTCCATTCGTGTTGATTCCATTCCATTCCATTCCATTCCATTCCATTCCTTTCCATTCCATTCCAGTCGGTTTGATTCCGATTCATTCCATTCCATTCGATTCCATTCCATTCGGGTTGGTTCCATTTCATTCCTTTCCATTCCATTCCATTCCATTCCATTCCATTCGTGTTGATTCCATTCCGTTCCATTCCACTCCATTCCTTTCCATTCCATTCCATTCGGGTTGATTCCATTCCATTCCATTCCATGCCATTCCAATACATTCCATTCGGGTTGATTCCATTCCATTTCATTCCATTCAATTATATTCTGGTTGATTCTATTCCATTCCATTCCATTCCATTCGGGTTGATTCCATTCCATTCCATTCCATTCCATTCCATTCCATTCCATTCCATTCGGGTTTATTCCGTTCCATTCCATTCCATCCCATTCCATTCAATTCCTTTTGGGTTGATTCCATACCATTCCATTCCATTCCATTACATGACATTCCATTCGGGTTGATTCCATACGATTCCATTCCATTCCATTACATTCCATTACATCCCATTCCATTCAGGTTGCTTTTATTCCATTCCATTACTTTCCATTCCATATCATTCCATTCCTTACCATTCAGGTTGATTGCATTCCATTCCATTCCATTCAATTCCATTCGGGTTGATTCCTTTCCATTGCATTCCGTTCTGTGCCATTCCATTCCATTCCATTAAGGTTGATTCCATTCCATTCCTTTCCATTTCATTCGGGTTGATTCCATTCCATTCCATTCCATTCCATTCCATTCCATTCCATTCGGGTTGATTCCATTCTATTCCATTCCATTCCATTCCATTTCATTCTGGTTGATTCCATTGCATTCCATTCCATTCCATTCCATTCCACTCCACTCCATTCGGATTGATTCCAATCCATTCCATTCCATTCCATTCCAGTCCATTCCATTCCAATCCATTCCTTTCCATTCCATTCCATTCCATTCTGGATGATTTCATTCAATTCCATTCGGTTTGATTCCATTCCATTCCATTCCATTCCATTAAATTGTGGTTCATTCTATTCCATTCCATTCCCTTCCATTCCATTCCATTCCATTCAGGTTGATTCCATTCCATTCCATTCCATTCCATTCTATTCCATTCCATTTCATTCTGGTTGATTCCATTCCGTTCCATTCCATTCCATTCCATTCCTGTTGACTCCATTCCATTTTATACCATTCCATTCCGTTTGGTCTCTTTCCATTCTATTCCATTCCATTCCATTCCATTCCATTCCATTCCATTCGGGTTGATTCCATTCCATTGTATTCCATTCTGGTTGATTCCATTCCATTCCATTCCATTCCTTTCCATTCCATTCCATTCGGGTTGATTCCCTTCCTTTCCATTCCATTCCATTCCATTCAATTCCATTCCATTCCCTACCATTCGTGTTGATTCCATTCAATTTCATTCTATTCCATTGCATTGCCTTCCATTCCATTCTGGTTGATTCCATTCCATTGCATTCCATTCCATTACATTCCATGAATTTCGGGATGATTCCTTTACATTCCATTCCATTCCATTCGATTTGATTCCATTCCATTCCATTCCATTCCATTCCATTCCATTCCATTCCATTCCATTCCATTCCATTCCATTCCACTCGGGTTGATTCCATTCCATTCCATTCCATTCTGGTTGATTCCATTCCACTCCATTCCATTCCATTCCATTCCATTCCATTCCATTCCAATCGGGTTGATTCCATTCCTTTCCATTCCATTCCATTCCATTCCATTCCATTCCATTCAATTCCATTCCATTCCCTTCCATTTGGGTTGATTCCATTCAATTTCATTCTATTCCATTGCATTCCCTTCCATTCCATTCTGTTTGATTCCATTCCAATGCATTCCATTCCATTACATTCCATGCCATTTGGGATGATTCCTTTCCATTCCATTCCATTCCATTCCATTCGATTAGATTCCATTCCATTCCATTCCATTCCATTCCATTCCATTTTATTCCATTCGATTTCTTTCCATTCCATTTTATTCGGGTTGGTTCCATTCCATTCAGTTTCATACCATTCCATTCCATTCCGTGACATTCGGCTTGATTCCATTCCATTCCATTCCATTCCTTTCGGTTTGATTTCATTCCATTCCATTGCATTCCATTTCATTCCATTCTGGTTGATTCCATTCCATTCCATTCAATTCCATTTCATTCCTGTTGATTCCATTCCATTCCATTCCTTTCCATTCCATTCCAGTCGGTTTGATTCCGATTCATTCCATTCCATTCGATTCCATTCCATTCGGGTTGGTTCCATTTCATTCCTTTCCATTCCATTCCATTCCATTCCATTCCATTCGTGTTGATTCCATTCCGTTCCATTCGTGTTGATTCCATTCCATTCCATTCCACTCCATTCCTTTCCATTCCATTCCACTCGGGTTGATTCCATTCCATTCCATTCCATGCCATTCCAATACATTCCATTCGGGTTGATTCCATTCCATGTCATTCCATTCCATTATATTCTGGTTGATTCTATTCCATTCCATTCCATTCCATTCGGGTTGATTCCATTCCATTCCATTCCATTCCATTCCATTCCATTCGGGTTTATTCCGTTCCATTCCATTCCATCCCATTCCATTCCATTCCTTTTGGGTTGATTCCATACCATTCCATTCCATTCCATTACATGACGTTCCATTCGGGTTGATTCCATACGATTCCATTCCATTCCATTGCATTCCATTACATCCCATTCCATTCAGGTTGCTTTTATTCCATTCCATTACTTTCCATTCCATATCATTCCATTCCATACCATTCAGGTTGATTGCATTCCATTCCATTCCATTCAATTCCATTCGGGTTGATTCCTTTCCATTGCATTCCGTTCTGTGCCATTCCATTCCATTCCATTAAGGTTGATTCCATTCCATTCCTTTCCATTTCATTCGGGTTGATTCCATTCCATTCCATTCGGGTTGATTCCATTCTATTCCATTCCATTCCATTCCATTTCATTCTGGTTGATTCCATTGCATTCCATTCCATTCCATTCCATTCCACTCCACTCCATTCGGATTGATTCCAATCCATTCCATTCCATTCCAGTCCATTCCATTCCAATCCATTCCTTTCCATTCCATTCCATTCCATTCTGGATGATTCCATTCCATTCCATTCCATTCCATTCGGTTTGATTCCATTCCATTCCATTCCATCCCATTAAATTGTGGTTCATTCTATTCCATTCCATTCCCTTCCATTCCATTCTATTCCATTCAGTTTGATTCCATTCCATTCCATTCCATTCCATTCTATTCCATTCCATTTCATTCTGGTTGATTCCATTCCGTTCCATTCCATTCCATTCCATTCCATTCCATTCCTGTTGACTCCATTCCATTTTATACCATTCCATTCCGTTTGGTCTCTTTCCATTCTATTCCATTCTATTCCATTCCATTCGTGTTGATTCCATTCCATTCCATTCCATTCCATTCCATTGCATTCCATTCGGGTTGATTCCATACCATTCCATTCCATTCCATTCCATTCCATTCCATTCCATTCCGGTTGACTCCATTCCATTCCATTCCATCCCATTCCATTCCATTCATTCCATTACATTACATTCGGTTTGATACTATTCCATTTCATTCCATTCGGGTTTATTCTGTTCCATTCCATTCCATTCCATTCGGTATGTTTCCATTCCACTCCATTCCATTCAAATCCATTCCATTCCATTCCATTCCTTTCGGGTTGATTCCACTCCATTCCATTCCATTCCATTCAAGTCTTGTTGATTCCATTCCATTCCATTCCTTTCCATTCCATTCCATTCCATTCCATTCCATTCGGGTTGATTCCATTCCATTCCATCCCATTCCATTCCATTCCATTCCATTCGCGTGGATTTCATTCCATTTCATACCATTCCATTACATTGGGGTTGATTCTATTCCATTCCATTCCATTCCATTCCATTCCATTCCATTCCATTCCATTGCCTTCCATTCGGGTTGATTCCATTCCATTCCATTCCATTCTGGTTGATTCCATTCCATTCCATTCCATTCCATTCCAATCCATTCCATTCCATTCGGGTTGATTCCATTCCTTTCCATTCCATTCCATTCCATTTCATTCAATTCCATTCGATTCCCTTCAATTCGGGTTGATTCCATTGAATTTCATTCTATTACATTGCATTGCCTTCCATTCCATTCTGGTTGATTCCATTCCATTGCATTCCATTCCATTACATTCCATGAAATTCGGGAAGATTCCTTTACATTCCATTCCATTCCATTCGATTTGATTCCATTCCATTCCATTCCATTCCATTCCATTCCATTCCATCCCATTCCATTCCATTGCATTCCATTCCATTACATTCGGGTTGATTCTATTCCATTCCATTCCATTCGGGTTTATTCTGTTCCATGCCATTCCATTCCATTCGGTATGTTTCCTTTCCACTCCATTCCACTCAATTCCATTCCATTCCATTCCATTCCTTTCGGGTTGATTCCACTCCATTCCATTCCATTCCATTCCAGTCTTGTTGATTCCATTCCATTCCATTCCGTTCCATTCCATTCCATTCCATTCCATTCCATTCGGGTTGATTCCATTCCATTCCATTCCATTCCATTCCATTCCATTCCATTCCATTCCATTCGGGTTGATTCCATTCCTTTCCATTCCATTCCATTCCATTCCATTCAATTCCATTCCATTCCCTACCATTCGGGTTGATTCCATTCAATTTCATTCTATTCCATTGCATTGCCTTCCATTCCATTCTGGTTGATTCCATTCCATTGCATTCCATTGCATTACATTCCATGAATTTCGGGATGATTCATTTAAATTCCATTCCATTGCATTGCATTCCATTGCATTACATTCCATGAATTTCGGGATGATTCATTTACATTCCATTCCATTCCATTCGATTTGATTCCATTCCATTCCATTCCATTCCATTCCATTCCATTCCATTCCACTCGGGTTGATTCCATTCCATTCCATTCCATTCTGGTTGATTCCATTCCACTCCATTCCATTCCATTCCATTCCATTCCATTCCATTCCATTCCATTCCATTCCATTCCAATCGGGTTGATTCCATTCCTTTCCATTCCATTCCATTCCATTCCATTCCATTCCATTCCATTCCATTTGGGTTGATTCCATTCAATTTCATTCTATTCCATTGCATTCCCTTCCATTCCATTCTGGTTTATTCCATTCCATTGCATTCCATTCCATTACATTCCATGCCATTTGGGATGATTCCTTTCCATTCCATTCCATTCCATTCCATTCTATTAGTTTCCATTCCATTCCATTCCATTCCATTCCATTTTATTCCATTCGATTTCTTTCCATTCCATTTTATTCGGGTTGGTTCCATTCCATTCAGTTTCATACCATTCCATTCCATTCCCTGACATTCGGCTTGATTCCATTCCATTCCATTCCATTCCTTTCGGGTTGATTTCATTCCATTCCATTGCATTCCATTTCATTCCATTCTGGTTGATTCCATTCCATTCCATTCCATTCCATTCCATTCCATTCGTGTTGATTCCATTCCATTCCATTCCATTCCATTCCATTCCTTTCCATTCCATTCCAGTCGGTTTGATTCCGATTCATGCCATTCCATTCGATTCCATTCCATTCGGGTTGGTTCCATTTCATTCCTTTCCATTCCATTCCATTCCATTCCATTCCATTCGTGTTGATTCCATTCCGTTCCATTCCACTCCATTCCTTTCCATTCCATTCCATTCGGGTTGATTCCATTCCATTCCATTCCATGCCATTCCAATACATTCCATTCGGGTTGATTCCATTCCATTTCATTCCATTCAATTATATTCTGGTTGATTCTATTCCATTCCATTCCATTCCATTCGGGTTGATTCCATTCCATTCCATTCCATTCCATTCCATTCCATTCGGGTTTATTCCGTTCCATTCCATTCCATCCCATTCCATTCAATTCCTTTTGGGTTGATTCCATACCATTCCATTCCATTCCATTACATGACATTCCATTCGGGTTGATTCCATACGATTCCATTCCATTCCATTCCATTCCATTACATCCCATTCCATTCAGGTTGCTTTTATTCCATTCCATTACTTTCCATTCCATATCATTCCATTCCTTACCATTCAGGTTGATTGCATTCCATTCCATTCCATTCAATTCCATTCGGGTTGATTCCTTTCCATTGCATTCCGTTCTGTGCCATTCCATTCCATTCCATTAAGGTTGATTCCATTCCATTCCTTTCCATTTCATTCGGGTTGATTCCATTCCATTCCATTCCATTCCATTCCATTCCATTCCATTCCATTCGGGTTGATTCCATTCTATTCCATTCCATTCCATTCCATTTCATTCTGGTTGATTCCATTGCATTCCATTCCATTCCATTCCATTCCACTCCACTCCATTCGGATTGATTCCAATCCATTCCATTACATTCCATTCCATTCCATTCTGGATGATTCCATTCAATTCCATTCGGTTTGATTCCATTCCATTCCATTCCATTCCATTAAATTGTGGTTCATTCTATTCCATTCCATTCCCTTCCATTCCATTACATTCCATTCTGGTTGATTCCATTCCATTCCATTCCATTTCATTCCATTCCATTCAGGTTGATTCCATTCCACTCCATTCCATGCAGTTTGATTCCATTCCAATCCATTCCATTACATTCCATTGCATTCCATTCTATTCTATTCAGCTTGATTGCATTCCATTCCATTCTATTCGGGTTGATTCCATTCCATTCAATTCCATTCGGTTTGACTTCGTTCCATTCCACTCCATTCCATTACATTACATTCTGATTGACCCCA
Source organism: Pan paniscus (assembly GCF_029289425.2). Classification (NCBI taxonomy): domain Eukaryota; kingdom Metazoa; phylum Chordata; class Mammalia; order Primates; family Hominidae; genus Pan; species Pan paniscus. Next base: position 61,600,999 of record NC_073260.2, read on the forward strand.
TTCCATTCCATTCTATTCCATTCAATTCCATTCCATTCCATTCCATTCCATTCCATTCCATTCCTGTTGATTCCATTCCATTCCATTCCTTTCCATTGCATTCCATTCGTGTTGATTCCATTCCATTCCATTCCATTCTATTCCATTGGGTTGATTCCATTCTATTGATTCCATTCCATTCCATTCCATTCTATTCGGGTTGATTCCATTCCATTCCATTCCATTCGGGTTGATTCCATTCCATTCAATTCCATTCCATTCCATTCCATTCCACTCCTTTCCGTTTGATTCTATTCCATTCCATTCCACTCCATTCCATTCCATTCCATTCTATTCAGTTTGATTCCTTTTCTTTCCATTCCATTCCATTTAGTTCCATTCGCTTTGATTCCATTCCATTCCATTCCATTCCATTCGGGTGGATTCCCTTCCATTCTGTTCCTTTCCATTCCATTCCTTTCGATTCGGGTTGATTCCATTCCATTCCATTCTTTTCCATTCCATTCCATTCCATTCCATTCCATTCCCTTCCATTCCATTCGTGTTGATTCCATTCCGTTCTATTCCATTCCATTCCATTCCATTCCACTCAGGTTGGTTCCATTCCATTCCATTCCATTCCATTCCATTCAGTTTCGTTCCATTCCATTCCATTCCATTCCATTCCATTCCATTCCATTCCATTCGAGTTGATTCCATTCCATTCCATTCCATTCCATTCGATTCCAGTTGATTCAATTCCATTCCTTTCCATTCAATTCCTTTCATTCCATTCCATTCCATTCGGGTTGACTCCATTCCATTGCATTCCATTCCATTCCATTCCATTCCATTCCATTCCATTCATGTTGATTCCATTCCATTCATGTTGATTTCATTACATTCCAATAGAGTTGATTCCATTCCATTCCATTCCATTCCATTTGGGTAGATTCCATTCCATTCCATTCCATCCCATTTCATTCCATTCCATTTGGGCTAATTCCATTCCATTACATTCCATTCCATTCAAGTTGATTCTATTCCTTTCCATTCCATTCCATTCCATTCTGGTTGATTCCGTTCCATTCCATTCCATTCCATTCCATTCGTATTGATTCCCTCCCATTCCATTCCATTCCATTCCATTAGGGTTGATTCCATTCCATTCCATTCCATTCCATTCCATTCCATTCCATTCCATTCCATTCGTGTTGAATCCATTCCATTCCATTCCATTCCATGCCATTCCATTCAGGTTGGTTCTATTCCATTCCATTCCATTACATTACATTCCATTCCATTCCGGTTGTTTCCATTCCATTCCATACCATACCATTCCATTCAGGTTGGTTCCATTCCATTCCATTCCATTGCATTCCATTCCATTCCATTCGAGTTGTATCCATTCCATTCCATTCCATTACATTCCATTCCATTCCGGTCGATTCCATTCCATTCCATTCCATTCCATTCCATTCCATTCCATTCGGTTTGACTCTATTCCATTCCATTCCATTCCATTCCATTCCATACCATTCAGGTTGATTTCATTCCATTCCATTCCATTCCATTCCATTCCATTCAATTCCATTCCATTCCGGTGGATTCCTTTCCATTCCATCCCATTCCATTCCATTCCAGTTTATTCGGTTTGATTCCATTCCATTCCATTCCATTACATTCCATTCCTTTCCAATTCATTCCATTCCATTCCATTCCTTTCCATTTTATTGCATTCCATTCCATTCAGGTTGATGGCATTTCATTCCATTCCTTTCCATTCCATTTGTGTTGATTCCATCCCATTCCATTGCACTCTATTCCATTCCATTCCATTCCATTCTATTCCATTCCATTCCATTCCATTCCATTCCATTCCATTCCACTCCAATCCCCTCCACTCCACTCCACTCCATTCCATTCCAATCAATTCCATTCGGTTTGATTCCATTCCATTCCATTCCATTCCATTCCACTTCATTCCATTCAATTCGTGTTGATTCCTTTCCATTCCATTCCATTACTTTCCATTCCATTCCATTCCGCTTGATTCCATTCCATTCCATTCCATTCTATTCGGTTTGATTCCATTCCATTCCATTCCATTCCATTGGGGTGATTCCATTCCATTCCATTTCATTCCATTCCATTCCTTTCCATTCCATTTTATTCGGGTTGATTCCATTCCATTCCATTCCATTCCATTCCGGTAGATTCCATTCCATTCCATTCCATTCCATTAGATTCCAATCAATTCCATTCGGGTTGATTCCTTTCCATTCCATTCCATTCCATTCCATTCCATTCCATTCGGGTGGATTCCATTCCATTCCATTCCATTCCGTTCGTGTTGATTCCATTTCATTCGATTAGATTCCATTCCATTCCATTCGATTCAATTCCATTCCATTCCGATTGATTCCATTCCATTCCATTCCATTCTATTCCATTCCATTCCATTCCATTCGCGTTGATTCCATTCCATTCCATTCCATTCCATTCCATTCCATTCCGTTCCATTCCATTCCACTGGGGTGATTCGATACTATTCCGTTCCGTTCCATTCCATTCCATTCCATTCCATTCCATTCCATTCGGGTTGATTCCATTCCTTTCCTTTCCATTCCATTCCATTCCATTCGTGTTGATTCCATTCCATTCCATTCCATTCCATTCCATTCCATTGGGGTGATTCCATTCTTTTCCATTCCATTCCATTCCATTCTATTTGAGTTGATTCCATTCCATTACATTCCATTCCGGTTGATTCCATTCCATTCCATTCCATTCCATTCCATTGGGGTGATTCCATTCTTTTCCATTCCATTCCATTCCATTCTATTTGAGTTGATTCCATTCCATTACATTCCATTCAGGTTGATTCCATTCCATTCCATTCCATTCTATTCCATTCCATTCCAGTGGATTCCATTCCATTCCATTCCATTCCGGTGGATTCCATTCACTCCCATTCCATTCCATTCCATTTTATTCGGTTTGATTCCATTCCATTCCATTCCATTCCATTCCTTTCCATTTCATTCCATTCCATTCCATTCGGGTTGATGGCATTTCATTCCATTCCTTTCCATTCCATTTGGGTTGATTCCATCCCATTCCATTGCACTCTATTCCATTCCATTCCATTCCATTCTATTCCATTCCATTCCATTCCATTCCATTCCATTCCACTCCAATCCCCTCCACTGCACTCCACTCCACTTCATTCCATTCCAATCAATTCCATTCTGGTTGATTCCATTCCATTCCATTCAATTCCATTCCATTCCATTCCATTCGGGTTGATTCCGTTCCATTCTATTCCATTCCATTCCAGTGGATTCCATTCCATTCCATTCCATTCCATTCCATTCCATTCCATTCCATTCCGGTGGATTCCATTCACTCCCATTCCATTCCATTCCATTTTATTCGGTTTGATTCCATTCCATTCCATTCCATTCCATTCCTTTCCATTTCATTCCATTCCATTCCATTCGGGTTGATGGCATTTCATTCCATTCCTTTCCATTCCATTTGGGTTGATTCCATCCCATTCCATTGCACTCTATTCCATTCCATTCCATTCTATTCCATTCCATTCCATTCCATTCCATTCCATTCCGTTCCATTCCACTCCAATCCCCTCCACTCCACTGCACTCCACTCCATTCCATTCCAATCAATTCCATTCTGGTTGATTCCATTCCATTCCATTCCATTCCATTCCATTCCATTCGGGTTGATTCCGTTCCATTCCATTCCATTCCATTCCATTCCATTCCATTCCACTCCATTCCATTCAATTCGAGTTTATTCCTTTCCATTCCATTCCATTCCTTTCCATTCCATTCCATTCCGGTCGATTCCATTCCATTCCATTCGGGTTGATTCCATTCCATTCCTTTCCATTCAATTGGGGTGATTACATTCCATTCCATTGCATTCCATTCCATTCCATTCCATTCCATTCCGGTAAATTCCATTCCATTCCATTCCATTCCAATCCATTCCATTCGGGTTGATTCCTTTCCATTCCATTCCATTCCATGCCATTCGTGTTGATTCCATTTCATTCGATTCCATTCCATTCCATTCCACTCCGTTCCATTCAATTCCATTGGGGTGATGCGATTCTATTCCTTTCCGTTCCATACCATTCCATTCCTTTCGGGTTGATTCCATTCCATTGCATTCCATTCGGATTGATTCCATTCCATTCCATTCCATTCCATTCAATTCCATTCCATTCCTTTTGATTCTATTCCATTCCATTCCATTCCATTCCATTCCATTCAGTTTGATTCCTTTCCATTCCATTCCATTCCATTTCATTCCATTCGCGTTGATTCCATTCCATTCCATTCCATTCCATTTCATTCCATTCCATTCCATTCGGGTTGACTCCATTCCATTCCTTTCCATTCCATTCCTTTCCATTCCATTCCTTTACATTCCATTCCATTCCATTCCATTCGGGTTGATTCCATTCCATTCCATTCCGTTCCATTCCATCCCATTCCATTCCATTACATTCTGGTTGATTCGCTTCCGTTCCAATTCTTTCGGTTTGACTCCATTCCATTGCATTCCATTACATTAAATTCCGGTTGTTTCCATCCCATTCCATTCCATTCCATTCCATTCAGGTTGATTCCATTCCATTTCATTCCATTCCATTCAGGTTGATTCCATTCCACTCCATTCCATTCGGTTTGATTCCTTTCCAATCCATTCCATTACATTCCATTGCATTCCATTCTATTCCATTCAGGTTGATTCCATTCCATTCCATTCTATTCAGGTTGATTCCATGCCATTCCATTCCATTCGGCTTGACTCCGTTCCATTCCATTCCATTCCATTCCATTACATTCCGTTGACCCCATTCCATTCCATTCTATTGCATTCCATTCCATTGCATTCCATTCGGGTTGATTCCACTCCATTCCATTCCTTTCCATTCCATTCCATTCGTGTTGATTCCATTCCATTCCATTCCATTCCATTCCATTCCATTGGGGTGATTCCATTCTATTCCATTCCATTCCATTCCATTCCATTCCATTCCATTCCATTCTATTCGGGTTGATTCCATTCCATTCCATTCCATACGGGTTGTTTCCATTCCATTCAATTCCATTCCATTCCATTCCATTCCATTCCACTCCATTCCGTTTGATTCTATTCACTTCCATTCCATTCCATTCCATTCCATTCTATTCAGTTTGATTCCTTTCCATTCCATTCCGTTCCATTTAGTTCCATTCGCGTTGATTCCATTCCATTCCATTCCATTCCATTACATTACATTACATTCGGGTTGATTCCATTCCATTCCATTCCATTCCACTCTGGTTGATTCCATTCCATTCCATTCCATTCCATTCCATTCGGGTTGATTCCATTCCATTCCTTTCCATTCCATTCCTTTCCATTCCATTCCATTCCATTCCATTCGGGTGGATTCCATTCCATTCCGTTCCTTTCCATTCCATTCCTTTCCATTCGGGTTGATTCCATTCCATTCCATTCTTTTCCATTCCATTCCATTCCATTCCATTCCATTCCATTCCATTCCATTCCATTCCATTCCATTAAATTCGGGTTGATTCGCTTCCATTCCATTCCATTCCCTTTGACTCCATTCCATTCCAGTACATTACATTACATTCCGGTTGATTCCATCCCATTCCATTCCATTGCATTCCATTCAGTTTGGTTCCATTCCATTCCATTCCATTCCATTCAGTTTGGTTCCATTCCATTCCTTTCCATTCCATTCGAGTTGATTCCATTCCATTCCATTCCATTCCATTCCATTCCATTCCATTCCAGTTGATTCAATTCCATTCCTATCCATTCAATTCCTTTCATTCCATTCCATTCCATTCGGGTTGACTCCATTCCATTGCATTCCATTCCATTCCATTCCATTCCATTCCATTCCATTCCATTCATGTTGATTCCATTCCATTCATGTTGATTTCATTACATTCCAATCGAGTTGATTCCATTCCATTCCATTCCATTCCATTTGGGTAGATTCCATTCCATTCCATTCCATCCCATTGCATTCCATTCCATTTGGGCCGATTCCATTCCATTCCATTCCATTCCATTCAGGTTGATTCTATTCCTTTCCATTCCATTCCATTCCATTCTGGTTGATTCCGTTCCATTCCATTCCATTCCATTCCATTCGTATTGATACCCTTCCATTCCATTCCATTCCATTCCATTAGCGTTGATTCCATTCCATTCCATTCCATTCCATTCCATTCCATTCGTGTTGAATCCATTCCATTCCATTCCATTCCATTCGAGTTGTATCCATTCCATTCCATTCCATTCCATTCCATTCCATTCCGGTTGATTCCATTCCTTTACATTCCATACCATTCCATTCAGGTTGGTTCTATTCCATTCCATTCCATTCCATTCCATTCCATTCCATTCGAGTTGTATCCATTGCATTCCATTCCATTACATTCCATTCCATTCCGGTTGATTCCATTCCTTTACATTCCATACCATTCCATTCAGGTTTGTTCCATTCCTTTCCATTCCATTGCATTCCATTCCATTCCATTCGAGTTGTATCCATTCCATTCCATTCCATTACATTACATTCCATTCCGGTTGATTCCATTCCATTCCATTCCATTCCTTTCCAATTCATTCCATTCCATTCCATTCCATTCCTTTCCATTTCATTCCATTGCATTCCATTCAGGTTGATGGCATTTCATTCCAATCCTTTCCATTCCATTTGGGTTGATACCATCCCATTCCATTACACTCTATTCCATTCAATTCCATTCCATTCTATACCATTCCATTCCATTCCATTCCACTCCAATACCCTCCACTCCACTCCACTCCACTCCATTCCATTCCAATCAATTCCATTCGGTTTGATTCCATTCCATTCCATTCCATTCCATTCCATTCCATTCCACTTCATTCCATTCAATTCGGGTTGATTCCTTTCCATTCCATTCCATTATTTTCCATTCCATTCCATTCCGCTTGATTCCATTCAATTCCATTGCATTCTATTCGGTTTGATTCCATTCCATTCCATTCCATTCCATTGGGGTGATTCCATTCCATTCCATTTCATTCCATTCCATTCCTTTCCATTCCATTTTATTCGGGTTGATTCCATTCCATTCAATTAGATTCCATTCTGGTAGATTCCATTCCATTCCATTCTATTCCATTAGATTTCAATCCATTCCATTCGGGTTGATTCCTTTCCATTCCATTCCATTCCATTCCATTCCATTCCATTCGGGTGGATTCCATTCCATTCCATTCCATTCCGTTCGTGTTGATTCCATTTCATTCGATTCCATTCGATTCCATTCCATTCCGATTGATTCCATTCCATTCCATTCCATTCTATTCCATTCCATTCAATTTCATTCCATTCGCGTTGATTCCATTCCATTCCATTCCATTCCATTCCGTTCCATTCCATTCCATTGGGGTGATTCGATACAATTCCGTTCCGTTCCATTCCATTACATTCCATTCCTTTCCATTGCATTCGGGTTGACTCCATTCCATTCCATTCCATTCGGGTTGCTTTCATTCCATTCCATTCCATTCCATTCCATTTCATTCCATTCCACTGCATTCCTTTTGATTCTATTCCATTCCATTCCATTCCATTCCATTCTATTCAGTTTGATTCCCTTCCATTCCATTCCATTCCATTTAGTTCCATTCGCGTTGATTCCATTCCATTCCATTCCATTCCATTCGGGTTGATTCCCTTCCATTCCATTCCATTCCATTCCATTCCATTCCATTCCATTCCATTCCATTCCATTCGGGTTGATTCCATTCCATTCCTTTCCATTCCATTCCTTTCCATTCCATTCCATTCGGGTGGATTCCATTCCATTCCTTTCCATTAAATTCCATTCCTATCCATTCGGGTTGATTCCATTCCATTCCATTCCGCTCCATTCCATTCCATTCCATTCCATTCCATTACATTCGGGTTGATTCGCTTCCATTCCATTCCGTTCCCTTTGACTCCATTCCATTCCATTCCATTACATTACATTCCGGTTGATTCCATCCCATTCCATTCCATTCCATTCCATTCCATTCAGGTTGATTCCATTCCATTCCATGCCATTCCACTCCCTTCTATTCCATTCGTGTTGATTCCACTCCGTTCCATTCCATTCCATTCCATAAAGGTTGGTTCCATTCCATTCCATTCCATTTCATTCCATTCGGGTGGATTCCATTCCATTCCATTCCATTCCATTCCATTCCTTTCCATTCCATTCCATTCTGGTTGATTCCATTCCATTCCAGTCGGGTTGATTCCATTCCATTCCATTCCATTCAATTGGGGTGATTCCATTCCATTTCATTCCATTCCATTCCTTTCCATTCCATTTTATTCAGGTTGATTCCAATCCATTACATTCCATTCCATTCCGGTTGATTCCGTTCCATTCCATTCCATTCCATTCCATTCCATTCCATTCCATTCCAGTCCGATAGATTCCATTCCATTCCATTCCATTCCAATCCATTCCATTCGGGTTGATTCCTTTCCATTCCATTCCATTCCATGCCATTCGTGTTGATTCCATTTCATTCGATTCCACTCCATTCCATTCCATTCCGATTGATTCCATTCCATTCCATTCCATTCTATTCCATTCCATTCCATTCCATTCCATTTTATTCGGGTTGATTCCTTTCCATTCCATTCCATTCCATTCCATTCCATTCCATTCCATTCCACTCCATTCCATTCCATTCCATTGGGGTGATGCGATTCTATTCCGTTCCGTTCCATTCCATTCCATTCCATTCGGGTTGATTCCATTCCATTGCATTCCATTCGTATTGATTCCATTCCATTCCATTCCATTCCATTCCATTCCATTCCATTCCATTCCTGTTGATTCTATTCCATTCCATTCCATTCCATTCCATTCCATTCCATTCCATTCCATTCAGTTTGATTCCTTCCCTTTCCATTCCATTCCATTTCGTTCCATTCCCGTTGATTCCATTCCATTCCATTCCATTCCATTCCATTTCATTCCATTCCATTCCATTCGGGTTGACTCCATTCAATTCCATTCCATTCCATTCCTTTCCATTCCATTCCTTTCCATTCCATTCCATTCCATTCGGGTGGATTCCATTCCATTCCATTCCATTCCATTCCATTCCATTCCATTCCTTTCAATTCGGGTTGATTCCATTCCATTCCATTCCGTTCCACTCCATCCCATTCCATTCCATTACATTCTTGTTGATTCGCTTCCGTTCCATTCCATTCGGTTTGACTCCATTCCATTGCATTCCATTACATTCCATTCCGGTTGTTTCCATCCCATTCCATTCCATTCCATTCCATTCAGGTTGATTCCATTCCATTCCATTCCATTTCATCCCATTCCATTCAGGTTGATTCCATTCCACTCCATTCCATGCAGTTTGATTCCATTCCAATCCATTCCATTACATTCCATTGCATTCCATTCTATTCTATTCAGCTTGATTCCATTCCATTCCATTCTATTCGGGTTGATTCCATTCCATTCAATTCCATTCGGTTTGACTTCGTTCCATTCCATTCCATTCCATTACATTACATTCCGATAGACCCCATTCCATTCCATTCTATTCCATTCCATTCCATTCCATTCCATTCCATTCGGGTTGATTCCATTCCATTCCATTCCTTTAGATTCCATTCCATTCGTGTTGATTCCATTCCATTCCATTCCATTCCATTCCATTGGGGTGATTCCAATCTATTGATTCCATTCCATTCCATTCCATTCTATTCGGGTTGATTCCATTCCATTCCATTCCATTCGGGTTGATTCCATTCCATTCAATTCCATTCCATTCCATTCCATTCCACTCCATTCCGTTAGATTCTATTCCATTCCATTCCATTCCATTCCATTCCATTCCATTCCATTCCATTCTATTCAGTTTGATTGCTTTTCTTTCCATTCCATTCCATTTAGTTCCATTCGCGTTGATTCCATTCCATTCCATTCCATTCCATTCGGGTGGATTCCATTCCATTCCGTTCCTTTCCATTCCATTCCTTTCGATTCGGGTTGATTCCATTCCATTCCATTCTTTTCCATTCCATTCCATTCCATTCCATTCCATTCCATTCCATTACATTACATTCGGGTTGATTCGCTTCCATTCCATTCCGTTCCCTTTGACTCCATTCCAGTCCAGTACATTACATTACATTCCTGTTTATTCCATCCCATTACATTCCATTCAGGTTGATTCCATTCCTTTCAATTCCATTCCATTCCATTCCCTTCCATTCCATTCGTGTTGATTCCATTCCGTTCTATTCCATTCCATTCCATTCCATTCCATTCCATTCCACTCAGGTTGGTTCCATTCCATTCCATTCCATTCCATTCCATTCCATTCCATTCCACTGAGTTTCGTTCCATTCCATTCCATTCCATTCCATTCCATTCGAGTTGATTCCATTCCATTCCATTCCATTCCATTCGGTTCCAGTTGATTCAATTCCATTCCTTTCCATTCAATTCCTTTCATTCCATTCCATTCCATTCGGGTTGACTCCATTCCATTGCATTCCATTCCATTCCATTCCATTCCACTCCATTCATGTTGATTCCATTCCATTCATGTTGATTTCATTACATTCCAATAGAGTTGATTCCATTCCATTCCATTCTATTCCATTTGGGTAGATTCCATTCCATTCCATTCCATCCAATTGCATTCCATTCCATTTGGGCTGATTGCATTCCATTACATTCCATTCCATTCAGGTTGATTCTATTCCTTTCCATTCCATTCCATTCCATTCTGGTTGATTCCGTTCCATTCCATTCCATTCCATTCCATTCGTATTGATTCCCTTCCATTCCATTCCATTCCATTCCATTAGGGTTGATTCCATTCAATTCCATTCCATTCCATTCCATTCCATTCGTGTTGAATCCATTCCATTCCATTCCATTCCATGCCATTCCATTCAGGTTGGTTCTATTCCATTCCATTCCATTCCATTACATTCCATTCCATTCTGGTTGTTTCCATTCCATTCCATACCATACCATTCCATTCAGGTTGGTTCCATTCCTTTCCATTCCATTGCATTCCATTCCATTCCATTCGAGTTGTATACATTCCATTCCATTCCATTACATTCCTTTCCATTCCGGTTGATTCCATTCCATTCCATTCCATCCCATTCCATTCCATTCCATTCCATTCGGGTTGACTCTATTCCATTCCATTCCATTCCATTCCATACCATTCAGGTTGATTTCATTCCATTCCATTCCATTCCATTCCATTCCATTCCATTCCATTCCGGTGGATTCCTTTCCATTCCATCCCATTCCATTCCATTCCATTTTATTCGGTTTGATTCCATTCCATTCCATTCCATTCCATGCCATTCCATTCCATTCCATTCCTTTCCAATTCATTCCATTCCATTCCATTCCTTTCCATTTTATTCCATTCCATTCCATTCAGGTTGATGGCATTTCATTCCATTCCTTTCCATTCCATTTGGGTTGATTCCATCCCATTCCATTGCACTCTATTCCATTCCATTCCATTCCATTCTATTCCATTCCATTCCATTCCATTCGGGTTGATTCCATTCCATTCCATTCCATTCCATTCCATTCGGGTTGATTCCATTCCATTCCATTCAATTCCATTCCATTCGGGATGATTCCATTCCATTCTTTCCATTCCATTCCATTCCATTCCATTCGGGTTGATTCCATTCCGTTCCATTCCATTCCATTCCATTCCATTCCATTCCATTCCATTCGGATTTATTCCATTCCATTTTCATTCCATTCCTTTGCATTCCTTTCCATTTCATTCGGGTTGATTCCATTCCATTCCATTCTGTTCCATTCGGGTTGATTCCATTCCATTCCATTCCATGCCATTTGGTTTGATTCCATCCCATTACATTCCGTTGAACTCCATTCCATTCCATTCCGGTTGACAGCATTCCATTCCTTTCCATTCCATTCCATTCGGTTTGATTCCATTCCATTGCATTCGATTCCACTACATTCCATTCCATTCGATTCCATTCCTTTCAGTTCGATTCCTTTCCATTCCATTCCATTCGATTCCACTTCATTCCGGTTGATTCCATTCCATTCCAATCCACTCCATTCCATTCCATTTGGTTTGATTCCATTCCATTCCATTCCAATCCATTCCATTCCATTCGGGTTGATTCCACTCCATTCCATTCTATTCCATTCGGGTTGATTCCATTCCATTCCATTCCATTCCATTCCATTCGAGTTGATTCCATTCCATTCCATTCCATTCCATTCCATTTCATTCGGGTTGATTCCATTCCGTTCCATTCCATTCCATTTCATTCCATTCCATTCCATTCCATTCGGATTGATTCCATTACATTTTCATTCCATTCCATTGCATTCCTTTCCATTCCATTCGGGTTGATTCCATTCCATTCCATTCTATTCCATTTGGGTTGATTTTATTCCATGCCATTCCATTCCATTCGAGTTGATTCCATTCCATTCCATTCCATTCCATTCGATTTCATTCCATTCCATTCCATTCGGGTTGGTTCCATTCCATTCCGTTTCATTCCATTACATTCCATTCCATTAGATTATTTTTGATTCCATTCCATTCCATTGCATTCCATTCCATTCCATTCCATTCCATTCCGGTTGATTCCATCCCATTCCATTCCATTACATTTGGTTTAACTCCATTCCATTCCATTCCGGTTGATTCCATTCCATTCCATTCCATCCCATTCCATTCCATTCCATTCCATTCGGTTTAATTCCATTCCATTCCATTCCGGTTGATTACATTCCATTCCTTTCCATTCCATTTTGGTTGATTCCATTCCATTCCATTCCTTTCCATTCCATTTAGGTTGACTCCATTCCTTTCCATTCCATTCCATTCCGGTTGATTCCATTCAATTCCATTCCATTCCATTCCATTCCTTTCCATTCGGATTTATTCCATTCCATTCCATTCCATCTGATTCCATTCCATTCCATCCGATTTCATTCCATTACATTCGGGTTGATTCCATAGCGTTCCATTCCATTCCATTCCGTTCCTTTCCAATCGATGTGATTCTATTCCATTGCGTTCCATTCCATTCCATTCCATTCCATTCGGGTTGATTCCATTCCATTCCATTCCATGGCATTTGGTTTGATTCCATCCTATTCCATTCCATTGAATTCCATTCCATTCCATTCCGGTTCACTGCATTCCATTCCATTCCATTCCATTCCATTCGGGTTGATTCCATTCCATTCCATTCGATTCCACTACATTCCATTACATTCGATTCCATTCCATTCAGTTCGATTGCATTCCATTCCATTCCATTCCATTCCACTCTGTTTCGGTTGATTCCATTCCATTCAAATCCACTCCATTCCATTCCATTTGGTTTGATTCCATTCCATTCCATTCAATTCAATTCCTTTCCATTCCATTCCATTCGGGTTGATTCCATTCCATTCCATTCCATTCCATTCGGGTTGATTCCATTCCATTCCATTCCATTCCATTCGGGTTGATTCCATTCCATTCCATTCCATTCCGTTCCATTCCATTCCATTCGGGTTGATTCCATTCCATTCCATTCCGTTCCATTCAATTCCATTCCATTCCATTCCATTCGGTTTGATTCCATTCCATTCCATTCCATTGCATTCGGGTTGATTCCATTCCATTCCATTCCATTCCATTCGGGTTGATTCCATTCCATTCCATTCCATTCCATTCCATTCCATTCCATTCCATTCCATTCCATTCGAGTTGATTCCATTCCATTCCATTCCATTCCATTCCATTCCATTCGGATTGATTCCATTCCGTTCCATTCCATTCCATTCCATTCCATTCCATTCCATTCCATTCGGATTGATTCCATTCCATTTTCATTCCATTCCATTGCATTCCTTTCCATTCCATTCTGGTTGATTCCATTCCATTCCATTCTATTCCATTCGGGTTGATTTCATTCCATTCCATTCCATTCGGGTTGATTACTTTCCGTTCCATTCCATTCCGTTCCATTCCATTCCATTTCTTTCCAAAACATTTCATTCTGGTTGATAATATTCTATTCCTTTCTGTTCCATTCCATTCCATTCCATTTCATTCCATCCCATTCCGGTTGATTCCATTCATTTCCATTCCATTCGGTTTGACTCCATTCCACTCCATTCTGGTTGATTGCATTCCATTCCTTTCCATTCCATTTAGTTTGACTCCATTCCATTCTATTCCATTCCACTTCATTCGGGTTGATTCCATTCCATTCTATTCCGTTCCATTCAGGTTGATTCTATTCCATTCCATTCCATTCCATTCCATTCCATTCCATTCCATTTGGGTTGATTCCTTTCCATTCCATTCCATTCCATTCCATTCCATTCCATTCTTGTTGATTCCATTCCATTCCATTCCATTCGCGTTGATTCCATTCCATTCCATTCCATTCGGGTTGATAACATTCTACTCCATTCCATCACATTCCATTCCATTCCATTCGGGTTGATTCCATTCCATTCCAATCCAATGCATTCCATTCCATTCGGGATGATTCCATTCCACTCCATTCCATGCCATTTGGTTTGATTCCATCCGATTCCATTCCATTGAATTCCATTCCATTCCATTCGGGTTGATTCCATTCCATTCCATTCGATTCCACTACATTCCATTCCATTCCATTCCATTCCATTTAGTTCGATTCCATTCCATTGCATTCCATTCCATTCCACTGCGTTCCAGTTGCTTCCATTCCATTCTAATCCACTACATTCCATTCCATTTGGTTTGATTCCATTCCATTCCATTCCAATCCATTCCATTCCATTCCATTCGGGTTGATTCCATTCCATTCCATTGCATTCCATTCGGGTTGATTCCATTCCATTCCATTCCATTCCATTTCATTCCATTCCATTCCATTCCATTCGGGTTGATTCCATTCCGTTCCATTCCATTCCATTCCATTGCATTCCATTCGAGTTGATTCCATTCCGTTCCATTCGATTCCATTCCATTAAGATTGATTCCATTCCATTTTCATTCCATTCCATTGCATTCCTTTCCATTCCATTCGTGTTCCATCACATTCCATTCCATTCCATTCGGGTTGATTCCATTCCATTCCATTCCATTGCATTCCATTCCATTCGGGTTGATTCCATTCCATTCCATTCCATGCCATTTGGTTTGATTCCATCCCATTCCATTCCATTGAATTCCATCCCATTCCATTCCGGTTCACTGCATTCCATTCCATTCCATTCCATTCCACTCTGTTTCGGTTGATTCCATTCCATTCCAATCCACTCCATTCCATTCCATTTGGTTTGATTCCATTCCATTCCATTCCATTCCATTCCAATCCATTCCATTCCATTCCATTCGGGTTGATTCCATTCCATTCCATTGCATTCCATTCGGGTTGATTCCATTCCATTCCATTCCATTTCATTTCATTCCATTCCATTCCATTCCATTCGGGTTCATTCCATTCCATTGCATTCCATTCGAGTTGATTCCATTCCGTTCCATTCCATTCCATTCCATTAAGATTGATTCCATTCCATTTTCATTCCATTCCATTGCATTCCTTTCCATTCCATTCGGGTTGATTCCATTCTATGTCTTTCCATTCCATTCCATTCCATTCGTGTTGATTCCATTCCATTCCATTCCATTCCATTCGCGTTGATTCCATTCCATTCCATTCCATTCGGGATGATAACATTCTATTCCATTCCATCACATTCCATTCCATTCCATTCGGGTTGAATCCATTCCATTCCATTCCATTGCATTCCATTCCATCCGGGTTGATTCCATTCCATTCCATTCCATGCCATTTGGTTTGATTCCATCCCATTCCATTCCATTGAATTCCATTCCATTCCATTCCGGTTCACTGCATTCCATTCCATTCCATTGAATTCCATTCCATTCCATTCCGGTTCACTGCATTCCATTCCATTCCGTTCCATTCCATTCGGGTTGATTCCATTCCATTCCATTCGATTCCACTACATTGCATTCCATTCGATTCCATTCCATTCAGTTCGATTCCATTCCATTCCATTCCATTCCATTCCACTCCGTTCCGGTTGATTCCATTCCATTCCAATCCACTCCATTCCATTCCATTTGGTTTGATTCCATTCCATTCCTTTCCATTCCATTCCATTCCATTCCATTCGGGTTGATGCCATTCCATTCCATTCCTTTCCTTTCGGGTTGATTCCATTCCATTCCATTCCATTCCATTCCATTCCATTCCATTCCATTCGGGATGATTCCATTCCATTCTTTCAATTCCATTCCATTCCATTCCAATCGGGTTGATTCCATTCCGTTCCATTCCATTCCATTCCATTCCATTCGGATTTATTCCGTTCCATTTTCATTCCATTCCATTGCATTCCTTTCCATTTCATTCGGGTTGATTCCATTCCATTCCATTCCGTTCCATTCGGGTTGATTCCATTCCATTCCATTCCATTGCATTCCATTCCATTCGGGTTGATTCCATTCCATTCCATTCCATGCCATTTGGTTTGATTCCATCCCATTACATTCCATTGAACTCCAATCCATTCCATTCCGGTTGACTGTATTCCATTCCATTCCATTCCATTCCATTCGGGTTGATTCCATTCCATTCCATTCGATTCCACTACATTCCATTCCATTCCATTCGATTCCTTTCCATTCAGTTCGATTCCTTTCCATTCCATTCCAGTCGATTCCCCTCCGTTCCGGTTGATTCCATTCCATTCCAATCCACTCCATTCCATTCCATTTGGTTTGATTCCATTCCATTCCATTCCAATCCATTCCATTCCATTCGGGTTGATTCCATTCCATTCCATTCTATTCCATTCGGGTTGATTCCATTCCATTCCATTCCATTCCATTCCATTCCATTCCATTCAGGTTGATTCCATTCCATTCCATTCCATTCCATTCCATTCCGGTTGATTGCATTCCATTCCATTCCATTCCATTCCATTCCATTCCATTCCGGTTGACTCCATTCCATTCCATTCCATTCCATTATATTCCATTCTGGTTGATTCCATTCCATTCCATTCCATTCCATTGCTTTCCATTTGGGTTGATTCCATTCCATTGAATTCCATCCGATTCCATTCCATTCCTTTCGGGTTGATTTCATAGCATTCCATTCCATTCCATTCCGTTCCATTCCAATCGGGTTGATTCTATTCCATTGCGTTCCTTTCCTTTCCCTTCCATTCCTTTCCACTTGGGTTGACTCCATTCCATTCCAATCTATTCCATTCCACTCCATTCCATTCCATTCTGGTTGATTCCATTCCACTCCATTCCATTCCATTCCATTCCATTCCTTACCATTCCATTCCATTCGGGTTGATTACTTTCCATTCCATTCCATTCCATTCCATTCCAAACCATTCCATTCGAGTTGATAATATTCTATTCTATTCCGTTCCATTCCATTCCATTCCAATTCATTCCATTCCATTCGGGTTGATTCCATTCCATTCCATTCCATTCGGTTTGACTCCATTCCATTCCATTCCGGTTGATTCCATTCCATTCCTTTCCATTCCATTTTGGTTGATTCCATTCCATTTCATTCCTTTCCATTCCATTTCGGTTGACTCCATTCCATTCCATTCCATTCCATTCATTTCCGGTTGATTCCATTCCATTCCATTCCTTTCCATTAGGATTGATTCCATTCCATTCCATTCCATCCGATTCCATTCCATTCCATTCCATTCGGGTTGATTCCATAGCATTCCATTCCATTCCATTCCGATCCGTTCCAAACGGGTTGATTCTATTCCATTGCGTGCCATTCCATTCCATTCCATTCCATTCCACTTGGGTTGACTCCATTCCATTCCAATCTATTCCATTCCATTCCATTCCATTCCATTCGGGTTGATTCCATTCCACTCCATTCCATTCCATTCCATTCCATTTCATTCGGGTTGATTCCATTTCATTCCATTCCGTTCCATTCGGGTTGATTCTATTCCATTCCATTCCATTCCATTCCATTCCAGTTGGGTTGCTTACATTCCATTCCATTCCATTCCATTCGTGTTGATTCCAATCCATTCCATTCCATTCGGGTTGATTCCATTCCATTCCATTCCATTCGGGTTGATAACATTCTATTCTATTCCATGCAATTCCATTCCATTCCATTCGGGTTGATTCCATTCCATTCCATTCCATTGCATTCCATTCCATTCGGGTTGATTCCATTCCATTCCATTCCATTCCATTGCATTCCATTCGAGTTGATTCCATTCCGTTCCATTCCATTCCATTCCATTCCATTCCATTCCATTCCATTCCATTCCATTCGGGTTGATTCCATTCCATTCCATTCCATTCCATTCCATTCGTGTTGATTCCATTCCATTCCATTACATTCCACTCCATTCCATTCGTGTTGATTCCATTCCATTCTATTCCATTCCATTCGGTTTGACTCCATTCCATTACATTCCTGTTGATTCCATTCCACTCCATTCCATTCCATTCCATTCCATTCCTTACCATTCCATTCCATTCGGGTTGATTACTTTCCATTCCATTCCATTCCATTCCATTCCATTCCAAACCATTCCATTCGAGTTGATAATATTCTATTCCATTCCGTTCCATTCCATTCCATTCCATTTCATTCCATTCCATTCGGGTTGATTCCATTCCATTCCATTCCATTCGGTTTGACTCCATTCCATTCCATTCCGGTTGATTCCATTCCATTCCTTTCCATTCCATTTAGGTTGATTCCATTCCATTTCATTCCTTTCCATTCCATTTAGGTTGACTCCATTCCATTCCATTCCATTCCATTCCATTCCATTCCGGTTGATTCCATTCCATTCAATTCCATTCCTTTCCATTCCTTTCCATTAGGATTGATTCCATTCCATTCCATTCCATCCGATTCCATTCCATTCCATTCCATTCGGGTGGATTCCATAGCATTCCATTCCATTCCATTCCGATCCGTTCCAATCGGGTTGATTCTATTCCATTGCGTGCCATTCCATTCCATTCCATTCCGTTCCCCTTGTGTTGACTCCATTGCATTCCAGTCTATTCCATTCCATTCCATTCCATTTCATTCCATTCGGGTTGATTCCATTCCACTGCATTCCATTCCATTCCATTCCATGTCAGTCGGGTTGAATCCATTCCATTCCATTCCGTTCCATTCGGGTTGATTCTATTCCATTCCATTCCATTCCATTCCATTCCACTTGCGTTGCTTCCATTCCATTCCATTCCATTCGTGTTGATTTCATTCCATTGCATTCCACTCGGGTTGATTCCATTGCATTCCATTCCATTCGGGTTGATAACATTCTATTCTATTCCATCCCATTCCATTCCATTCCATTCGGGTTGATTCCATTCCATTCCATTCCATTGCATTCCATTCCATTCAGGTTGACTCCATTCCATTCCATTCCATTCCATTATATTCCATTCTAGTTGATTCCATTCCATTCCATTCCATTCCATTCCTTTCCATTTGGGTTGATTCCATTCCATTAAATTCCATCCGATTCCATTCCATTCCTTTCGGGTTGATTTCATAGCATTCCATTCCATTCCATTCCGTTCCATTCCAATCGGGTTGATTCTATTCCATTGCGTTCCTTTCCTTTCCCTTCCATTCCTTTCCACTTGGGTTGACTCCATTCCATTCCAATCTATTCCATTCCACTCCATTCCATTCCATTCTGGTTGATTCCTTTCCACTCCATTGCATTCCATTCCATTCCATTCCTTACCATTCCATTCCATTCGGGTTGATTACTTTCCATTCCATTCCATTCCATTCCAAACCATTCCATTCGAGTTGATAATATTCTATTCTATTCCGTTCCATTCCATTCCATTCCAATTCATTCCATTCCATTCGGGTTGATTCCATTCCATTCCATTCCATTCGGTTTGACTCCATTCCATTCCATTCCGGTTGATTCCATTCCATTCCTTTCCATTCCATTTTGGTTGATTCCATTCCATTTCATTCCTTTCCATTCCATTTCGGTTGACTCCATTCCATTCCATTCCATTCCATTCATTTCCGGTTGATTCCATTCCATTCCATTCCTTTCCATTAGGATTGATTCCATTCCATTCCATTCCATCCGATTCCATTCCATTCCATTCCATTCGGGTTGATTCCATAGCATTCCATTCCATTCCATTCCGATCCGTTCCAATCGGGTTGATTCTATTCCATTGCGTGCCATTCCATTCCATTCCATTCCATTCCACTTGGGTTGACTCCATTCCATTCCAATCTATTCCATTCCATTCCATTCCATTCCATTCGGGTTGATTCCATTCCACTCCATTCCATTCCATTCCATTCCATTTCATTCGGGTTGATTCCATTTCATTCCATTCCTTTCCATTCGGGTTGATTCTATTCCATTCTATTCCATTCCATTCCATTCCACTTGGGTTGCTTACATTCCATTCCATTCCATTCCATTCGTGTTGATTCCATTCCATTCCATTCCATTCGGGTTGATTCCATTCCATTCCATTCCATTCGGGTTGATAACATTCTATTCTATTCCATGCAATTCCATTCCATTCCATTCGGGTTGATTCCATTCCATTCCATTCCATTGCATTCCATTCCATTCGGGTTGATTCCATTCCATTCCATTCCATTCCATTGCATTCCATTCGAGTTGATTCCATTCCGTTCCATTCCATTCCATTCCATTCCATTCCATTCCATTAAGATTGATTCCATTCCATTTTCATTCCATTCCATTGCATTCCTTTCCATTGCATTCGGGTTGATTCCATTCCATTCCATTCTATTTCATATGGGTTGATTCCATTCCATTCGATTTGATTCCATTCCATTTCATTCCATTCCATTCGATTTCATTCCATTCCATTCCATTCGGGTTGGTTCCATTCCATTCCGTTTCATTCCATTTCATTCCATTCCATTATATTCTCTTTGATTCCATTCCATTCCATTGCATTCCATTCCATTCCATTGCATTCCATTCCATTCCATTCCATTCCGGTTGATTCCATTCCATTCCATTCCATTCTATTCGTGTTGATTCCATTCCATTCCATTCGTGTTTATTCCATTCCATTCCATTCCATTCCATTCCATTCCATTCCATTCCATTCCATTCCATTCGGGTTGATTCCATTCCATTCCCTTCCATTCAATTCCTTTCCATTCAGGTTGATTCCATTCCATTCCATTCTATCCCATTCCATTCCATTCCTTTTGGTTTAACTCCATTCCATTCCATTCCGGTTGATTCCATTCCATTCCTTTCCATTCCATTTTGGTTGATTCCATTCCATTCCATTCCTTTCCATTCCATTTAGGTTGACTCCATTCCTTTCCATCCCATTCCGTTCCGGTTGATTCCATTCAATTCCATCCCATTCCATTCCTTTCCATTCGGATTTATTCCATTCCATTCCTTTCCATCCGATTCCATTCCATTCCATCCGATTTCATTCCATTCCATTCGGGTTGATTTCATGCCACTCCATTCCATTCCATTCCATTCCATTCCATTCCGTTTCATTCGTGTTGATTCCATTCCATTCCATTCCATTCCGTTCGGGTTGATTCTATTCGATTCCATTACATTCCATTCCTTTCCACTTCGGTTGCTCCCATTCCATTCCATTCCATTCCATTCGTGTTTATTCCATTCCATTCCATTCCATTCGTGTTGATTCCATTCCATTCCATTCCATTCCGGTTGATTCCATTCCATTCCATTCCATTCCATTCCATTCCATTCCATTCCATTCCATTCCGGTTGACTCCATTCCATTCCATTCCATTCCATTATATTCCATTCCGGTTGATTCCATTCCATTCCATTCCATTCCATTCCTTTCCATTTGGGTTGATTCCATTCCATTAAATTCCATCCGATTCCATTCCATTCCATTCGGGTTGATTCCATTCCATTCCATTCCATTCGGGTTGATAACATTCTATTCTATTCCATGCAATTCCATTCCATTCCATTCGGGTTGATTCCATTCCATTCCATTCCATTGCATTCCATTCCATTCGGGTTGATTCCATTCCATTCCATTCCATTCCATTGCATTCCATTCGAGTTGATTCCATTCCGTTCCATTCCATTCCATTCCATTCCATTCCATTCCATTCCATTCCATTCCATTCCATTCGGGTTGATTCCATTCCATTCCATTCCATTCCATTCCATTCCATTCCATTCCATTCGTTTTGATTCCATTCCATTCCATTACATTCCACTCCATTCCATTCGTGTTGATTCCATTCCATTCTATTCCATTCCATTCGGTTTGACTCCATTCCATTACATTCCTGTTGATTCCATTCCACTCCATTCCATTCCATTCCATTCCATTCCTTACCATTCCATTCCATTCGGGTTGATTACTTTCCTATCCATTCCATTCCATTCCATTCCATTCCAAACCATTCCATTCGAGTTGATAATATTCTATTCCATTCCGTTCCATTCCATTCCATTCCATTTCATTCCATTCCATTCGGGTTGATTCCATTCCATTCCATTCCATTCGGTTTGACTCCATTCCATTCCATTCCGGTTGATTCCATTCCATTCCTTTCCATTCCATTTAGGTTGATTCCATTCCATTTCATTCCTTTCCATTCCATTTAGGTTGACTCCATTCCATTCCATTCCATTCCATTCCATTCCGGTTGATTCCATTCCATTCAATTCCATTCCTTTCCATTCCTTTCCATTAGGATTGATTCCATTCCATTCCATTCCATTCGGGTGGATTCCATAGCATTCCATTCCATTCCATTCCGTTCCGTTCCACTCTGGTTGATTCTATTCCATTGCGTTCCATTCCATTCCATTCCATTCCATTCCATTCCATTCCATTCCACTTGGGTTGACTCCATTGCATTCCAGTCTATTCCATTCCATTCCATTCCATTTCATTCCATTCGGGTTGAATCCATTCCACTGCATTCCATTCCATTCCATTCCATGTCAGTCGGGTTGAATCCATTCCATTCCATTCCGTTCCATTCGGGTTGATTCTATTCCATTCCATTCCATTCCATTCCATTCCACTTGCGTTGCTTCCATTCCATTCCATTCCATTCGTGTTGATTTCATTCCAGTGCATTCCACTCGGGTTGATTCCATTGCATTCCATTCCATTCGGGTTGATAACATTCTATTCTATTCCATCCCATTCCATTCCATTCCATTCGGGTTGATTCCATTCCATTCCATTCCATTGCATTCCATTCCATTCAGGTTGACTCCATTCCATTCCATTCCATTCCATTATATTCCATTCTAGTTGATTCCATTCCATTCCATTCCATTCCATTCCTTTCCATTTGGGTTGATTCCATTCCATTAAATTCCATCCGATTCCATTCCATTCCTTTCGGGTTGATTTCATAGCATTCCATTCCATTCCATTCCGTTCCATTCCAATCGGGTTGATTCTATTCCATTGCGTTCCTTTCCTTTCCCTTCCATTCCTTTCCACTTGGGTTGACTCCATTCCATTCCAATCTATTCCATTCCACTCCATTCCATTCCATTCTGGTTGATTCCTTTCCACTCCATTGCATTCCATTCCATTCCATTCCTTACCATTCCATTCCATTCGGGTTGATTACTTTCCATTCCATTCCATTCCATTCCATTCCAAACCATTCCATTCGAGTTGATAATATTCTATTCTATTCCGTTCCATTCCATTCCATTCCAATTCATTCCATTCCATTCGGGTTGATTCCATTCCATTCCATTCCATTCGGTTTGACTCCATTCCATTCCATTCCGGTTGATTCCATTCCATTCCTTTCCATTCCATTTTGGTTGATTCCATTCCATTTCATTCCTTTCCATTCCATTTCGGTTGACTCCATTCCATTCCATTCATTTCCGGTTGATTCCATTCCATTCCATTCCTTTCCATTAGGATTGATTCCATTCCATTCCATTCCATCCGATTCCATTCCATTCCATTCCATTCGGGTTGATTCCATAGCATTCCATTCCATTCCATTCCGATCCGTTCCAATCGGGTTGATTCTATTCCATTGCGTGCCATTCCATTCCATTCCATTCCATTCCACTTGGGTTGACTCCATTCCATTCCAATCTATTCCATTCCATTCCATTCCATTCCATTCGGGTTGATTCCATTCCACTCCATTCCATTCCATTCCATTCCATTTCATTCGGGTTGATTCCATTTCATTCCATTCCGTTCCATTCGGGTTGATTCTATTCCATTCCATTCCATTCCATTCCATTCCACTTGGGTTGCTTACATTCCATTCCATTCCATTCCATTCGTGTTGATTCCATTCCATTCCATTCCATTCGGGTTGATTCCATTCCATTCCATTCCATTCGGGTTGATAACATTCTATTCTATTCCATGCAATTCCATTCCATTCCATTCGGGTTGATTCCATTGCATTCCATTCCATTGCATTCCATTCCATTCGGGTTGATTCCATTCCATTCCATTCCATTCCATTGCATTCCATTCGAGTTGATTCCATTCCGTTCCATTCCATTCCATTCCATTCCATTCCATTCCATTCCATTCCATTAAGATTGATTCCATTCCATTTTCATTCCATTCCATTGCATTCCTTTCCATTGCATTCGGGTTGATTCCATTCCATTCCATTCTATTTCATATGGGTTGATTCCATTCCATTCGATTTGATTCCATTCCATTTCATTCCATTCCATTCGATTTCATTCCATTCCATTCCATTCGGGTTGGTTCCATTCCATTCCGTTTCATTCCATTTAATTCCATTCCATTACATTCTCTTTGATTCCATTCCATTCCATTGCATTCCATTCCATTCCATTGCATTCCATTCCATTCCATTCCATTCCGGTTGATTCCATTCCATTCCATTCCATTCTATTCGTGTTGATTCCATTCCATTCCATTCGTGTTTATTCCATTCCATTCCATTCCATTCCATTCCATTCCATTCCATTCCATTCCATTCGGGTTGATTCCATTCCATTCCCTTCCATTCAATTCCTTTCCATTCAGGTTGATTCCATTCCATTCCATTCTATCCCATTCCATTCCATTCCTTTTGGTTTAACTCCATTCCATTCCATTCCGGTTGATTCCATTCCATTCCTTTCCATTCCATTTTGGTTGATTCCATTCCATTCCATTCCTTTCCATTCCATTTAGGTTGACTCCATTCCTTTCCATCCCATTCCGTTCCGGTTGATTCCATTCAATTCCATCCCATTCCATTCCTTTCCATTCGGATTTATTCCATTCCATTCCTTTCCATCCGATTCCATTCCATTCCATCCGATTTCATTCCATTCCATTCGGGTTGATTTCATGCCACTCCATTCCATTCCATTCCATTCCATTCCATTCCATTCCGTTTCATTCGTGTTGATTCCATTCCATTCCATTCCATTCCGTTCGGGTTGATTCTATTCGATTCCATTACATTCCATTCCTTTCCACTTCGGTTGCTCCCATTCCATTCCATTCCATTCCATTCGTGTTTATTCCATTCCATTCCATTCCATTCGTGTTGATTCCATTCCATTCCATTCCATTCCGGTTGATTCCATTCCATTCCATTCCATTCCATTCCATTCCATTCCATTCCGGTTGACTCCATTCCATTCCATTCCATTGCATTATATTCCATTCCGGTTGATTCCATTCCATTCCATTCCATTCCATTCCTTTCCATTTGGGTTGATTCCATTCCATTAAATTCCATTCGATTCCATTCCATTCCATTCGGGTTGATTCCATAGCATTCCATTCCATTCCATTCCGTTCCG
Source organism: Pan paniscus (assembly GCF_029289425.2). NCBI lineage: Eukaryota > Metazoa > Chordata > Mammalia > Primates > Hominidae > Pan > Pan paniscus. The sequence continues at coordinate 61,626,957 of NC_073260.2, forward strand.
TTCCAATCGGGTTGATTCTATTCCATTGCGTTCCATTCCATTCCCTTCCATTCCATTCCACGTGGGTTGACTCCATTCCATTCCAATCTATTCCATTCCATTCCATTCCATTCCATTCGGGTTGATTCCATTCCACTCCATTCCATTCCATTCCATTCCATTCCTTACCATTCCATTCCATTCGATTTGATTACTTTCCATTCCATTCCATTCCATTCCATTCCATTCCAAACCATTCCATTCGAGTTGATAATATTCTATTCCATTCCGTTCCATTCCATTCCATTCCATTTCATTCCATTCCATTCGGGTTGATTCCATTCCATTCCATTCCATTCGGTTTGACTCCATTCCATTCCATTCCGGTTGATTCCATTCCATTCCTTTCCATTCCATTTAGGTTGATTCCATTCCATTTCATTCCTTTCCATTCCATTTAGGTTGACTCCATTCCATTCCATTCCATTCCATTCCACTCCGGTTGATTCCATTCCATTCAATTCCATTCCTTTCCATTCCTTTCCATTAGGATTGATTCCATTCCATTCCATTCCATCCGATTCCATTCCATTCCATTCCATTCGGGTTTATTCCATAGCATTCCATTCCATTCCATTCCGTTCCGTTCCACTCTGGTTGATTCTATTCCATTGCGTTCCATTCCATTCCATTGCATTCCATTCCATTCAGGTTGATTCCATTCCATTCCATTCCATTCCATTCCATTCCATTGCATTCCATTCGAGTTGATTCCATTCCGTTCCATTCCATTCCATTCCATTAAGATTGATTCCGTTCCATTTTCATTCCATTCCATTGCATTCCTTTCCTTTCCATTCGGGTTGATTCCATTCCATGCCATTCCATTCCATTCCATTCCATCCGTGTTGATTCCATTCCATTCCATTCCATTCGCGTTGATTCCATTCCATTCCATTCCATTGCATTCCGTTCCATTCGGGTTGATTCCATTCCATTCCATTCCATGCCATTTGGTTTGATTCCATACCATTCCTTTCCTTTGAATTCCATTCCATTCCATTCCGGTTCACTGCATTCCATTCCATTCCATTCCATTCCATTCGGGTTGATTCCATTCCATTGCATTCGATTCCACTACATTCCATTCCATTCGATTCCATTCCATTCAGTTCGAATCCATTCCATTCCATTCCATTCGATTCCACTCCGTTCCGGTTGATTCCATTCCATTCCAGTCCACTCCATTCCATTCCATTTGGTTTGATTCCATTCCATTCCTTTCCATTCCATTCCATTCCATTCCATTCGGGTTGATTCCATTCCATTCCATTCCATTCCATTCGGGTTGATTCCATTCCATTCCATTCCATTCCATTCCATTCTGGATGATTCCATTCCATTCTTTCCATTCCATTCCATTCCATTCCTTTCGGGTTGATTCCATTCCGTTCCATTCCATTCCATTCCATTCCATTCCATTCCATTCGGATTTATTCCATTCCATTTTCATTCCATTCCTTTGCATTCCTTTCCATTTCATTCGGGTTGATTCCATTCCATTCCATTCCGTTCCATTCGGGTTGATTCCATTCCATTCCATTCAATTGCATTCCATTCCATTCGGGTTGATTCCATTCCATTCCATTCCATGCCATTTGGTTTGATTCCATCCCACTACATTCCATTGTACTCCATTCCATTCCATTCCGGGTGACAGCATTCCATTCCATTCCATTCCATTCCATTCGGTTTGATTCCATTCCATTCCATTCGATTCCACTACATTCCATTCCATTCGATTCCATTCCTTTCAGTTCGATTCCTTTCCATTCCATTCCATTCCATTCCACTTTGTTCCGGTTGATTCCATTCCATTCCAATCCCCTCCATTCCATTCCATTTGGTTTGATTCCATTCCATTCCATTCCAATCCATTCCATTCCATTCGGGTTGATTCCATTCCATTCCATTCTATTCCATTCGGGTTGATTCCATTCCATTCCATTCCATTCCATTCGGGTTGATTCCACTCCATTCCATTCCATTCCATTCCATTCCATTCCATTCCATTTGGGTTGATTCCATTCCGTTCCATTCCGTTCCATTTCATTCCATTCCATTCCATTCCATTCCATTCCATTCCATTCGGATTGATTCCATTCCATTTTCATTCCATTCCATTGCATTCCTTTCCATTCCATTCGGGTTGATTCCATTCCATTCCATTCTATTCCATTTGGGTTGATTTTATTCCATGCCATTCCATTCCATTCGAGTTGATTCCATTCCATTGCTTTCCATTCCATTCGATTTCATTCCATTCCATTCCATTCGGGTTGGTTCCATTCCATTCCGTTTCATTCCATTCCATTCCATTCCATTACATTCTTTTTGATTCCATTCCATTCCATTGCATTCCATTCCATTCCATTCCATTCCATTCCATTGCATTCCATTTCATTCCATTCCATTCCGGTTGATTCCATTCCATTCCATTCCATTCCATTCTATTCGTGTTGATTCCATTCCATTCCATTCGTGTTTATTCCATTCCATTCCATTCCATTCCATTCCAATCCATTCCATTCGGGTTGATTTCATTCCATTCCATTCCATTCGGTTTAACTCCATTCCATTCCATTCCGGTTGATTCCATTCCATTCCATTCCATCCCATTCCATTCCATTCCATTCGGTTTAACTCCATTCCATTCCATTCCGGTTGATTACATTCCATTCCTTTCCATTCCATTTTGGTTGATTCCATTCCATTCCATTCCTTTCCATTCCATTTAGGTTGACTCCATTCCTTTCCATTCCATTCCATTCCGGTTGATTCCATTCAATTCCATTCCATTCCATTCCATTCCTTTCCATTCGGATTTATTCCATTCCAATCCATTCCATCTGATTCCATTCCATTCCATCCGATTTCATTCCATTACATTCGGGTTGATTCCATAGCATTCCATTCCATTCCATTCCGTTCCTTTCCAATCGATGTGATTCTATTCCATTGCGTTCCATTCCATTCCATTCCATTCCATTCGGGTTGATTCCATTCCATTCCATTCCATGGCATTTGGTTTGATTCCATCCTATTCCATTCCATTGAATTCCATTCCATTCCATTCCGGTTCACTGCATTCCATTCCATTCCATTCCATTCCATTCGGGTTGATTCCATTCCATTCCATTCGATTCCACTACATTCCATTCCATTCGATTCCATTCCATTCAGTTCGATTCCATTCCATTCCATTCCATTCCATTATACTCTGTTTCGGTTGATTCCATTCCATTCAAATCCACTCCATTCCATTCCATTTGGTTTGATTCCATTCCATTCCATTCAATTCAATTCCATTCCATTCCATTCCATTCGGGTTGATTCCATTCCATTCCATTCCATTACATTCGGGTTGATTCCATTCCATTCCATTCCATTCCATTCCATTCGGGTTGATTCCATTCCATTCCATTCCATTCCGTTCCATTCCATTCCATTCGGGTTGATTCCATTCCATTCCATTCCGTTCCATTCAATTCCATTCCATTCCATTCCATTCCATTGCATTCGGGTTGATTCCATTCCATTCCATTCCATTCCATTCGGGTTGATTCCATTCCATTGCATTCGATTCCACTACATTCCATTCCATTCCATTCCATTCCATTCAGTTCGATTCCATTCCATTGCATTCCATTCCATTCCACTGCGTTCCGGTTGCTTCCATTCCATTCTAATCCACTACATTCCATTCCATTTGGTTTGATTACATTCCATTCCATTCCAATCCATTCCATTCCATTCCATTCGGGTTGATTCCATTCCATTCCATTGCATTCCATTCGGGTTGATTCCATTCCATTCCATTCCATTCCATTTCATTCCATTCCATTTTATTCCATTCCATTTCATTCCATTCCATTCGGGTTGATTCCATTCTATGCCATTCCATTCCATTCGTGTTGATTCCATTCAATTCCATTCCATTCGCGTTGATTCCATTCCATTCCATTCCATTCGGGTTGATAACATTCTATTCCATTCCATCACATTCCATTCCATTCCATTCGGGTTGATTCCATTCCATTCCAATCCACTCCATTCCATTCCATTTGGTTTGATTCCATTCCATTCCATTCCATTCCAATCCATTCCATTCCATTCCATTCGGGTTGATTCCATTCCATTCCATTGCATTCCATTCGGGTTGATTCCATTCCATTCCATTCCATTCCATTTCATTCCATTCCATTCCATTCCATTCGGGTTGATTCCATTCCATTCCATTCCATTCCATTGCATTCCATTCGAGTTGATTCCATTCCGTTACATTCCATTCCATTCCATTAAGATTGATTCCATTCCATTTTCATTCCATTCCATTGCATTCCTTTCCATTCCATTCGGGTTGATTCCATTCTATGCCATTCCATTCCATTCCATTCCATTCGTGTTGATTCCATTCCATTCCATTCCATTCGCGTTGATTCCGTTCCATTCCATTCCATTCGGGTTGATAACATTCTATTCCATTCCATCACATTCCATTCCATTCCATTCGGGTTGAATCCATTCCATTCCATTCCATTGCTTTCCATTCCGTTCGGGTTGATTCCATTCCATTCCATTCCATGCCACTTGGTTTGATTCCATCCCATTCCATTCCATTGAATTCCATTCCATTCCATTCCGGTTCACTGCATTCCATTCCGTTCCATTCCATTCCATTGAATTCCATTCCATTCCATTCCGGTTCACTGCATTCCATTCCATTCCGTTCCATTCCATTCGGGTTGATTCCATTCCATTCCATTCCATTCCACTACATTCCATTCCATTCGATTCCATTCCATTCAGTTCGATTCCATTCCATTCCATTCCATTCGATTCCACTCCGTTCTGGTTGATTCCATTCCATTCCAATCCACTCCATTCCATTCCATTTGGTTTGATTCCATTCCATTCCTTTCCATTCCAGTCCATTCCATTCCATTCGGGTTGATGCCATTCCATTCCATTCCATTCGGGTTGATTCCATTCCATTCCATTCCATTCCATTCCATTCGGGATGATTCCATTCCATTCTTTCAATTCCATTCCATTCCATTCCAATCGGGTTGATTCCATTCCGTTCCATTCCATTACATTCCATTAAGATTGATTCCATTCCATTTTCATTCCATTCCATTGCATTCCTTTCCATTCCATTCGGGTTGATTCCAATCCATGCCATTCCATTCCATTCCATTCCATTCGTGTTGATTCCATTCCATTCCATTCCATTCGCGTTGATTCCATTCCATTCCATTCCATTCGGGTTGATAACTTTCTATTCCATTCCATCACATTCCATTCCATTCCATTCGGGTTGATTCCATTCCATTCCATTCCACTGCATTCCATTCCATTCGGGTTGATTCCATTCCATTCCATTCCATGCCATTTGGTTTGATTCCATCCCATTCCATTCCATTGAATTCCATTCCATTCCATTCCGGTTCACTGCATTCCATTCCATTCCATTCCATTCGGGTTGATTCCATTCCATTCCATTCGATTCTACTACATTCCATTCCATTCGATTCCATTCCATTCAGTTCGATTCCATTCCATTCCATGCCATTCGATTCCACTCCGTTCCCGTTGATTCCATTCCATTCCAGTCCACTCCATTCCATTCCATTTGGTTTGATTCCATTCCATTCCTTTCCATTCCATTCCATTCCATTCCATTCGGGTTGATTCCATTCCATTCCATTCCATTCCATTCCATTCCATTCCATTCGGGTTGATTCCATTCCATTCCATTCCATTCCATTCCATTCGGGATGATTCCATTCCATTCTTTCCATTCCATTCCATTCCATTCCATTCGGGTTGATTCCATTCCTTTCCATTCCATTCCATTCCATTCCATTCCATTCCATTCCATTCGGTTTTATTCCATTCCATTTTCATTCCATTCCTTTGCATTCCTTTCCATTTCATTCGGGTTGATTCCATTCCATTCCATTCCGTTCCATTCGGGTTGATTCCATTCCATTCCATTCCATGCCATTTGGTTTGATTCCATCCCATTACATTCCATTGAACTCCATTCCATTCCATTCCGGTTGACAGCATTCCATTCCATTCCATTCCATTCCATTCGGTTTGATTCCATTCCATTGCATTCGATTCCACTATATTCCATTCCATTCGATTCCATTCCTTTCATTTCGATTCCTTTCCATTCCATTCCATTCGATTCCACTTCATTCCGGTTGATTCCATTCCATTCCAATCCACTCCATTCCATTCCATTTGGTTTGATTCCATTCCATTCCATTCCAATCCATTCCATTCCATTCGGGTTGATTCCACTCCATTCCATTCTATTCCATTCGGGTTGATTCCATTCCATTCCATTCCATTCCATTCCATTCGGGTTGATTCCATTCCATTCCATTCCATTCCCTTCCATTCCATTCGGGTTGATTCCATTCCGTTCCATTCCATTCCATTTCATTCCATTCCATTCCATTCCATTCGGATTGATTCCATTACATTTTCATTCCATTCCATTGCATTCCTTTCCATTCCATTCGTGTTGATTCCATTCCATTCCATTCTATTCCATTTGGGTTGATTTTATTCCATGCCATTCCATTCCATTCGAGTTGATTCCATTCCATTCCATTCCATTCCATTCGATTTCATTCCATTCCATTCCATTCGGGTTTGTTCCATTCCATTCCGTTTCATTCCATTCCATTCCATTCCATTACATTCTTTTTGATTCCATTCCATTCCATTGCATTCCATTCCATTCCATTCCATTCCATTCCGGTTGATTCCATCCCATTCCATTCCATTACATTCGGTTTAACTCCATTCCATTCCATTCCGGTTGATTCCATTCCATTCCATTCCATCCCATTCCATTCCATTCCATTCCATTCGGTTTAACTCCATTCCATTCCATTCCGGTTGATTACATTCCATTCCTTTCCATTCCATTTTGGTTGATTCCATTCCATTCCATTCCTTTCCATTCCATTTAGGTTGACTCCATTCCTTTCCATTCCATTCCATTCCGGTTGATTCCATTCAATTCCATTCCATTCCATTCCATTCCTTTCCATTCGGATTTATTCCATTCCATTCCATTCCATCTGATTCCATTCCATTCCATCCGATTTCATTCCATTACATTCGGGTTGATTCCATAGCATTCCATTCCATTCCATTCCGTTCCTTTCCCATCGATGTGATTCTATTCCATTGCATTCCATTCCATTCCATTCCATTCCATTCGGGTTGATTCCATTCCATTCCATTCCATGGCATTTGGTTTGATTCCATCCTATTCCATTCCATTGAATTCCATTCCATTCCATTCCGGTTCACTGCATTCCATTCCATTCCATTCGGGTTGATTCCATTCCATTCCATTCGATTCCACTACATTCCATTCCATTCGATTCCATTCCATTCAGTTCGATTCCATTCCATTCCATTCCATTCCATTCCACTCTGTTTCGGTTGATTCCATTCCATTCAAATCCACTCCATTCCATTCCATTTGGTTTGATTCCATTCCATTCCATTCAATTCAATTCCATTCCATTCCATTCCATTCGGGTTGATTCCATTCCATTCCATTCCATTCCATTCGGGTTGATTCCATTCCATTCCATTCCATTCCATTCGGGTTGATTCCATTCCATTCCATTCCATTCCATTCCGTTCCATTCCATTCCATTCGGGTTGATTCCATTCCATTCCATTCCGTTCCATTCAATTCCATTCCATTCCATTCCATTCGGTTTGATTCCATTCCATTCCATTCCATTGCATTCGGGTTGATTCCATTCCATTCCATTCCATTCCATTCGGGTTGATTCCATTCCATTCCATTCCATTCCATTCCATTCCATTCGAGTTGATTCCATTCCATTCCATTCCATTCCATTCGGGTTGATTCCATTCCGTTCCATTCCATTCCATTCCATTCCATTCCATTCGTATTGATTCCATTCCATTTTCATTCCATTCCATTGCATTCCTTTCCATTCCATTCTGGTTGATTCCATTCCATTCCATTCTATTCCATTCGGGTTGATTTCATTCCATTCCATTCCATTCGGGTTGATTACTTTCCATTCCATTCCATTCCGTTCCATTCCATTCCATTCCATTCCAAACCATTTCATTCTGGTTGATAATATTCTATTCCATTCCGTTCCATTCCATTCCATTCCATTTCATTCCGTCCCATTCCGGTTGATTCCATTCATTTCCATTCCATTCGGTTTGACTCCATTCCACTCCATTCTGGTTGATTGCATTCCATTCCTTTCCATTCCATTTAGTTTGACTCCATTCCAATCTATTCCATTCCATTTCATTCGGGTTGATTCCATTCCATTCCATTCCGTTCCATTCAGGTTGATTCTATTCCATTCCATTCCATTCCATTCCATTCCATTCCATTCCATTTGGGTTGATTCCTTTCCATTCCATTCCATTCCATTCCATTCCATTCTTGTTCATTCCATTCCATTCCATTCCATTCGCGTTGATTCCATTCCATTCCATTCCATTCGGGTTGATAACATTCTATTCCATTCCATCACATTCCATTCCATTCCATTCGGGTTGATTCCATTGCATTCCATTCCAATGCATTCCATTCCATTCGGGATGATTCCATTCCACTCCATTCCATGCCATTTGGTTTGATTCCATCCGATTCCATTCCATTGAATTCCATTCCATTCCATTCCGGTTGACTGCATTCCATTCCATTCCATTCCATTCCATTCCATTCGGGTTGATTCCATTCCATTCCATTCGATTCCACTACATTCCATTCCATTCCATTCCATTCCATTCAGTTCGATTCCATTCCATTGCATTCCATTCCATTCCACTCCGTTCCGGTTGATTCCATTCCATTCTAATCCACTACATTCCATTCCATTTGGTTTGATTCCATTCCATTCCATTCCAATCCATTCCATTCCATTCCATTCGGGTTGATTCCATTCCATTCCATTGCATTCCATTCGGGTTGATTCCATTCCATTCCATTCCATTCCATTTCATTCCATTCCATTCCATTCCATTCGGGTTGATTCCATTCCGTTCCATTCCATTCCATTCCATTGCATTCCATTCGAGTAGATTCCATTCCGTTCCATTCGATTCCATTCCATTAAGATTGATTCCATTCCATTTTCATTCCATTCCATTGCATTCCTTTCCATTCCATTCGTGTTCCATCACATTCCATTCCATTCCATTCGGGTTGATTCCATTCCATTCCATTCCATTGCATTCCATTCCATTCGGGTTGATTCCATTCCATTCCATTCCATGCCATTTGGTTTGATTCCATCCCATTCCATTCCATTGAATTCCATCCCATTCCATTCCGGATCACTGCATTCCATTCCATTCCATTCCATTCCACTCTGTTTCGGTTGATTCCATTCAATTCCAATCCACTCCATTCCATTCCATTTGGTTTGATTCCATTCCATTCCATTCCATTCCAATCCATTCCATTCCATTCCATTCGGGTTGATTCCATTCCATTCCATTGCATTCCATTCGGGTTGATTCCATTCCATTCCATTCCATTCCATTTCATTCCATTCCATTCCATTCCATTCGGGTTCATTCCATTCCATTCCATTCCATTCCATTCCATTCCATTCCATTGTATTCCATTCGAGTTGATTCCATTCCGTTACATTCCATTCCATTCCATTAAGATTGATTCCATTCCATTTTCATTCCATTCCATTGCATTCCTTTCCATTCCATTCGGGTTGATTCCATTCTATGCCATTCCATTCCATTCCATTCCATTCGTGTTGATTCCATTCCATTCCATTCCATTCGCGTTGATTCCGTTCCATTCCATTCCATTCGGGTTGATAACATTCTATTCCATTCCATCACATTCCATTCCATTCCATTCGGGTTGAATCCATTCCATACCATTCCATTCCATTCCATTCCAATCCATTCCATTCGGGTTGATTCCGTTCCATTCCATTCCATTCGGGTTGATAACATTCTATTCCATTCCATCACATTCCATTCCATTCCATTCGGGTTGAATCCATTCCATTCCATTCCATCCCATTCCATTCCATTCCATTCCATTCGGTTTAACTCCATTCCATTCCATTACATTCGGTTTAACTCCATTCCATTCCATTCCGGTTGATTCCATTCCATTCCATTCCATCCCATTCCATTCCATTCCATTCGGTTTAACTCCATTCCATTCCATTCCGGTTGATTACATTCCATTCCTTTCCATTCCATTTTGGTTGATTCCATTCCATTCCATTCCTTTCCATTCCATTTAGGTTGACTCCATTCCTTTCCATTCCATTCCATTCCGGTTGATTCCATTCAATTCCATTCCATTCCATTCCATTCCTTTCCATTCGGATTTATTCCATTCCATTCCATTCCATCTGATTCCATTCCATTCCATCCGATTTCATTCCATTACATTCGGGTTGATTCCATAGCATTCCATTCCATTCCATTCCGTTCCTTTCCAATCGATGTGATTCTATTCCATTTCGTTCCATTCCATTCCATTCCATTCCATTCGGGTTGATTCCATTCCATTCCATTCCATGGCATTTGGTTTGATTCCATCCTATTCCATTCCATTGAATTCCATTCCATTCAATTCCGGTTCACTGCATTCCATTCCATTCCATTCCATTCCATTCGGGTTGATTCCATTCCATTCCATTCGATTCCACTACATTCCATTCCATTCGATTCCATTCCATTCAGTTCGATTCCATTCCATTCCATGCCATTCCATTCCACTCTGTTTCGGTTGATTCCATTCCATTCAAATCCACTCCATTCCATTCCATTTGGTTTGATTCCATTCCATTCCATTCAATTCAATTCCATTCCATTCGGGTTGATTCCATTCCATTCCATTCCATTCCATTCGGGTTGATTCCATTCCATTCCATTCCATTCCATTCCATTCCATTCCATTCCATTCGGGTTGATTCCATTCCATTCCATTCCATTCCATTCAATTCCATTCCATTCCATTCCATTCGGTTTGATTCCATTCCATTCCATTCCATTGCATTCGAGTTGATTCCGTTCCATTCCATTCCATTCCATTCGGGTTGATTCCATTCCATTCCATTCCATTCCATTCCATTCCATTCGAGTTGATTCCATTCCATTCCATTCCATTCCATTCTGGTTGATTCCATTCCGTTCCATTCCATTCCGTTCCATTCCATTCCATTCGGATTGATTCCATTCCATTTTCATTCCATTCCATTGCATTCCTTTCCATTCCATTCTGGTTGATTCCATCCCATTCCATTCTATTCCATTCGGGTTGATTTCATTCCATTCCATTCCATTCGGGTTGATTACATTCCATTCCATTCCATTCCATTCCATTCCATTCCATTCCATTCCATTCCAAACCATTTCATTCTGGTTCATAATATTCTATTCCATTCCGTTCCAAACCATTCCATTCCATTTCATTCCATCCCATTCCGGTTGATTCCCTTCATTTCCATTCCATTCGGTTTGACTCCATTCCACTCCATTCTGGTTGATTGCATTCCATTCCTTTCCATTCCATTTAGGTTGACTCCATTCCATTCTATTCCATTCCATTTCATTCGGGTTGATTCAATTCCATTCCATTCCGTTCCATTCGGGTTGATTCTATTCCATTCCATTCCATTCCATTCCATTCCATTCCATTTGGGTTGATTCCTTTCCATTCCATTCCATTCCATTCCATTCCATTCCATTCTTGTTGATTCCATTCCATTCCATTCCATTCCATTCGCGTTGATTCCCTTCCATTCCATTCCTTTCGGGTTGATAACATTCTATTCCATTCCATCACATTCCATTCCATTCCATTCGGGTTGATTCCATTCCATTCCATTCCAATGCATTCCATTCCATTCGGGATGATTCCATTCCACTCCATTCCATGCCATTTGGTTTGATTCCATCCGATTCCATTCCATTGAATTCCATTCCATTCCATTCCGGTTGACTGCATTCCATTCCATTCCATTCCATTCCATTCGGGTTGATTCCATTCCATTGCATTCGATTCCACTACATTCCATTCCATTCCATTCCATTCCATTCAGTTCGATTCCATTCCATTGCATTCCATTCCATTCCACTGCGTTCCGGTTGCTTCCATTCCATTCTAATCCACTACATTCCATTCCATTTGGTTTGATTACATTCCATTCCATTCCAATCCATTCCATTCCATTCCATTCGGGTTGATTCCATTCCATTCCATTGCATTCCATTCGGGTTGATTCCATTCCATTCCATTCCATGCCATTTCATTCCATTCCATTTTATTCCAATCCATTTCATTCCATTCCATTCGGGTTGATTCCATTCTATGCCATTCCATTCCATTCGTGTTGATTCCATTCCATTCCATTCCATTCGCGTTGATTCCATTCCATTCCATTCCATTCGGGTTGATAACATTCTATTCCATTCCATCACATTCCATTCCATTCCATTCGGGTTGATTCCATTCCATTCCAATCCACTCCATTCCATTCCATTTGGTTTGATTCCATTCCATTCCATTCCATTCCAATCCATTCCATTCCATTCCATTCGGGTTGATTCCATTCCATTCCATTGCATTCCATTCGGGTTGATTCCATTCCATTCCATTCCATTCCATTTCATTCCATTCCATTCCATTCCATTCGGGTTGATTCCATTCCATTCCATTCCATTCCATTGCATTCCATTCGAGTTGATTCCATTCCGTTCCATTCCATTCCATTCCATTAAGATTGATTCCATTCCATTTTCATTCCATTCCATTGCATTCCTTTCCATTCCATTCGGGTTGATTCCATTCTATGCAATTCCATTCCATTCCATTCCATTCGTGTTGATTCCATTCCATTCCATTCCATTCGCGTTGATTCCATTCCATTCCATTCCATTCGGGTTGATAACATTCTATTCCATTCCATCACATTCCATTCCATTCCATTCGGGTTGAATCCATTCCATTCCATTCCATTGCATTCCATTCCGTTCGGGTTGATTCCATTCCATTCCATTCCATTCCATGCCATTTGGTTTGATTCCACCCCATTCCATTCCATTGAATTCCATTCCATTCCATTCCGGTTCACTGCATTCCATTCCATTCCATTCCATTCCATTGAATTCCATTCCATTCCATTCCGGTTCACTGCATTCCATTCCATTCCGTTCCATTCCATTCGGGTTGATTCCATTCCATTCCATTCGATTCCACTACATTCCATTCCATTCGATTCCATTCCATTCAGTTCGATTCCATTCCATTCCATTCCATTCGATTCCACTCCGTTCCGGTTGATTCCATTCCATTCCAATCCACTCCATTCCATTCCATTTGGTTTGATTCCATTCCATTCCTTTCCATTCCAGTCCATTCCATTCCATTCGGGTTGATGCCATTCCATTCCATTCCATTACATTTGGGTTGATTCCATTCCATTCCATTCCATGCCATTTGGTTTGATTCCATCCCATTCCATTCCATTGAATTCCATCCCATTCCATTCCGGATCACTGCATTCCATTCCATTCCATTCCATTCCACTCTGTTTCGGTTGATTCCATTCAATTCCAATCCACTCCATTCCATTCCATTTGGTTTGATTCCATTACATTCCATTCCATTCCAATCCATTCCATTCCATTCCATTCGGGTTGATTCCATTCCATTCCATTGCATTCCATTCGGGTTGATTCCATTCCATTCCATTCAATTCCATTTCATTCCATTCCATTCCGTTCCATTCGGGTTCATTCCATTCCATTCCATTCCATTCCATTCCATTGTATTCCATTCGAGTTGATTACATTCCGTTACATTCCATTCCATTCCATTAAGATTGATTCCATTCCATTTTCATTCCATTCCATTGCATTCCTTTCCATTCCATTCGGGTTGATTCCATTCTATGCCATTCCATTCCATTCCATTCCATTCGTGTTGATTCCATTCCATTCCATTCCATTCGCGTTGATTCCGTTCCATTCCATTCCATTCGGGTTGATAACATTCTATTCCATTCCATCACATTCCATTCCATTCCATTCGGGTTGAATCCATTCCATTCCATTCCATTCCATTCCATTCCATTCCAATCCATTCCATTCGGGTTGATTTCATTCCATTCCATTCCATTCGGTTTAACTCCATTCCATTCCATTCCGGTTGATTCCATTCCATTCCATTCCATCCCATTCCATTCCATTCCATTCGGTTTAACTCCATTCCATTCCATTCCGGTTGATTACATTCCATTCCTTTCCATTCCATTTTGGTTGATTCCATTCCATTCCATTCCTTTCCATTCCATTTAGGTTGACTCCATTCCTTTCCATTCCATTCCATTCCGGTTGATTCCATTCAATTCCATTCCATTCCATTCCATTCCTTTCCATTCGGATTTATTCCATTCCATTCCATTCCATCTGATTCCATTCCATTCCATCCGATTTCATTCCATTCCATTCGGGTTGATTCCATAGCATTCCATTCCATTCCGTTCCTTTCCAATCGATGTGATTCTATTCCATTGCGTTCCATTCCATTCCATTCCATTCCATTCGGGTTGATTCCATTCCATTCCATTCCATGGCATTTGGTTTGATTCCATCCTATTCCATTCCATTGAATTCCATTCCATTCCATTCCGGTTCACTGCATTCCATTCCATTCCATTCCATTCCATTCGGGTTGATTCCATTCCATTCCATTCGATTCCACTACATTCCATTCCATTCGATTCCATTCCATTCAGTTCTATTCCATTCCATTCCATTCCATTCCATTCCACTCTGTTTCGGTTGATTCCATTCCATTCAAATCCACTCCATTCCATTCCATTTGGTTTGATTCCATTCCATTCCATTCAATTCAATTCCATTCCATTCGGGTTGATTCCATTCCATTCCATTCCATTCCATTCGGGTTGATTCCATTCCATTCCATTCCATTGCATTCGAGTTGATTCCGTTCCATTCCATTCCATTCCATTCGGGTTGATTCCATTCCATTCCATTCCATTCCATTCCATTCCATTCGAGTTGATTCCATTCCATTCCATTCCATTCCATTCTGGTTGATTACATTCCGTTCCATTCCATTCCATTCCATTCCATTCCATTCGGATTGATTCCATTCCATTTTCATTCCATTCCATTGCATTCCTTTCCATTCCATTCTGGTTGATTCCATCCCATTCCATTCTATTCCATTCGGGTTGATTTCATTCCATTCCATTCCATTCGGGTTGATTACTTTCCATTCCATTCCATTCCATTCCATTCCAAACCATTTCATTCTGGTTCATAATATTCTATTCCATTCCGTTCCATTCCATTCCATTCCATTTCATTCCATCCCATTCCGGTTGATTCCATTCATTTCCATTCCATTCGGTTTGACTCCATTCCACTCCATTCTGGTTGATTGCATTCCATTCCTTTCCATTCCATTTAGGTTGACTCCATTCCATTCTATTCCATTCCATTTCATTCGGGTTGATTCAATTCCATTCCATTCCGTTCCATTCGGGTTGATTCTATTCCATTCCATTCCATTCCATTCCATTCCATTCCATTTGGGTTGATTCCTTTCCATTCCATTCCATTCCATTCCATTCCATTCCATTCTTGTTGATTCCATTCCATTCCATTCCATTCCATTCGCGTTGATTCCCTTCCATTCCATTCCATTCGGGTTGATAACATTCTATTCCATTCCATCACATTCCATTCCATTCCATTCGGGTTGATTCCATTCCATTCCATTCCAATGCATTCCATTCCATTCGGGATGATTCCATTCCACTCCATTCCATGCCATTTGGTTTGATTCCATCCGATTCCATTCCATTGAATTCCATTCCATTCCATTCCGGTTGACTGCATTCCATTCCATTCCATTCCATTCCATTCGGGTTGATTCCATTCCATTGCATTCGATTCCACTACATTCCATTCCATTCCATTCCATTCAGTTCGATTCCATTCCATTGCATTCCATTCCATTCCACTGCGTTCCGGTTGCTTCCATTCCATTCTAATCCACTACATTCCATTCCATTTGGTTTGATTACATTCCATTCCATTCCAATCCATTCCATTCCATTCCATTCGGGTTGATTCCATTCCATTCCATTGCATTCCATTCGGGTTGATTCCATTCCATTCCATTCCATTCCATTCCATTCCATTTCATTCCATTCCATTTTATTCCATTCCATTTCATTCCATTCCATTCGGGTTGATTCCATTCTATGCCATTCCATTCCATTCGTGTTGATTCCATTCCATTCCATTCCATTCGCGTTGATTCCATTCCATTCCATTCCATTCGGGTTGATAACATTCTATTCCATTCCATCACATTCCATTCCATTCCATTCGGGTTGATTCCATTCCATTCCAATCCACTCCATTCCATTCCATTTGGTTTGATTCCATTCCATTCCATTCCATTCCAATCCATTCCATTCCATTCCATTCGGGTTGATTCCATTCCATTCCATTGCATTCCATTCGGGTTGATTCCATTCCATTCCATTCCATTCCATTTCATTCCATTCCATTCCATTCCATTCGGGTTGATTCCATTCCATTCCATTCCATTCCATTGCATTCCATTCGAGTTGATTCCATTCCGTTCCATTCCATTCCATTCCATTAAGATTGATTCCATTCCATTTTCATTCCATTCCATTGCATTCCTTTCCATTCCATTCTGGTTGATTCCATCCCATTCCATTCTATTCCATTCGGGTTGATTTCATTCCATTCCATTCCATTCGGGTTGATTACATTCCATTCCATTCCATTCCATTCCATTCCATTCCATTCCATTCCATTCCAAACCATTTCATTCTGGTTCATAATATTCTATTCCATTCCGTTCCAAACCATTCCATTCCATTTCATTCCATCCCATTCCGGTTGATTCCCTTCATTTCCATTCCATTCGGTTTGACTCCATTCCACTCCATTCTGGTTGATTGCATTCCATTCCTTTCCATTCCATTTAGGTTGACTCCATTCCATTCTATTCCATTCCATTTCATTCGGGTTGATTCAATTCCATTCCATTCCGTTCCATTCGGGTTGATTCTATTCCATTCCATTCCATTCCATTCCATTCCATTCCATTTGGGTTGATTCCTTTCCATTCCATTCCATTCCATTCCATTCCATTCCATTCTTGTTGATTCCATTCCATTCCATTCCATTCCATTCGCGTTGATTCCCTTCCATTCCATTCCTTTCGGGTTGATAACATTCTATTCCATTCCATCACATTCCATTCCATTCCATTCGGGTTGATTCCATTCCATTCCATTCCAATGCATTCCATTCCATTCGGGATGATTCCATTCCACTCCATTCCATGCCATTTGGTTTGATTCCATCCGATTCCATTCCATTGAATTCCATTCCATTCCATTCCGGTTGACTGCATTCCATTCCATTCCATTCCATTCCATTCGGGTTGATTCCATTCCATTGCATTCGATTCCACTACATTCCATTCCATTCCATTCCATTCCATTCAGTTCGATTCCATTCCATTGCATTCCATTCCATTCCACTGCGTTCCGGTTGCTTCCATTCCATTCTAATCCACTACATTCCATTCCATTTGGTTTGATTACATTCCATTCCATTCCAATCCATTCCATTCCATTCCATTCGGGTTGATTCCATTCCATTCCATTGCATTCCATTCGGGTTGATTCCATTCCATTCCATTCCATGCCATTTCATTCCATTCCATTTTATTCCAATCCATTTCATTCCATTCCATTCGGGTTGATTCCATTCTATGCCATTCCATTCCATTCGTGTTGATTCCATTCCATTCCATTCCATTCGCGTTGATTCCATTCCATTCCATTCCATTCGGGTTGATAACATTCTATTCCATTCCATCACATTCCATTCCATTCCATTCGGGTTGATTCCATTCCATTCCAATCCACTCCATTCCATTCCATTTGGTTTGATTCCATTCCATTCCATTCCATTCCAATCCATTCCATTCCATTCCATTCGGGTTGATTCCATTCCATTCCATTGCATTCCATTCGGGTTGATTCCATTCCATTCCATTCCATTCCATTTCATTCCATTCCATTCCATTCCATTCGGGTTGATTCCATTCCATTCCATTCCATTCCATTGCATTCCATTCGAGTTGATTCCATTCCGTTCCATTCCATTCCATTCCATTAAGATTGATTCCATTCCATTTTCATTCCATTCCATTGCATTCCTTTCCATTCCATTCGGGTTGATTCCATTCTATGCAATTCCATTCCATTCCATTCCATTCGTGTTGATTCCATTCCATTCCATTCCATTCGCGTTGATTCCATTCCATTCCATTCCATTCGGGTTGATAACATTCTATTCCATTCCATCACATTCCATTCCATTCCATTCGGGTTGAATCCATTCCATTCCATTCCATTGCATTCCATTCCGTTCGGGTTGATTCCATTCCATTCCATTCCATTCCATGCCATTTGGTTTGATTCCACCCCATTCCATTCCATTGAATTCCATTCCATTCCATTCCGGTTCACTGCATTCCATTCCATTCCATTCCATTCCATTGAATTCCATTCCATTCCATTCCGGTTCACTGCATTCCATTCCATTCCGTTCCATTCCATTCGGGTTGATTCCATTCCATTCCATTCGATTCCACTACATTCCATTCCATTCGATTCCATTCCATTCAGTTCGATTCCATTCCATTCCATTCCATTCGATTCCACTCCGTTCCGGTTGATTCCATTCCATTCCAATCCACTCCATTCCATTCCATTTGGTTTGATTCCATTCCATTCCTTTCCATTCCAGTCCATTCCATTCCATTCGGGTTGATGCCATTCCATTCCATTCCATTACATTTGGGTTGATTCCATTCCATTCCATTCCATGCCATTTGGTTTGATTCCATCCCATTCCATTCCATTGAATTCCATCCCATTCCATTCCGGATCACTGCATTCCATTCCATTCCATTCCATTCCACTCTGTTTCGGTTGATTCCATTCAATTCCAATCCACTCCATTCCATTCCATTTGGTTTGATTCCATTACATTCCATTCCATTCCAATCCATTCCATTCCATTCCATTCGGGTTGATTCCATTCCATTCCATTGCATTCCATTCGGGTTGATTCCATTCCATTCCATTCAATTCCATTTCATTCCATTCCATTCCGTTCCATTCGGGTTCATTCCATTCCATTCCATTCCATTCCATTCCATTGTATTCCATTCGAGTTGATTACATTCCGTTACATTCCATTCCATTCCATTAAGATTGATTCCATTCCATTTTCATTCCATTCCATTGCATTCCTTTCCATTCCATTCGGGTTGATTCCATTCTATGCCATTCCATTCCATTCCATTCCATTCGTGTTGATTCCATTCCATTCCATTCCATTCGCGTTGATTCCGTTCCATTCCATTCCATTCGGGTTGATAACATTCTATTCCATTCCATCACATTCCATTCCATTCCATTCGGGTTGAATCCATTCCATTCCATTCCATTCCATTCCATTCCATTCCAATCCATTCCATTCGGGTTGATTTCATTCCATTCCATTCCATTCGGTTTAACTCCATTCCATTCCATTCCGGTTGATTCCATTCCATTCCATTCCATCCCATTCCATTCCATTCCATTCGGTTTAACTCCATTCCATTCCATTCCGGTTGATTACATTCCATTCCTTTCCATTCCATTTTGGTTGATTCCATTCCATTCCATTCCTTTCCATTCCATTTAGGTTGACTCCATTCCTTTCCATTCCATTCCATTCCGGTTGATTCCATTCAATTCCATTCCATTCCATTCCATTCCTTTCCATTCGGATTTATTCCATTCCATTCCATTCCATCTGATTCCATTCCATTCCATCCGATTTCATTCCATTCCATTCGGGTTGATTCCATAGCATTCCATTCCATTCCGTTCCTTTCCAATCGATGTGATTCTATTCCATTGCGTTCCATTCCATTCCATTCCATTCCATTCGGGTTGATTCCATTCCATTCCATTCCATGGCATTTGGTTTGATTCCATCCTATTCCATTCCATTGAATTCCATTCCATTCCATTCCGGTTCACTGCATTCCATTCCATTCCATTCCATTCCATTCGGGTTGATTCCATTCCATTCCATTCGATTCCACTACATTCCATTCCATTCGATTCCATTCCATTCAGTTCTATTCCATTCCATTCCATTCCATTCCATTCCACTCTGTTTCGGTTGATTCCATTCCATTCAAATCCACTCCATTCCATTCCATTTGGTTTGATTCCATTCCATTCCATTCAATTCAATTCCATTCCATTCGGGTTGATTCCATTCCATTCCATTCCATTCCATTCGGGTTGATTCCATTCCATTCCATTCCATTGCATTCGAGTTGATTCCGTTCCATTCCATTCCATTCCATTCGGGTTGATTCCATTCCATTCCATTCCATTCCATTCCATTCGAGTTGATTCCATTCCATTCCATTCCATTCCATTCTGGTTGATTACATTCCGTTCCATTCCATTCCATTCCATTCCATTCCATTCGTATTGATTCCATTCCATTTTCATTCCATTCCATTGCATTCCTTTCCATTCCATTCTGGTTGATTCCATCCCATTCCATTCTATTCCATTCGGGTTGATTTCATTCCATTCCATTCCATTCGGGTTGATTACTTTCCATTCCATTCCATTCCATTCCATTCCAAACCATTTCATTCTGGTTCATAATATTCTATTCCATTCCGTTCCATTCCATTCCATTCCATTTCATTCCATCCCATTCCGGTTGATTCCATTCATTTCCATTCCATTCGGTTTGACTCCATTCCACTCCATTCTGGTTGATTGCATTCCATTCCTTTCCATTCCATTTAGGTTGACTCCATTCCATTCTATTCCATTCCATTTCATTCGGGTTGATTCAATTCCATTCCATTCCGTTCCATTCGGGTTGATTCTATTCCATTCCATTCCATTCCATTCCATTCCATTCCATTTGGGTTGATTCCTTTCCATTCCATTCCATTCCATTCCATTCCATTCCATTCTTGTTGATTCCATTCCATTCCATTCCATTCCATTCGCGTTGATTCCCTTCCATTCCATTCCATTCGGGTTGATAACATTCTATTCCATTCCATCACATTCCATTCCATTCCATTCGGGTTGATTCCATTCCATTCCATTCCAATGCATTCCATTCCATTCGGGATGATTCCATTCCACTCCATTCCATGCCATTTGGTTTGATTCCATCCGATTCCATTCCATTGAATTCCATTCCATTCCATTCCGGTTGACTGCATTCCATTCCATTCCATTCCATTCCATTCGGGTTGATTCCATTCCATTGCATTCGATTCCACTACATTCCATTCCATTCCATTCCATTCCATTCAGTTCGATTCCATTCCATTGCATTCCATTCCATTCCACTGCGTTCCGGTTGCTTCCATTCCATTCTAATCCACTACATTCCATTCCATTTGGTTTGATTACATTCCATTCCATTCCAATCCATTCCATTCCATTCCATTCGGGTTGATTCCATTCCGTTCCATTGCATTCCATTCGGGTTGATTCCATTCCATTCCATTCCATTCCATTCCATTCCATTTCATTCCATTCCATTTTATTCCATTCCATTTCATTCCATTCCATTCGGGTTGATTCCATTCTATGCCATTCCATTCCATTCGTGTTGATTCCATTCCATTCCATTCCATTCGCGTTGATTCCATTCCATTCCATTCCATTCGGGTTGATAACATTCTATTCCATTCCATCACATTCCATTCCATTCCATTCGGGTTGATTCCATTCCATTCCAATCCACTCCATTCCATTCCATTTGGTTTGATTCCATTCCATTCCATTCCATTCCAATCCATTCCATTCCATTCCATTCGGGTTGATTCCATTCCATTCCATTGCATTCCATTCGGGTTGATTCCATTCCATTCCATTCCATTCCATTTCATTCCATTCCATTCCATTCCATTCGGGTTGATTCCATTCCATTCCATTCCATTCCATTGCATTCCATTCGAGTTGATTCCATTCCGTTCCATTCCATTCCATTCCATTAAGATTGATTCCATTCCATTTTCATTCCATTCCATTGCATTCCTTTCCATTCCATTCGGGTTGATTCCATTCTATGCAATTCCATTCCATTCCATTCCATTCGTGTTGATTCCATTCCATTCCATTCCATTCGCGTTGATTCCATTCCATTCCATTCCATTCGGGTTGATAACATTCTATTCCATTCCATCACATTCCATTCCATTCCATTCGGGTTGAATCCATTCCATTCCATTCCATTGCATTCCATTCCGTTCGGGTTGATTCCATTCCATTCCATTCCATGCCATTTGGTTTGATTCCACCCCATTCCATTCCATTGAATTCCATTCCATTCCATTCCGGTTCACTGCATTCCATTCCATTCCATTCCATTCCATTGAATTCCATTCCATTCCATTCCGGTTCACTGCATTCCATTCCATTCCGTTCCATTCCATTCGGGTTGATTCCATTCCATTCCATTCGATTCCACTACATTCCATTCCATTCGATTCCATTCCATTCAGTTCGATTCCATTCCATTCCATTCCATTCGATTCCACTCCGTTCCGGTTGATTCCATTCCATTCCAATCCACTCCATTCCATTCCATTTGGTTTGATTCCATTCCATTCCTTTCCATTCCAGTCCATTCCATTCCATTCGGGTTGATGCCATTCCATTCCATTCCATTACATTCGGGTTGATTCCATTCCATTCCATTCCATGCCATTTGGTTTGATTCCATCCCATTCCATTCCATTGAATTCCATCCCATTCCATTCCGGATCACTGCATTCCATTCCATTCCATTCCATTCCACTCTGTTTCGGTTGATTCCATTCAATTCCAATCCACTCCATTCCATTCCATTTGGTTTGATTCCATTACATTCCATTCCATTCCAATCCATTCCATTCCATTCCATTCGGGTTGATTCCATTCCATTCCATTGCATTCCATTCGGGTTGATTCCATTCCATTCCATTCCATTCCATTTCATTCCATTCCATTCCATTCCATTCGGGTTCATTCCATTCCATTCCATTCCATTCCATTCCATTGTATTCCATTCGAGTTGATTACATTCCGTTACATTCCATTCCATTCCATTAAGATTGATTCCATTCCATTTTCATTCCATTCCATTGCATTCCTTTCCATTCCATTCGGGTTGATTCCATTCTATGCCATTCCATTCCATTCCATTCCATTCGTGTTGATTCCATTCCATTCCATTCCATTCGCGTTGATTCCGTTCCATTCCATTCCATTCGGGTTGATAACATTCTATTCCATTCCATCACATTCCATTCCATTCCATTCGGGTTGAATCCATTCCATTCCATTCCATTCCATTCCATTCCAATCCATTCCATTCGGGTTGATTTCATTCCATTCCATTCCATTCGGTTTAACTCCATTCCATTCCATTCCGGTTGATTCCATTCCATTCCATTCCATCCCATTCCATTCCATTCCATTCGGTTTAACTCCATTCCATTCCATTCCGGTTGATTACATTCCATTCCTTTCCATTCCATTTTGGTTGATTCCATTCCATTCCATTCCTTTCCATTCCATTTAGGTTGACTCCATTCCTTTCCATTCCATTCCATTCCGGTTGATTCCATTCAATTCCATTCCATTCCATTCCATTCCTTTCCATTCGGATTTATTCCATTCCATTCCATTCCATCTGATTCCATTCCATTCCATCCGATTTCATTCCATTCCATTCGGGTTGATTCCATAGCATTCCATTCCATTCCATTCCGTTCCTTTCCAATCGATGTGATTCTATTCCATTGCGTTCCATTCCATTCCATTCCATTCCATTCGGGTTGATTCCATTCCATTCCATTCCATGGCATTTGGTTTGATTCCATCCTATTCCATTCCATTGAATTCCATTCCATTCCATTCCGGTTCACTGCATTCCATTCCATTCCATTCCATTCCATTCGGGTTGATTCCATTCCATTCCATTCGATTCCACTACATTCCATTCCATTCGATTCCATTCCATTCAGTTCGATTCCATTCCATTCCATTCCATTCCATTCCACTCTGTTTCGGTTGATTCCATTCCATTCAAATCCACTCCATTCCATTCCATTTGGTTTGATTCCATTCCATTCCATTCAATTCAATTCAATTCCATTCGGGTTGATTCCATTCCATTCCATTCCATTCCATTCGGGTTGATTCCATTCCATTCCATTCCATTCCATTCGGGTTGATTCCATTCCATACCATTCCATTCCATTCCATTCCATTCCATTCCATTCCATTCCATTCGGGTTGATTCCATTCCATTCCATTCCATTCCATTCAATTCCATTCCATTCCATTCCATTCGGTTTGAATCCATTCCATTCCATTCCATTGCATTCGAGTTGATTCCGTTCCATTCCATTCCATTCCATTCGGGTTGATTCCATTCCATTACATTCCATTCCATTCCATTCCATTCGAGTTGATTCCATTCCATTCCATTCCATTCCATTCTGGTTGATTCCATCCCGTTCCATTCCATTCCATTCCATTCCATTCCATTCGGATTGATTCCATTCCATTTTCATTCCATTCCATTGCATTCCTTTCCATTCCATTCTGGTTGATTCCATCCCATTCCATTCTATTCCATTCGGGTTGATTTCATTCCATTCCATTCCATTCGGGTTGATTACTTTCCATTCCATTCCATTCCATTCCATTCCATTCCATTCCAAACCATTTCATTCTGGTTCATAATATTCTATTCCATTCCGTTCCATTCCATTCCATTCCATTCAATTCCATCCCATTCCGGTTGATTCCATTCATTTCCATTCCATTCGGTTTGACTCCATTCCACTGCAATCTGGTTGATTGCATTCCATTCCTTTCCATTCCATTTAGGTTGACTCCATTCCATTCTATTCCATTCCATTTCATTCGGGTTGATTCAATTCCATTCCATTCCGTTCCATTCGGGTTGATTCTATTCCATTCCATTCCATTCCATTCCATTCCATTCCATTTGGGTTGATTCCTTTCCATTCCATTCCATTCCATTCCATTCCATTCCATTCTTGTTGATTCCATTCCATTCCATTCCATTCCATTCGCGTTGATTCCCTTCCATTCCATTCCATTCGGGTTGATAACATTCTATTTCATTCCATCACATTCCATTCCATTCCATTCGGGTTGATTCCATTCCATTCCATTCCAATGCATTCCATTCCATTCGGGATGATTCCATTCCACTCCATTCCATGCCATTTGGTTTGATTCCATCCGATTCCATTCCATTGAATTCCATTCCATTCCATTCCGGTTGACTGCATTCCATTCCATTCCATTCCATTCCATTCGCGTTGATTCCATTCCATTGCATTCGATTCCACTACATTCCATTCCATTCCATTCCATTCCATTCAGTTCGATTCCATTCCATTGCATTCCATTCCATTCCACTGCGTTCCGGTTGCTTCCATTCCATTCTAATCCACTACATTCCATTCCATTTGGTTTGATTACATTCCATTCCATTCCAATCCATTCCATTCCATTCCATTCGGGTTGATTCCATTCCATTCCATTGCATTCCATTCGGGTTGATTCCATTCCATTCCATTCCATTCCAT
The DNA here is from genome assembly GCF_029289425.2 of Pan paniscus. Classification (NCBI taxonomy): domain Eukaryota; kingdom Metazoa; phylum Chordata; class Mammalia; order Primates; family Hominidae; genus Pan; species Pan paniscus. Next base: position 61,652,827 of record NC_073260.2, read on the forward strand.
TTCATTCCATTCCATTTTATTCCATTCCATTTCATTCCATTCCATTCGGGTTGATTCCATTCTATGCCATTCCATTCCATTCGTGTTGATTCCATTCCATTCCATTCCATTCGGGTTGATAACATTCTATTCCATTCCATCACATTGCATTCCATTCCATTCGGGTTGATTCCATTCCATTCCAATCTACTCGATTCCATTCCATTTGGTTTGATTCCATTCCATTCCATTCCATTCCAATCCATTCCATTCCATTCCATTCGGGTTGATTCCATTCCATTCCATTGCATTCCATTCGGGTTGATTCCATTCCATTCCATTCCATTCCATTTCATTCCATTCCATTCCATTCCATTCGGGTTGATTCCATTCCATTCCATTCCATTCCATTGCATTCCATTCAAGTTGATTCCATTCCGTTCCATTCCATTCCATTCCATTCGGTTTAACTCCATTCCATTCCATTCCGGTTGATTACATTCCATTCCTTTCCATTCCATTTTGGTTGATTCCATTCCATTCCATTCCTTTCCATTCCATTTAGGTTGACTCCATTCCTTTCCATTCCATTCCATTCCGGTTGATTCCATTCAATTCCATTCCATTCCATTCCATTCCTTTCCATTCGGATTTATTCCATTCCATTCCATTGCATCTGATTCCATTCCATTCCATCCGATTTCATTCCATTACATTCGGGTTGATTCCATAGCATTCCATTCCATTCCATTCCGTTCCTTTCCAATCGATGTGATTCTATTCCATTGCATTCCAATCCATTCCATTCCATTCCATTCCATTCGGGTTGATTCCATTCCATTCCATTCCATGGCATTTGGTTTGATTCCATCCTATTCCATTCCATTGAATTCCATTCCATTCCATTCCGGTTCACTGCATTCCATTCCATTCCATTCCATTCCATTCGGGTTGATTCCATTCCATTCCATTCGATTCCACTACATTCCATTCCATTCGATTCCATTCCATTCAGTTCGATTCCATTCCATTCCATTCCATTCCATTCCATTCCACTCTGTTTCGGTTGATTCCATTCCATTCAAATCCACTCCATTCCATTCCATTTGGTTTGATTCCATTCCATTCCATTCAATTCCATTCCATTCCATTCCATTCCATTCGGGTTGATTCCATTCCATTCCATTCCATTCCATTCGGGTTGATTCCATTCCATTCCATTCCATTCCACTCGGGTTGATTCCATTCCATTCCATTCCATTCCGTTCCATTCCATTCCATTCGGGTTGATTCCATTCCATTCCATTCCGTTCCATTCAATTCCATTCCATTCCATTCCATTCGGTTTGATTCCATTCCATTCCATTCCATTGCATTCGGGTTGATTCCATTCCATTCCATTCCATTCCATTCGGGTTGATTCCATTCCATTCCATTCCATTCCATTCGAGTTGATTCCATTCAATTCCATTCCATTCCATTCGGGTTGATTCCATTCCGTTCCATTCCTTTCCATTCCATTCCATTCCATTCCATTCGTATTGATTCCATTCCATTTTCATTCCATTCCATTGCATTCCTTTCCATTCCATTCTGGTTGATTCCATTCCGTTCCATTCTATTCCATTCGGGTTGATTTCATTCCATTCCATTCCATTCGGGTTGATTACTTTCCATTCCATTCCATTCCGTTCCATTCCATTCCATTCCATTCCAAACCATTTCATTCTGGTTGATAATATTCTATTCCATTCCGTTCCATTCCATTCCATTCCATTCCATTCGGGTTGATAACATTCTATTCCATTCCATCACATTCCATTCCATTCCATTCGGGTTGATTCCATTCCATTCCAATCCACTCCATTCCATTCCATTTGGTTTGATTCCATTCCATTCCATTCCATTCCAATCCATTCCATTCCATTCCATTCGGGTTGATTCCATTCCATTCCATTGCATTCCATTCGGGTTGATTCCATTCCATTCCATTCCATTCCATTTCATTCCATTCCATTCCATTCCATTCGGGTTGATTCCATTCCATTCCATTCCATTCCATTGCATTCCATTCGAGTTGATTCCATTCCGTTCCATTCCATTCCATTCCATTAAGATTGATTCCATTCCATTTTCATTCCATTCCATTGCATTCCTTTCCATTCCATTCGGGTTGATTCCATTCTATGCAATTCCATTCCATTCCATTCCATTCGTGTTGATTCCATTCCATTCCATTCCATTCGCGTTGATTCCATTCCATTCCATTCCATTCGGGTTGATAACATTCTATTCCATTCCATCACATTCCATTCCATTCCATTCGGGTTGAATCCATTCCATTCCATTCCATTGCATTCCATTCCGTTCGGGTTGATTCCATTCCATTCCATTCCATTCCATGCCATTTGGTTTGATTCCACCCCATTCCATTCCATTGAATTCCATTCCATTCCATTCCGGTTCACTGCATTCCATTCCATTCCATTCCATTCCATTGAATTCCATTCCATTCCATTCCGGTTCACTGCATTCCATTCCATTCCGTTCCATTCCATTCGGGTTGATTCCATTCCATTCCATTCGATTCCACTACATTCCATTCCATTCGATTCCATTCCATTCAGTTCGATTCCATTCCATTCCATTCCATTCGATTCCACTCCGTTCCGGTTGATTCCATTCCATTCCAATCCACTCCATTCCATTCCATTTGGTTTGATTCCATTCCATTCCTTTCCATTCCAGTCCATTCCATTCCATTCGGGTTGATGCCATTCCATTCCATTCCATTACATTTGGGTTGATTCCATTCCATTCCATTCCATGCCATTTGGTTTGATTCCATCCCATTCCATTCCATTGAATTCCATCCCATTCCATTCCGGATCACTGCATTCCATTCCATTCCATTCCATTCCACTCTGTTTCGGTTGATTCCATTCAATTCCAATCCACTCCATTCCATTCCATTTGGTTTGATTCCATTACATTCCATTCCATTCCAATCCATTCCATTCCATTCCATTCGGGTTGATTCCATTCCATTCCATTGCATTCCATTCGGGTTGATTCCATTCCATTCCATTCAATTCCATTTCATTCCATTCCATTCCGTTCCATTCGGGTTCATTCCATTCCATTCCATTCCATTCCATTCCATTGTATTCCATTCGAGTTGATTACATTCCGTTACATTCCATTCCATTCCATTAAGATTGATTCCATTCCATTTTCATTCCATTCCATTGCATTCCTTTCCATTCCATTCGGGTTGATTCCATTCTATGCCATTCCATTCCATTCCATTCCATTCGTGTTGATTCCATTCCATTCCATTCCATTCGCGTTGATTCCGTTCCATTCCATTCCATTCGGGTTGATAACATTCTATTCCATTCCATCACATTCCATTCCATTCCATTCGGGTTGAATCCATTCCATTCCATTCCATTCCATTCCATTCCATTCCAATCCATTCCATTCGGGTTGATTTCATTCCATTCCATTCCATTCGGTTTAACTCCATTCCATTCCATTCCGGTTGATTCCATTCCATTCCATTCCATCCCATTCCATTCCATTCCATTCGGTTTAACTCCATTCCATTCCATTCCGGTTGATTACATTCCATTCCTTTCCATTCCATTTTGGTTGATTCCATTCCATTCCATTCCTTTCCATTCCATTTAGGTTGACTCCATTCCTTTCCATTCCATTCCATTCCGGTTGATTCCATTCAATTCCATTCCATTCCATTCCATTCCTTTCCATTCGGATTTATTCCATTCCATTCCATTCCATCTGATTCCATTCCATTCCATCCGATTTCATTCCATTCCATTCGGGTTGATTCCATAGCATTCCATTCCATTCCGTTCCTTTCCAATCGATGTGATTCTATTCCATTGCGTTCCATTCCATTCCATTCCATTCCATTCGGGTTGATTCCATTCCATTCCATTCCATGGCATTTGGTTTGATTCCATCCTATTCCATTCCATTGAATTCCATTCCATTCCATTCCGGTTCACTGCATTCCATTCCATTCCATTCCATTCCATTCGGGTTGATTCCATTCCATTCCATTCGATTCCACTACATTCCATTCCATTCGATTCCATTCCATTCAGTTCTATTCCATTCCATTCCATTCCATTCCATTCCACTCTGTTTCGGTTGATTCCATTCCATTCAAATCCACTCCATTCCATTCCATTTGGTTTGATTCCATTCCATTCCATTCAATTCTATTCCATTCCATTCGGGTTGATTCCATTCCATTCCATTCCATTCCATTCGGGTTGATTCCATTCCATTCCATTCCATTGCATTCGAGTTGATTCCGTTCCATTCCATTCCATTCCATTCGGGTTGATTCCATTCCATTCCATTCCATTCCATTCCATTCGAGTTGATTCCATTCCATTCCATTCCATTCCATTCTGGTTGATTACATTCCGTTCCATTCCATTCCATTCCATTCCATTCCATTCGTATTGATTCCATTCCATTTTCATTCCATTCCATTGCATTCCTTTCCATTCCATTCTGGTTGATTCCATCCCATTCCATTCTATTCCATTCGGGTTGATTTCATTCCATTCCATTCCATTCGGGTTGATTACTTTCCATTCCATTCCATTCCATTCCATTCCAAACCATTTCATTCTGGTTCATAATATTCTATTCCATTCCGTTCCATTCCATTCCATTCCATTTCATTCCATCCCATTCCGGTTGATTCCATTCATTTCCATTCCATTCGGTTTGACTCCATTCCACTCCATTCTGGTTGATTGCATTCCATTCCTTTCCATTCCATTTAGGTTGACTCCATTCCATTCTATTCCATTCCATTTCATTCGGGTTGATTCAATTCCATTCCATTCCGTTCCATTCGGGTTGATTCTATTCCATTCCATTCCATTCCATTCCATTCCATTCCATTTGGGTTGATTCCTTTCCATTCCATTCCATTCCATTCCATTCCATTCCATTCTTGTTGATTCCATTCCATTCCATTCCATTCCATTCGCGTTGATTCCCTTCCATTCCATTCCATTCGGGTTGATAACATTCTATTCCATTCCATCACATTCCATTCCATTCCATTCGGGTTGATTCCATTCCATTCCATTCCAATGCATTCCATTCCATTCGGGATGATTCCATTCCACTCCATTCCATGCCATTTGGTTTGATTCCATCCGATTCCATTCCATTGAATTCCATTCCATTCCATTCCGGTTGACTGCATTCCATTCCATTCCATTCCATTCCATTCGGGTTGATTCCATTCCATTGCATTCGATTCCACTACATTCCATTCCATTCCATTCCATTCCATTCAGTTCGATTCCATTCCATTGCATTCCATTCCATTCCACTGCGTTCCGGTTGCTTCCATTCCATTCTAATCCACTACATTCCATTCCATTTGGTTTGATTACATTCCATTCCATTCCAATCCATTCCATTCCATTCCATTCGGGTTGATTCCATTCCGTTCCATTGCATTCCATTCGGGTTGATTCCATTCCATTCCATTCCATTCCATTCCATTCCATTTCATTCCATTCCATTTTATTCCATTCCATTTCATTCCATTCCATTCGGGTTGATTCCATTCTATGCCATTCCATTCCATTCGTGTTGATTCCATTCCATTCCATTCCATTCGCGTTGATTCCATTCCATTCCATTCCATTCGGGTTGATAACATTCTATTCCATTCCATCACATTCCATTCCATTCCATTCGGGTTGATTCCATTCCATTCCAATCCACTCCATTCCATTCCATTTGGTTTGATTCCATTCCATTCCATTCCATTCCAATCCATTCCATTCCATTCCATTCGGGTTGATTCCATTCCATTCCATTGCATTCCATTCGGGTTGATTCCATTCCATTCCATTCCATTCCATTTCATTCCATTCCATTCCATTCCATTCGGGTTGATTCCATTCCATTCCATTCCATTCCATTGCATTCCATTCGAGTTGATTCCATTCCGTTCCATTCCATTCCATTCCATTAAGATTGATTCCATTCCATTTTCATTCCATTCCATTGCATTCCTTTCCATTCCATTCGGGTTGATTCCATTCTATGCAATTCCATTCCATTCCATTCCATTCGTGTTGATTCCATTCCATTCCATTCCATTCGCGTTGATTCCATTCCATTCCTTTCCATTCGGGTTGATAACATTCTATTCCATTCCATCACATTCCATTCCATTCCATTCGGGTTGAATCCATTCCATTCCATTCCATTGCATTCCATTCCGTTCGGGTTGATTCCATTCCATTCCATTCCATGCCATTTGGTTTGATTCCACCCCATTCCATTCCATTGAATTCCATTCCATTCCATTCCGGTTCACTGCATTCCATTCCATTCCATTCCATTCCATTGAATTCCATTCCATTCCATTCCGGTTCACTGCATTCCATTCCATTCCGTTCCATTCCATTCGGGTTGATTCCATTCCATTCCATTCGATTCCACTACATTCCATTCCATTCGATTCCATTCCATTCAGTTCGATTCCATTCCATTCCATTCCATTCGATTCCACTCCGTTCCGGTTGATTCCATTCCATTCCAATCCACTCCATTCCATTCCATTTGGTTTGATTCCATTCCATTCCTTTCCATTCCAGTCCATTCCATTCCATTCGGGTTGATGCCATTCCATTCCATTCCATTACATTCGGGTTGATTCCATTCCATTCCATTCCATGCCATTTGGTTTGATTCCATCCCATTCCATTCCATTGAATTCCATCCCATTCCATTCCGGATCACTGCATTCCATTCCATTCCATTCCATTCCACTCTGTTTCGGTTGATTCCATTCAATTCCAATCCACTCCATTCCATTCCATTTGGTTTGATTCCATTACATTCCATTCCATTCCAATCCATTCCATTCCATTCCATTCGGGTTGATTCCATTCCATTCCATTGCATTCCATTCGGGTTGATTCCATTCCATTCCATTCCATTCCATTTCATTCCATTCCATTCCATTCCATTCGGGTTCATTCCATTCCATTCCATTCCATTCCATTCCATTGTATTCCATTCGAGTTGATTACATTCCGTTACATTCCATTCCATTCCATTAAGATTGATTCCATTCCATTTTCATTCCATTCCATTGCATTCCTTTCCATTCCATTCGGGTTGATTCCATTCTATGCCATTCCATTCCATTCCATTCCATTCGTGTTGATTCCATTCCATTCCATTCCATTCGCGTTGATTCCGTTCCATTCCATTCCATTCGGGTTGATAACATTCTATTCCATTCCATCACATTCCATTCCATTCCATTCGGGTTGAATCCATTCCATTCCATTCCATTCCATTCCATTCCAATCCATTCCATTCGGGTTGATTTCATTCCATTCCATTCCATTCGGTTTAACTCCATTCCATTCCATTCCGGTTGATTCCATTCCATTCCATTCCATCCCATTCCATTCCATTCCATTCGGTTTAACTCCATTCCATTCCATTCCGGTTGATTACATTCCATTCCTTTCCATTCCATTTTGGTTGATTCCATTCCATTCCATTCCTTTCCATTCCATTTAGGTTGACTCCATTCCTTTCCATTCCATTCCATTCCGGTTGATTCCATTCAATTCCATTCCATTCCATTCCATTCCTTTCCATTCGGATTTATTCCATTCCATTCCATTCCATCTGATTCCATTCCATTCCATCCGATTTCATTCCATTCCATTCGGGTTGATTCCATAGCATTCCATTCCATTCCATTCCGTTCCTGTCCAATCGATGTGATTCTATTCCATTGCGTTCCATTCCATTCCATTCCATTCCATTCGGGTTGATTCCATTCCATTCCATTCCATGGCATTTGGTTTGATTCCATCCTATTCCATTCCATTGAATTCCATTCCATTCCATTCCGGTTCACTGCATTCCATTCCATTCCATTCCATTCCATTCGGGTTGATTCCATTCCATTCCATTCGATTCCACTACATTCCATTCCATTCGATTCCATTCCATTCAGTTCGATTCCATTCCATTCCATTCCATTCCATTCCACTCTGTTTCGGTTGATTCCATTCCATTCAAATCCACTCCATTCCATTCCATTTGGTTTGATTCCATTCCATTCCATTCAATTCAATTCAATTCCATTCGGGTTGATTCCATTCCATTCCATTCCATTCCATTCGGGTTGATTCCATTCCATTCCATTCCATTCCATTCGGGTTGATTCCATTCCATACCATTCCATTCCATTCCATTCCATTCCATTCCATTCCATTCCATTCGGGTTGATTCCATTCCATTCCATTCCATTCCATTCAATTCCATTCCATTCCATTCCATTCGGTTTGAATCCATTCCATTCCATTCCATTGCATTCGAGTTGATTCCGTTCCATTCCATTCCATTCCATTCGGGTTGATTCCATTCCATTACATTCCATTCCATTCCATTCCATTCGAGTTGATTCCATTCCATTCCATTCCATTCCATTCTGGTTGATTCCATCCCGTTCCATTCCATTCCATTCCATTCCATTCCATTCGGATTGATTCCATTCCATTTTCATTCCATTCCATTGCATTCCTTTCCATTCCATTCTGGTTGATTCCATCCCATTCCATTCTATTCCATTCGGGTTGATTTCATTCCATTCCATTCCATTCGGGTTGATTACTTTCCATTCCATTCCATTCCATTCCATTCCATTCCATTCCAAACCATTTCATTCTGGTTCATAATATTCTATTCCATTCCGTTCCATTCCATTCCATTCCATTCAATTCCATCCCATTCCGGTTGATTCCATTCATTTCCATTCCATTCGGTTTGACTCCATTCCACTGCAATCTGGTTGATTGCATTCCATTCCTTTCCATTCCATTTAGGTTGACTCCATTCCATTCTATTCCATTCCATTTCATTCGGGTTGATTCAATTCCATTCCATTCCGTTCCATTCGGGTTGATTCTATTCCATTCCATTCCATTCCATTCCATTCCATTCCATTTGGGTTGATTCCTTTCCATTCCATTCCATTCCATTCCATTCCATTCCATTCTTGTTGATTCCATTCCATTCCATTCCATTCCATTCGCGTTGATTCCCTTCCATTCCATTCCATTCGGGTTGATAACATTCTATTTCATTCCATCACATTCCATTCCATTCCATTCGGGTTGATTCCATTCCATTCCATTCCAATGCATTCCATTCCATTCGGGATGATTCCATTCCACTCCATTCCATGCCATTTGGTTTGATTCCATCCGATTCCATTCCATTGAATTCCATTCCATTCCATTCCGGTTGACTGCATTCCATTCCATTCCATTCCATTCCATTCGCGTTGATTCCATTCCATTGCATTCGATTCCACTACATTCCATTCCATTCCATTCCATTCCATTCAGTTCGATTCCATTCCATTGCATTCCATTCCATTCCACTGCGTTCCGGTTGCTTCCATTCCATTCTAATCCACTACATTCCATTCCATTTGGTTTGATTACATTCCATTCCATTCCAATCCATTCCATTCCATTCCATTCGGGTTGATTCCATTCCATTCCATTGCATTCCATTCGGGTTGATTCCATTCCATTCCATTCCATTCCATTTCATTCCATTCCATTTTATTCCATTCCATTTCATTCCATTCCATTCGGGTTGATTCCATTCTATGCCATTCCATTCCATTCGTGTTGATTCCATTCCATTCCATTCCATTCGGGTTGATAACATTCTATTCCATTCCATCACATTGCATTCCATTCCATTCGGGTTGATTCCATTCCATTCCAATCTACTCCATTCCATTCCATTTGGTTTGATTCCATTCCATTCCATTCCATTCCAATCCATTCCATTCCATTCCATTCGGGTTGATTCCATTCCATTCCATTGCATTCCATTCGGGTTGATTCCATTCCATTCCATTCCATTCCATTTCATTCCATTCCATTCCATTCCATTCGGGTTGATTCCATTCCATTCCATTGCATTCCATTCGGGTTGATTCCATTCCATTCCATTCCATTCCATTTCATTCCATTCCATTCCATTCCATTCGGGTTGATTCCATTCCATTCCATTCCATTCCATTGCATTCCATTCGAGTTGATTCCATTCCGTTCCATTCCATTCCATTCCATTAAGATTGATTCCATTCCATTTTCATTCCATTCCATTGCATTCCTTTCCATTCCATTCGGGTTGATTCCATTCTATGCAATTCCATTCCATTCCATTCCATTCGTGTTGATTCCATTCCATTCCATTCCATTCGCGTTGATTCCATTCCATTCCTTTCCATTCGGGTTGATAACATTCTATTCCATTCCATCACATTCCATTCCATTCCATTCGGGTTGAATCCATTCCATTCCATTCCATTGCATTCCATTCCGTTCGGGTTGATTCCATTCCATTCCATTCCATGCCATTTGGTTTGATTCCACCCCATTCCATTCCATTGAATTCCATTCCATTCCATTCCGGTTCACTGCATTCCATTCCATTCCATTCCATTCCATTGAATTCCATTCCATTCCATTCCGGTTCACTGCATTCCATTCCATTCCGTTCCATTCCATTCGGGTTGATTCCATTCCATTCCATTCGATTCCACTACATTCCATTCCATTCGATTCCATTCCATTCAGTTCGATTCCATTCCATTCCATTCCATTCGATTCCACTCCGTTCCGGTTGATTCCATTCCATTCCAATCCACTCCATTCCATTCCATTTGGTTTGATTCCATTCCATTCCTTTCCATTCCAGTCCATTCCATTCCATTCGGGTTGATGCCATTCCATTCCATTCCATTACATTCGGGTTGATTCCATTCCATTCCATTCCATGCCATTTGGTTTGATTCCATCCCATTCCATTCCATTGAATTCCATCCCATTCCATTCCGGATCACTGCATTCCATTCCATTCCATTCCATTCCACTCTGTTTCGGTTGATTCCATTCAATTCCAATCCACTCCATTCCATTCCATTTGGTTTGATTCCATTACATTCCATTCCATTCCAATCCATTCCATTCCATTCCATTCGGGTTGATTCCATTCCATTCCATTGCATTCCATTCGGGTTGATTCCATTCCATTCCATTCCATTCCATTTCATTCCATTCCATTCCATTCCATTCGGGTTCATTCCATTCCATTCCATTCCATTCCATTCCATTGTATTCCATTCGAGTTGATTACATTCCGTTACATTCCATTCCATTCCATTAAGATTGATTCCATTCCATTTTCATTCCATTCCATTGCATTCCTTTCCATTCCATTCGGGTTGATTCCATTCTATGCCATTCCATTCCATTCCATTCCATTCGTGTTGATTCCATTCCATTCCATTCCATTCGCGTTGATTCCGTTCCATTCCATTCCATTCGGGTTGATAACATTCTATTCCATTCCATCACATTCCATTCCATTCCATTCGGGTTGAATCCATTCCATTCCATTCCATTCCATTCCATTCCAATCCATTCCATTCGGGTTGATTTCATTCCATTCCATTCCATTCGGTTTAACTCCATTCCATTCCATTCCGGTTGATTCCATTCCATTCCATTCCATCCCATTCCATTCCATTCCATTCGGTTTAACTCCATTCCATTCCATTCCGGTTGATTACATTCCATTCCTTTCCATTCCATTTTGGTTGATTCCATTCCATTCCATTCCTTTCCATTCCATTTAGGTTGACTCCATTCCTTTCCATTCCATTCCATTCCGGTTGATTCCATTCAATTCCATTCCATTCCATTCCATTCCTTTCCATTCGGATTTATTCCATTCCATTCCATTCCATCTGATTCCATTCCATTCCATCCGATTTCATTCCATTCCATTCGGGTTGATTCCATAGCATTCCATTCCATTCCATTCCGTTCCTGTCCAATCGATGTGATTCTATTCCATTGCGTTCCATTCCATTCCATTCCATTCCATTCGGGTTGATTCCATTCCATTCCATTCCATGGCATTTGGTTTGATTCCATCCTATTCCATTCCATTGAATTCCATTCCATTCCATTCCGGTTCACTGCATTCCATTCCATTCCATTCCATTCCATTCGGGTTGATTCCATTCCATTCCATTCGATTCCACTACATTCCATTCCATTCGATTCCATTCCATTCAGTTCGATTCCATTCCATTCCATTCCATTCCATTCCACTCTGTTTCGGTTGATTCCATTCCATTCAAATCCACTCCATTCCATTCCATTTGGTTTGATTCCATTCCATTCCATTCAATTCAATTCAATTCCATTCGGGTTGATTCCATTCCATTCCATTCCATTCCATTCGGGTTGATTCCATTCCATTCCATTCCATTCCATTCGGGTTGATTCCATTCCATACCATTCCATTCCATTCCATTCCATTCCATTCCATTCCATTCCATTCGGGTTGATTCCATTCCATTCCATTCCATTCCATTCAATTCCATTCCATTCCATTCCATTCGGTTTGAATCCATTCCATTCCATTCCATTGCATTCGAGTTGATTCCGTTCCATTCCATTCCATTCCATTCGGGTTGATTCCATTCCATTACATTCCATTCCATTCCATTCCATTCGAGTTGATTCCATTCCATTCCATTCCATTCCATTCTGGTTGATTCCATCCCGTTCCATTCCATTCCATTCCATTCCATTCCATTCGGATTGATTCCATTCCATTTTCATTCCATTCCATTGCATTCCTTTCCATTCCATTCTGGTTGATTCCATCCCATTCCATTCTATTCCATTCGGGTTGATTTCATTCCATTCCATTCCATTCGGGTTGATTACTTTCCATTCCATTCCATTCCATTCCATTCCATTCCATTCCAAACCATTTCATTCTGGTTCATAATATTCTATTCCATTCCGTTCCATTCCATTCCATTCCATTCAATTCCATCCCATTCCGGTTGATTCCATTCATTTCCATTCCATTCGGTTTGACTCCATTCCACTGCAATCTGGTTGATTGCATTCCATTCCTTTCCATTCCATTTAAGTTGACTCCATTCCATTCTATTCCATTCCATTTCATTCGGGTTGATTCAATTCCATTCCATTCCGTTCCATTCGGGTTGATTCTATTCCATTCCATTCCATTCCATTCCATTCCATTCCATTTGGGTTGATTCCTTTCCATTCCATTCCATTCCATTCCATTCCATTCCATTCTTGTTGATTCCATTCCATTCCATTCCATTCCATTCGCGTTGATTCCCTTCCATTCCATTCCATTCGGGTTGATAACATTCTATTTCATTCCATCACATTCCATTCCATTCCATTCGGGTTGATTCCATTCCATTCCATTCCAATGCATTCCATTCCATTCGGGATGATTCCATTCCACTCCATTCCATGCCATTTGGTTTGATTCCATCCGATTCCATTCCATTGAATTCCATTCCATTCCATTCCGGTTGACTGCATTCCATTCCATTCCATTCCATTCCATTCGCGTTGATTCCATTCCATTGCATTCGATTCCACTACATTCCATTCCATTCCATTCCATTCCATTCAGTTCGATTCCATTCCATTGCATTCCATTCCATTCCACTGCGTTCCGGTTGCTTCCATTCCATTCTAATCCACTACATTCCATTCCATTTGGTTTGATTACATTCCATTCCATTCCAATCCATTCCATTCCATTCCATTCGGGTTGATTCCATTCCATTCCATTGCATTCCATTCGGGTTGATTCCATTCCATTCCATTCCATTCCATTTCATTCCATTCGATTTTATTCCATTCCATTTCATTCCATTCCATTCGGGTTGATTCCATTCTATGCCATTCCATTCCATTCGTGTTGATTCCATTCCATTCCATTCCATTCGGGTTGATAACATTCTATTCCATTCCATCACATTGCATTCCATTCCATTCGGGTTGATTCCATTCCATTCCAATCTACTCCATTCCATTCCATTTGGTTTGATTCCATTCCATTCCATTCCATTCCAATCCATTCCATTCCATTCCATTCGGGTTGATTCCATTCCATTCCATTGCATTCCATTCGGGTTGATTCCATTCCATTCCATTCCATTCCATTTCATTCCATTCCATTCCATTCCATTCGGGTTGATTCCATTCCATTCCATTCCATTCCATTGCATTCCATTCAAGTTGATTCCATTCCGTTCCATTCCATTCCATTCCATTCGGTTTAACTCCATTCCATTCCATTCCGGTTGATTACATTCCATTCCTTTCCATTCCATTTTGGTTGATTCCATTCCATTCCATTCCTTTCCATTCCATTTAGGTTGACTCCATTCCTTTCCATTCCATTCCATTCCGGTTGATTCCATTCAATTCCATTCCATTCCATTCCATTCCTTTCCATTCGGATTTATTCCATTCCATTCCATTGCATCTGATTCCATTCCATTCCATCCGATTTCATTCCATTACATTCGGGTTGATTCCATAGCATTCCATTCCATTCCATTCCGTTCCTTTCCAATCGATGTGATTCTATTCCATTGCATTCCAATCCATTCCATTCCATTCCATTCCATTCGGGTTGATTCCATTCCATTCCATTCCATGGCATTTGGTTTGATTCCATCCTATTCCATTCCATTGAATTCCATTCCATTCCATTCCGGTTCACTGCATTCCATTCCATTCCATTCCATTCCATTCGGGTTGATTCCATTCCATTCCATTCGATTCCACTACATTCCATTCCATTCGATTCCATTCCATTCAGTTCGATTCCATTCCATTCCATTCCATTCCATTCCATTCCACTCTGTTTCGGTTGATTCCATTCCATTCAAATCCACTCCATTCCATTCCATTTGGTTTGATTCCATTCCATTCCATTCAATTCCATTCCATTCCATTCCATTCCATTCGGGTTGATTCCATTCCATTCCATTCCATTCCATTCGGGTTGATTCCATTCCATTCCATTCCATTCCACTCGGGTTGATTCCATTCCATTCCATTCCATTCCGTTCCATTCCATTCCATTCGGGTTGATTCCATTCCATTCCATTCCGTTCCATTCAATTCCATTCCATTCCATTCCATTCGGTTTGATTCCATTCCATTCCATTCCATTGCATTCGGGTTGATTCCATTCCATTCCATTCCATTCCATTCGGGTTGATTCCATTCCATTCCATTCCATTCCATTCGAGTTGATTCCATTCCATTCCATTCCATTCCATTCGGGTTGATTCCATTCCGTTCCATTCCTTTCCATTCCATTCCATTCCATTCCATTCGTATTGATTCCATTCCATTTTCATTCCATTCCATTGCATTCCTTTCCATTCCATTCTGGTTGATTCCATTCCGTTCCATTCTATTCCATTCGGGTTGATTTCATTCCATTCCATTCCATTCGGGTTGATTACTTTCCATTCCATTCCATTCCGTTCCATTCCATTCCATTCCATTCCAAACCATTTCATTCTGGTTGATAATATTCTATTCCATTCCGTTCCATTCCATTCCATTCCATTTCATTCCATCCCATTCCGGTTGATTCCATTCATTTCCATTCCATTCGGTTTGACTCCATTCCACTCCATTCTGGTTGATTGCATTCCATTCCTTTCCATTCCATTTAGTTTGACTCCATTCCAATCTATTCCATTGCATTTCATTCGGGTTGATTCCATTCCATTCCATTCCGTTCCATTCAGGTTGATTCTATTCCATTCCATTCCATTCCATTCCATTCCATTCCATTCCATTCCATTCCATTTGGGTTGATTCCTTTCCATTCCATTCCGTTCAATTCCATTCCATTCTTGTTCATTCCATTCCATTCCATTCCATTCGCGTTGATTCCATTCCATTCCATTCCATTCGGGTTGATAACATTCTATTCCATTCCATCACATTCCATTCCATTCCATTCGGGTTGATTCCATTCCATTCCATTCCAATGCATTCCATTCCATTCGGGATGATTCCATTCCACTCCATTCCATGCCATTTGGTTTGATTCCATCCGATTCCATTCCATTGAATTCCATTCCATTCCATTCCGGTTGACTGCATTCCATTCCATTCCATTCCATTCCATTCCATTCGGGTTGATTCCATTCCTTTCCATTCGATTCCACTACATTCCATTCCATTCCATTCCATTCCATTCAGTTCGATTCCATTCCATTGCATTCCATTCCATTCCACTCCGTTCCGGTTGATTCCATTCCATTCTAATCCACTACATTCCATTCCATTTGGTTTGATTCCATTCCATTCCATTCCAATCCATTCCATTCCATTCCATTCGGGTTGATTCCATTCCATTCCATTGCATTCCATTCGGGTTGATTCCATTCCATTCCATTTCATTCCATTCCATTCCATTCCATTCGGGTTGATTCCATTCCGTTCCATTCCATTCCATTCCATTGCATTCCATTCGAGTAGATTCCATTCCGTTCCATTCGATTCCATTCCATTAAGATTGATTCCATTCCATTTTCATTCCATTCCATTGCATTCCTTTCCATTCCATTCGTGTTCCATCACATTCCATTCCATTCCATTCGGGTTGATTCCATTCCATTCCATTCCATTGCATTCCATTCCATTCGGGTTGATTCCATTCCATTCCATTCCATGCCATTTGGTTTGATTCCATCCCATTCCATTCCATTGAATTCCATCCCATTCCATTCCGGATCACTGCATTCCATTCCATTCCATTCCATTCCACTCTGTTTCGGTTGATTCCATTCCATTCCAATCCACTCCATTCCATTCCATTTGGTTTGATTCCATTACATTCCATTCCATTCCAATCCATTCCATTCCATTCCATTCGGGTTGATTCCATTCCATTCCATTGCATTCCATTCGGGTTGATTCCATTCCATTCCATTCCATTCCATTTCATTCCATTCCATTCCATTCCATTCGGGTTCATTCCATTCCATTCCATTCCATTCCATTCCATTCCATTCCATTCCATTGTATTCCATTCGAGTTGATTCCATTCCGTTACATTCCATTCCATTCCATTAAGATTGATTCCATTCCATTTTCATTCCATTCCATTGCATTCCTTTCCATTCCATTCGGGTTGATTCCATTCTATGCCATTCCATTCCATTCCATTCCATTCGTGTTGATTCCATTCCATTCCATTCCATTCGCGTTGATTCCGTTCCATTCCATTCCATTCGGGTTGATAACATTCTATTCCATTCCATCACATTCCATTCCATTCCATTCGGGTTGAATCCATTCCATTCCATTCCATTGCATTCCATTCCATTCGGGTTGATTCCATTCCATTCCATTCCATGCCATTTGGATTGATTCCATCCCATTCCATTGCATTGAATTCCATTCCATTCCATTCCGGTTCACTGCATTCCATTCCATTCCATTCCATTGAATTCCATTCCATTCCATTCCGGTTCACTGCATTCCATTCCATTCCGTTCCATTCCATTCGGGTTGATTCCATTCCATTCCATTCCATTCCACTACATTGCATTCCATTCGATTCCATTCCATTCAGTTCGATTCCATTCCATTCCATTCCATTCGATTCCACTCCGTTCCGGTTGATTCCATTCCATTCCAATCCACTCCATTCCATTCCATTTGGTTTGATTCCATTCCATTCCTTTCCATTCCATTCCATTCCATTCCATTCGGGTTGATGCCATTCCATTCCATTCCATTCCATTCGGGTTGATTCCATTCCATTCCATTTAATTCCATTCCATTCGGGATGATTCCATTCCATTCTTTCAATTCCATTCCATTCCATTCCAATCGGGTTGATTCCATTCCGTTCCATTCCATTCCATTCCATTCCATTCCATTCCATTCGGATTTATTCCGTTCCATTTTCATTCCATTCCATTGCATTCCTTTCCATTTCATTCGGGTTGATTCCATTCCATTCCATTCCGTTCCATTCGGGTTGATTCCATTCCATTCCATTCCATTGCATTCCATTCCATTCGGGTTGATTCCATTCCATTCCATTCCATGCCATTTGGTTTGATTCCATCCCATTACATTCCATTGAACTCCAATCCATTCCATTCCGGTTGACTGTATTCCATTCCATTCCATTCCATTCCATTCGGGTTGATTCCATTCCATTCCATTCCATTCCACTACATTCCATTCCATTCCATTCGATTCCTTTCCATTCAGTTCGATTCCTTTCCATTCCATTCCAGTCGATTCCACTCCGTTCCGGTTGATTCCATTCCATTCCAATCCACTCCATTCCATTCCATTTGGTTTGATTCCATTCCATTCCATTCCAATCCATTCTATTCCATTCGGGTTGATTCCATTCCATTCCATTCTATTCCATTCGGGTTGATTCCATTCCATTCCATTCCATTCCATTGCATTCCATTCGGGTTGATTCCATGCCATTCCATTCCATTCCATTCCATTCGGGTTGATTCCATTCCGTTCCATTCCATTGCATTTCATTCCATTCCATTCCATTCCATTCCATTCGGATTGATTCCATTCCATTTTCATTCCATTCCATTGCATTCCTTTCCATTCCATTCGGGTTGATTCCATTCCATTCCATTCTATTCCATTTGGGTTGATTTCATTCCATGCCATTCCATTCCATTCGAGTTGATTCCATTCCATTCCATTCCGTTCCATTCGGGTTGATTCCATTTCATTCCGATCCACTCCATTCCTTTCCATTCAGGTTGATTCCATTCCATTCCATTCCATCCCATTCCATTCCATTCCATTCGCTTTAACTCCATTCCATTCCATTCCGGTTGATTACATTCCATTCCTTTCCATTCCATTTTGGTTGATTCCATTCCATTCCATTCCTTTCCATTCCATTTAGGTTGAATCCATTCCTTTCCATTCCATTCCATTCCGGTTGATTCCATTCAATTACATTCCATTCCATTCCATTCCTTTCCATTCGGATTTATTCCATTCCATTCCATTCCATCCGATTCCATTCCATTCCATCCGATTTCATTCCATTCCATTCGGGTGGATTCCATAGCATTCCACTCCATTCCATTCCGTTCCTTTCCAATCGATGTGATTCTATTCCATTGCGTTCCATTCCATTCCATTCCATTCCATTCGGGTTGATTCCATTCCATTCCATTCCATGGCATTTGGTTTGATTCCATCCTATTCCATTCCATTGAATTCCATTCCATTCCATTCCGGTTCACTACATTCCATTCCATTCCATTCCATTCCATTCGGGTTGATTCCATTCCATTCCATTCCATTCCACTACATTCCATTCCATTCGATTCCATTCCATTCAGTTCGATTCCATTCCATTCCATTCCATTCGATTCCACTCTGTTTCGGTTGATTCCATTCCATTCCAATCCACTCCATTCCATTCCATTTGGTTTGATTCCATTCCATTCCATTCCATTCAATTCCATTCCATTCCTTTCCATTCGTGTTGATTCCATTCCATTCCATTCCATTCCATTCGCGTTGATTCCATTCCATTCCATTCCATTCCATTCCATTAAATTCCATTCGGGTTGATTCCATTCCATTCCATTCCTTTCCATTCCATTCCATTCGGATTTATTCCATTCCATTTTCATTCCATTCCATTGCATTCCTTTCCATTTCATTCGGGTTGATTCCATTCCTTTCCATTCCGTTCCATTCGGGTTGATTCCATTCCATTCCATTCCATTGCATTCCATTCCATTCTGGTTGATTCCATTCCACTGCATTCCATTCCATTCCATTCCATTTCATTCGGATTGATTCCATTCCATTCCATTCCGTTCCATTCGGGTTGATTCTATTCCATTCCATTCCATTCCATTGAATTCCACTTGCGTTGCTTCCATTCCATTCCATTCCATTCGTGTTGATTCCATTCCATTCCATTCCATTCGGGTTGATTCCACTCCATTCCATTCCATTCGGGTTGATAACATTCTATTCTATTCTATCCCATTCCATTCCATTCCATTCGGGTTGATTCCATTCCATTCCGTTGCATTCCATTCCATTCGGGTTGATTCCATTCCATTCCATTCCATTCCATTCCATTCCATTGCATTCCATTCGAGTTGATTCCATTCCGTTCCATTCCATTCCATTCCATTAAGATTTATTCCATTCCATTTTCATTCCATTCCATTGCATTCCTTTCCATTCCATTCGGGTTGATTCCATTCCATGCCATTCCATTCGATTCCATTCCATTCGTGTTGATTCCATTCCATTCCATTCCATTTGCGTTGATTCCATTCCATTCCATTCCATTAGGGTTGATAACATTCTATTCCATTCCATCACATTCCATTCCATTCCATTCCATTCGGGTTGATTCCATTCCATTCCATTCCTTTGCATTCCATTCCATTCGGGTTGATTCCATTCCATTCCATTCCATGCCATTTGGTTTGATTCCATCCCATTCCATTCCATTGTATTCCATTCCATTCCATTCCGGTTCACTGCATTCCATTCCATTCCATTCCATTGCATTCGGGTTGATTCCATTCCATTCCATTCCATTCCACTACATTCCATTCCATTCGATTCCATTCCATTCAGTTCGATTCCATTCCATTCCATTCCATTCGGCTTGACTCCTTTCCATTCCATTCCATTCCATTACATTACATTCCGATTGACCCCATTCCATTCCATTCCATTCCATTCCATTCCATTGCATTCGGGTTGATTCCATTCCATTCCATTCCATTCCACTCCGGTTGATTCCATTCCATTCCATTCCATTGCATTCCATTCCATTCCAATCGGGTTGATTCCATTCCATTCCTTTACATTCCATTCCTTTCCATTCCTTTCCATTCCATTCCATTCGGGTGGATTCCACTCCATTCCATTCCATTCCATTCCATTCCATTCTATTCGGGTTGATTCCATTCCATTCCATTCCATTCCGGTTGATTCCATTGCATTCCATTCCATTCCATTCCATTCCATTCCATTCTATTCGGGTTGATTCCATTCCGTTACATTCCATTCCGCTTGATTCCATTCCATTCCATTCCATTCCATTCCATTCCATTCCATTCCATTCGAGTTGTATCCATTCCATTCCATTCCATTACATTCCATTCCGTTCTGGTTGATTCCATTCCATTCCATTCCATTCCATTCCATTGCATTCCATTCCATACCATTCAGATTGATTTCATTCCATTCCATTCCATTCCATTCCATTCCAATCCGGTTGATTCCATTCCATTCCATTCCATTCCATTTGGGTTGATTCAATTCCATTCCATTTCATTCCATTCCACTGCATTCCATTCCATACCATTCAGGTTGATTTCATTCCATTCCATTCCATTCCATTCCATTCCATTGCATTCCATTCCATACCATTCAGGTTGATTTCATTCCATTCCATTCCATTGAGGTTGATTCTATACCTTTCCAATCCATTCCATTCCATTCCATTCCGTTCCATTCCACTCAGGTTGATTCCGCTCCATTCCATTCCATTCCATTCCATTGCATTCCATTCGTGTTGATTCCATTCCATTCCATTCCATTCCATTCCGTTCCATTCCATTCCATTCGGGTTGATTCCATTCCATGCCATTCCTTTCCATTCCATTCCATTCCATTCCATTCCATTCCATTCCATTCTATTCGGGTTGATTCCACTCCGTTCCATTGAATTCCAGTCCATACCATTCTGGGTGATTCCATTCCATTCCATTCCATTCCATTCGTGTTGATTCCATTCCATTCCATTCCATTCCATTGGGGTGATTCCATTCTATTCCATTCCATTCCATTCCATTCTATTCGGGTTGATTGCATTCCATTCCATTCCGGTTGATTCCATTCCATTCCATTCCATTCCATTCCATTCCATTCCATTCCATTCCGGTGTATTCATTTCCATTCCATTCCATTCCATTCCATTCCATTCCAGTGGATTCCATTCCATCCCAATGCATTCCATTCCTTTTTATTCTGTTTGATTCCATTCCACTCCATTACATTCCATTCCTTTCCAATTCATTCCATTCCATTCCATTCCATTCCTTTCCATTTCATTCCATTCCATTCCATTCGGGTTGATGGCATTTCATTCCATTCCTTTCCATTCCATTTGGGTTGATTCCATCCCATTCCATTGCACTCTATTCCGTTACATTACATTCCATTCTATTCCATTCCTTTCCATTCCATTCCATTCCATTCCATTCCATTCCATTCCATTCCATTCGGGTTGACTCCATTCCATTCCATTTCATTCCATTGCATTCCACTTCATTCTATTCCATTCGGGTTGATTCCTTTCCATTCCATTCCATTACTTTCCATTCCATTCCATTCCGGTTGATGCCGTTCCATTCCATTTCATTCCATTGGGGTGATTCCATTCCATTCCATTTCATTCCATTCCATTCCTTTCCATTCCATTTTATTCGGGTTGATTCCATTCCATTCCATTCCATTCCATTCCGGTAGATTCCATTCCATTCCATTCCATTCCATTAGATTCCAATCCATTCCATTCGGGTTGATTCCTTTCCATTCCATTCCATTCTATTCCATTCCTTTCCATTCGGGTGGATTCCATTCCATTCCATTCCATTCCGTTCGTGTTGATTCCATTTCATTCGATTCCATTCCATTCCATACAATTCCGATTGATTCCATTCCATTCCATTCCATTCCATTCCATTAGATTCCAATCCATTCCATTCGGGTTGATTCCTTTCCATTCCATTCCATTCCATTCGGGTGGATTCCATTCCATTCCATTCCATTCGGATTGATTCCATTCCATTCCATTCCAT
Organism: Pan paniscus; assembly: GCF_029289425.2. Lineage (NCBI taxonomy): Eukaryota > Metazoa > Chordata > Mammalia > Primates > Hominidae > Pan > Pan paniscus. The sequence goes on from NC_073260.2 coordinate 61,675,667, forward strand.
TCCATTCCATTCCATTCCACTCCATTCCGTTTGATTCTATTCCATTCCATTCCATTCCATTCCATTCCATTCTATTCAGTTTGATTCCTTTCCATTCCATTCCATTCAATTTAGTTCCATTCGCATTGATTCCATTCCATTCCATTCCAATCCATTCCATTGCATTCGGGTTGATTCTATTCCATTCCATTCCATTCCGCTCCTGTTGATTCCATTCCATTCCATTCCATTCCATTACATTCCTTTCGGGTTGATTCCATTCCATTCCTTTCCATTCCATTCCTTTCCATTCCATGCCATTCGGGTGGATCCCATTCCACTCCATTCCATTCCATTCCTTTCCATTTGGGTTGATTCCATTCCATTCCATTCCGTTCCATTCCATTCCATTCCATTCCATTCCATTCCATTCCATTCCATTCGGGTTGATTCGCTTCCATTCCATTCCGTTCCCTTTGATTCCATTCCTTTCCATTACATTACATTACATTCCGGTTGATTCCATCCCATTCCATTCCATTGAGGTTGATTCCATTCCATTCCATTCCATTCCATTCCCTTCCATTCCATTCGTGTTGATTTCATTCCGTTCCATTCCATTCCACTCCATTCCATTCCATTCCATTCCATTCAGGTTGGTTCCATTCCATTCCATTCCATTCTATTCCATTCCATTCCATTCGGGATGATTCCTTTCCATTCCATTCCATTCCACTCTGGTTGATTCCATCCCATTCCATTCCATTGCATTCCATTCCATTCCAATCGGGTTGATTCCATTCCATTCCTTTACATTCCATTCCTTTCCATTCCTTTCCATTCCATTACATTCGGGTGGATTCCACTCCATTCCATTCCATTCCATTCCATTCCATTCCATTCCTTTCCATTCGGGTTGATTCCATTCCATTCCATTCCGTTCCATTCCATTCCATTCCATTCCTTTCCTTTCCATTCGGGTTGATTCCATTCCATTCCATTCCATTAGGTTTGAATCCATTCCATTCCATTCCATTCCATTCCGGTTGATTCCACTCCATTCCATTCCATTCCATTCCATTACATTCCATTCCTTTCCATTCGGTTTGATTCCATTCAATTCCATTCCGTTCCATTCCACTCCATTCCATTCCATTCCTTTCCATTCGGGTTGATTCCATTCCATTCCATTCGGTTCCATTCCATTCCATTCCATTCCACTCCATTCGGGTTGATTCGCTTCCATTCCATTCAATTAGGTTTGACTCCATTCCATTCCATTCCATTCCGGTTGATTCCATCCCATTCCATTGCATTCCATTCCATTCCATTCAGGTTGATTCCATTCCATTCCATTCCATTACATTCCATTCCATTCGTGTTGATTCCATTCCGTTCCTTTCCATTCTATTCCATTCCATTTCATTCTATTCGGGTTGATTCCACTCCATTCCATTGCATTCCAGTCCATACCATTCTGGGTGATTCCATTCCATTACATTCCATTACATTCCATTCCATTCGGGTTGATTCCATTCCATTCCTTTCCATTCCATTCCATTCCATTCGTGTTGATTCCATTCCATTCCATTCCATTCCATTCCATTGGGGTGATTCCATTCTATCCCATTCCATTCCATTCCATTCTATTCGGGTTGATTCCATTCCATTACATTCCATTCCGGTTGATTCCATTTCATTCCATTCCATTCCATTCCATTCCAGTGGATTCCATTCCATTCCATTCCATTCCGGTGGATTCCATTCCCTCCCATTCCATTCCATTCCATTTTATTCGGTTTGATTCCATTCCATTCCATTCCATTCCATTCCTTTCCATTTCATTCCATTCCATTCCATTCGGGTTGATGGCATTTCATTCCATTCCTTTCTATTCCATTTGGGTTGATTCCGTCCCATTCCATTGCACTCTATTCCATTCCATTCCATTCCATTCCATTCTCTTCCATTCCATTCCATTCCATTCCATTCTATTCCATTCCATTCCATTCCATTCCATTCCATTCCACTCCAATCCCCTCCACTCCACTCCACGCCACTCCATTCCATTCCAATCAATTCCATTCTGGTTGATTCCATTCCAATCCATTCCATTCCATTACATTACATTCGTGTTGATTCCTTTCCATTCCATTCCATTCCTTTCCATTCCATTGCATTCCGGTTGATTCCATTCCATTCCATTCGGGTTGATTCCATTCAATTCCATTCCATTCCATTCAATTGGGGTGATTCCATTCCATTCCATTTCATTCCATTCCATTCCTTTCCATTCCATTTTATTCGGGTTGATTCCACTCCATTACATTCCATTCCTTTCCGGTTGATTCCGCTCCATTCCATTCCATTCCATTCCATTCCATTCCAATCCGGTAGATTCCATTCCATTCCATTCCATTCCAATCCATTCCATTCGGGTTGATTCCTTTCCATTCCATTCCATTCCTTTCCATTCGGGTTGATTCCGTTCCATTCCATTACGTTCCATTCCATCCCATTCCATTCCATCACATTCTGGTTGATTCGCTTCCATTCCATTCCATTCGGTTTGACTCCATTCCATTGCATTCGATTCTATTCGGGTTGATTCCATTCCATTCCATTCCATTCGGGTTGATACCATTCCATTCAATTTCATTCCATTCCATTCCATTCCACTCCATTCCGTTTGATTCTATTCCATTCCATTCCATTCCATTCCATTCCATTCCATTCTATTCAGTTTGATTCCTTTCCATTCCATTCCATTCCATTCCATTACATTACATTCCATTCGGTTTGACTCTATTCAATTCCATTCCATTCCATTCCACTCTGGTTGATTCCATTCCATTCCATTCCATTCCATTCCATTCCATTCCATTCGGGTTGATTCCATTCCATTCCTTTCCATTCCATTCCATTCCATTCCATTCCATTACATTCGGGTTGATTCGCTTCCATTCCATTCCGTTCCCTTTGACTCCATTCCATTCCAGTACATTACATTACATTCCGGTTGATTCCATCCCATTCCATTCCATTCCATTTCATTCAGGTTGATTCCATTCCATTCCATTCCATTCCATTCCATTCGTGTTGATTCCATTCCTTTCCATTCCATTCCATTCCATTCCATTCAGGTTGGTTCCATTCCATTCCATTCCATTCCGGTTGATTCCATTCCATTCCATTCCATTCCGGTAGATTCCATTCCATTCCATTCCATTCGTGTGGATTCCATTCCATTCCATTCCATTCCGTTCGTGTTGATTCCATTTCCTTCGATTCCATTCCATTCCATTCCATTCCATTCCGATTGATTCCATTCCATTCCATTCCATTCTATTCCATTCCATTCCATTCCATTCCATTTCATTCGTGTTGATTCCTTTCCATTCCATTCCATTCCTTTCCATTCCATTCCATTCCGGTTGCTTGCATTCCATTCCATTCCATTCGGGTTGATTCCTTTCCATTCCATTCCATTCCATTCCATTCGTGTGGATTCCATTCCATTCCATTCCATTCCATTCCTTTCGTGTTGATTCCATTTCATTCGATTCCATTCCATTCCATTCCATTCCATTCCACTCCATTCCTTTTGATTCTATTCCATTCCATTCCATTCCATTCCATTCAGTTTGATTCCTTTCCATTCCATTCCATTCCATTTCATTTCATTCCATTCCATTCCATTCGGATTGACTCCATTCCATTCCTTTCCATTCCATTCCTTTCCATTCCATTCCCTTCCATTCCATTCGTGTGGATTCCATTCCATTCCATTCCATTCCATTCCATTCCATTCCATTCCATTCCATTCCTTTCCATTCGGGTTGATTCCATTCCATTCCTTTCCGTTCCATTCCATCCCATTCCATTCCATTCAATTCCATTACATTCTGGTTGATTCACTTCCAATCCATTCCATTCGGTTTGACTCCATTCCATTGCATTCCATTACATTCCATTCCAGTTGTTTCCATCCCATTCCTTTCCATTCCATTCCATTCAGGTTGATTCCATTCCATTCCATTCCATTCCATTCTATTAGGGTTGATTCCACTCCATTCCATTGCATTCCAGTCCATACCATACTGGGTGATTCCATTCCATTCCATTCCATTCCATTCCATTCCATTCCTTTCCATTCTATTTTGTTTGATTACTTTCCATTCCATTCCATTCCATTGAGTTCCATTTGCGTTCATTCTATTCCATTCCATTCCATTCCATTCCATTCCATTCCATTCGTGTTGATTCCATTCCATTCCATTCCATTGGGGTGATTCCATTCTTTTCCATTCCTTTCCATTCCATTCTATTCGAGTTGATTCAATTCCATTATATTGCATTCCGGATGATTCCATTCCATTCCATTCCATTCTATTCCATTCCATTCCAGTGGATTCCATCCCATTCCATTGCGCTCTATTCCATTACATTCCATTCCATTCTATTCCATTTCATTCCATTCCATTCCACTCCAATCCCCTCCACTCCACTCCACTCCACTCCATTCCATTCCAATCAATTCCATTCGGGTTGATTCCATTCCATTCCTTTCCATTCCATTCCATTCCATTCCATTCGGGTTGATTCCATTCCATTCCATTTCAATCCATTCCATTCCACTTCATTCCATTCCATTCGGGTTGATTCCTTTCCATTCCATTCCATTACTTTCCATTCCATTCCATTCCGGTTGATGCCATTCCATTCCATTTCATTCCATTGGGGTGATTCCATTCCATTCCATTTCATTCCATTCCATTCCTTTCCATTCCATTTTATTCGCGTTGATTCCATTCCATTCCATTCCGGTAGATTCCATTCCATTCCATTCCATTCCATTAGATTCCAATCCATTCCATTCGGGTTGATTCCTTTCCATTCCATTGCATTCCATTCCATTCCATTCGGGTGGATTCCATTCCATTCCATTCCATTCCGTTCGTGTTGATTCCATTTCATTCGATTCCATTCCATTCCATTCCGATTGATTCCATTCCATTCCATTCCATTAGATTCCAATCCATTCCATTCGGGTTGATTCCTTTCCATTCCATTCCATTCCGTTCGTGTGGATTCCATTCCATTCCATTCCATTCCGTTCGTGTTGATTCCATTTCATTCGATTCCATTCCATTCCATTCCATTCCTATTGATTCCATTCAATTCCATTCCATTCCATTCTATTCCATTCCATTCCATTCCATTCCATTCCATTCGCGTTGATTCCATTCCATTCCATTCCATTTCATTCCATTCAATTCCGTACCATTCCATTCCATTGGGGTGATTTGATTCTATTCCGTTCCGTTCCATTCCATTCCATTCCATTCGGGTTGATTGCATTCCATTACATTCCATTCCATTCGTATTGATTCCATTCCATTCCATTCCATTCCATTCCATTCCATTCCATTCCATTCCATTCCACTCCATTCCGTTTCATTCTATTCCATTCCATTCCATTCCATTCCATTCCATTCCATTCCATTCCATTCTATTCAGTTTGATTCCTTTCCATTCCATTCCATTCCATTTAGTTCCATTCGCGTTGATTCCATTCCATTCCATTCCATTCCATTCCATTCCATTCGGGTTGATTCCATTCCATTCCATTCCATTCCACTCCGGTTGATTCCATTCCATTCCATTCCATTCCATTACATTCCATTCCTGTTGATTCCATTCCATTCCATTCCATTCCATTCCTTTCCATTCCATTCCATTCCATTCCTTTCGGGTGGATCCCATTCCATTCCATTCCATTCCATTCCATTCGTTTCCATTCGGGTTGATTCCTTTCCATTCCATTCCGTTCCATTCCATTCCATTCCATTCCATTCCATTCCATTCCATTCGGGTTGATTCTCTTCCATTCCATTCCGTTCCCTTTGACTCCATTCCTTTCCATTACATTACATTACATTCCGGTTGATTCCATCCCATTCCATTCCATTCCATTCCATGCAGGTTGATTCCATTCCATTCCATTCGTTTCCATTCGGGTTGATTCCATTCCATTCCATTCCGTTCCATTCCATTCCATTCCATTCCATTCCATTCCATTCCATTCCATTCCATTCCATTCGGGTTGATTCGCTTCCATTCCATTCCGTTCCCTTTGACTCCATTCCTTTCCATTACATTACATTACATTCCGGTTGATTCCATCCCATTCCATTCCATTCCATTCCATGCAGGTTGATTCCATTCCATTTCTTTCCATTCCATTCCCTTCCATTCCATTCGTGTTGATTCCATTCCGTTCCATTCCATTCCATTCTATTCAATTCCATTCCATTCCATTCAGGTTGGTTCAATTCCATTCCATTCCATTCTATTCCATTCCATTCCATTCGGGATGATTCCATTCCATTCCATTCCATTCCACTCCGGTTGATTCCATTCCATTCCATTCCATTGCATTCCATTCCATTCCAATCGGGTTGATTCCATTCCATTCCTTTCCATTCCATTCCTTTCCATTCCTTTCCATTCCATTCCATTCGGGTGGATTCCACTCCATTCCATTCCATTCCATCCCATTACATTCCATTCCTTTCCATTCGGGTTGATTCCATTCCATTCCATTCCGTTCCATTCCATTCCATTCCATTCCATTCCATTCCATTCCATTCCATTCCATTCCTTTCCATTCTGGTTGATTCCATTCCATTCCATAAGGTTCCATTCCATTCCATTCCATTCGGGTTGATTCGCTTCTATTCCATTCCATTAGGTTTGACTCCATTCCATTCCATTCCATTCCTTTCCGGTTGATTCCATCCCATTCCATTGCATTCCATTCCATTCCATTCAGGTTGATTCCATTCCATTCCATTCCATTCCATTCCATTCGTGTCGATTCCATTCCGTTCCATTCCATTCTATTCCATTCCATTCCATTCCATTCCATTTCATTCTATTGGGGTTGATTCCACTCCATTCCATTGCATTCCACTCCATACCATTCTGGGTGATTCCATTCCATTCCATTCCATTCCATTCCAATCCATTCGTGTTGATTCCATTCCATTCCTTTCCATTCCATTCCATTCCATTCGTGTTGATTCCATTCCATTCCATTCCATTCCATTCCATTGGGGTGATTCCATTCTATCCCATTCCATTCCATTCCATTCTATTCGGGTTGATTCCATTCCATTATATTCCATTCCGTTTGATTCCATTTCATTCCATTCCATTCCATTCCATTCCATTCCGGTGGATTCCATTCCCTCCCATTCCATTCCATTCCATTTTATTCGGTTTGATTCCATTCCATTCCATTCCATTCCTTTCCATTTCATTCCATTCCATTCCATTCGGGTTGATGGCATTTCATTCCATTCCTTTACATTCCATTTGGTTTGATTCCATCCCATTCCCTTGCACTCTATTGCATTCCATTCCATTCCATTCCATTCGACTCCAATCCTGTCCACTCCACTCCACTCCACTCCAATCCATTCCATTCCAATCAATTCCATTCGGGTTGATTCCATTCCATTCCATTCAATTCCATTCCATTCCATTCCATCCCATTCCATTCGGGTTGATTCCATTCCATTCAATTTCATTCCATTCCAATCCATTCCATTCCACTCCACCCGATTCTATTTGGGTTGATTCCTTTCCATTCCATTCCATTCCTTCCCATTCCATTCCATTCCAGTTCATTGCATTCCATTCCATTCCATTCTGGTTGATTCCATTCCATTCCATTCCATTCAATTTCATTCCATTCCAATCCATTCCATTCCACTCCATTCCATTCCATTTGGGTTGATTCCTTTCCATTCCATTCCATTCCTTTCCATTCCATTCCATTCCGGTTGATTCCATTCCATTCCATTTTATTCGGGTTGATTCCATTCCATTCCATTCCATTCCGGTTGATTCCATAACATTCCATTCCAATCAATTCCATTCGGGTTGATTCCATTCCATTTCATTCCATTCCATTCCATTCCATTCCATTCCATTCCATTCGGGTTGATTCCATTCCATTCAATTTCATTCCATTCCATTCCATTCCATTCCACTCCATCCCATTCCATTTGGGTTGATTCCTTTCCATTCCATTCCATTCCTTTCCATTGCATTCCATTTCGGTTGATTCCATTCCATTCCATTCCATTGCATTCCATTCCATTCCAATCGGGTTGATTCCATTCCATTCCTTTCCATTCCATTCCTTTCCATTCCTTTCCATTCCATTCCATTCGGGTGGATTCCACTCCATTCCATTCCATTCCATTCCATTCCATTCCTTTCCATTCTGGTTGATTCCATTCCATTCCATTCCATTCCGTTTCATTCCATTCCATTCCATTTCATTCCATTCCTTTCCATTCGGGTTGATTCCATTCCATTCCATTCCGTTCCATTCCATTCCATTCCATTACATAACATTACATTCGGGTTGATTCGCTTCCATTCCATTCCATTAGGTTTGACTCCATTCCATTCCATTCCATTACATTCCATTCCGGTTGATTCCATCCCATTCCATTCAGGATGATTCCATTCCATTCCATTCCATTCCATTCCATTCGTGTTGATTCCATTCCGCTCCATTCCATTCTATTCCATTCCATTCCATTCCATTCCATTCCATTTCATTCTATTCGGGTTGATTCCACTCCATTCTATTGCATTCCAGTCCATTCCATTTGGGTGATCCCATTCCATTCCATTCCATTCCATTCCATTCCATTCCATTCCATTCCATTCGGGTTTATTCCATTCCATTCCTTTCCATTCCATTCCATTCCATTCCATTGGTGTGATTCCATTCTGTCCCATTCCATTCCCTTCCATTCTATTCGGGTTGATTCCATTCCATTCCATTCCATTCCCGTTGATTCCATTTCATTCCATTCCATTCCGGTGGATTCCATTCCCTCCCATTCCATTCCATTCCATTGGATTCCATTCCATTCCATTCCATTCCGGTGGATTCCATTCCCTCCCATTCCATTCCATTCCATTTTATTCGGTTTGATTCCATTCCATTCCATTCCATTCCATTCCTTTCCATTTCATTCCATTCCATTCCATTCGGGTTGATGTCATATCATTCCATTCCTTTCCATTCCATTTGGGTTGATTCCATCCCATTCCATTGCACTCTATTGCATTTCATTCCATTCCATTCTATTCCATTCCATTCCATTGCATTCGACTCCAATCCCGTCCACTCCACTCCACTCCACTCCAATCCGTTCCATTCCAATCAATTCCATTCGTGTTGATTCCATTCCATTCCATTCAATTCCATTCCATTCCATTCCATCCCATTCCATTCGGGTTGATTCCATTCCATTCAATTTCATTCCATTCCAATCCATTCCATTCCACTCCACCCGATTCTATTTGGGTTGATTCCTTTCCATTCCATTCCATTCCTTTCCATTCCATTCCATTCCAGTTCATTGCATTCCATTCCATTCCATTCGGGTTGATTCCATTCCATTCCATTCCATTCAATTTCATTCCATTCCAATCCATTCCATTCCACTCCATTCCATTCCATTTGGGTTGATTCCTTTCCATTCCATTCCATTCCTTTCCATTCCATTCCATTCCGGTTGATTCCATTCCATTCCACTCCATTCGGGTTGATTCCATTCCATTCCATTCCATTCAATTGGGGTGATTCCATTCCATTCCCTTTCATTCCATTCCATTCCTTTCCATTCCATTTTATTCGGGTTGATTCCATTCCATTCCATTCCATTCCGGTTGATTCCATACCATTCCATTCCATTCCATTACAATCCGGTAGATTCCATTCCATTCCATTCCATTCCATTCCAATCCATTCCATTCGGGTTGATTCCTTTCCATTCCATTCCATTCCATTCCATTCATATGGATTCCATTCCATTCCATTCCATTCCGTTCGTGTTGATTCCATTTCATTCAATTCCATTCCATTCAATTCCATTCCGATTGATTCCATTCCATTCCATTCCATTCTATTCCATTCCATTCCATTACATTCCATTTCATACGGGTTTATTCCATTCCATTCCATTCCATTCCATTCCATTCCATTCCGTTCCATTCCATTCCATTGGGGTGATGCGATTCCATTCCGTTCCGTTCCATTCCATTCCATTCCGTTCGGGATGATTCCATTCCATTCCATTCCATTCCATTCCGGATGATTCCATTCCATTCCATTGCATTCCATTACGGTAGATTCCATTCCATTCCTTTCCAATCCATTCCCTTCGGTTTGACTCCGTTCCATTGCATTCCATTACATTCCATTCCAGTTGTTTCCATCCCATTCCTTTCCATTCCATTCCATTCAGGTTGATTCCATTCCATTCCATTCCATTCCATTCTATTAGGGTTGATTCCACTCCATTCCATTGCATTCCAGTCCATACCATACTGGGTGATTCCATTCCATTCCATTCCATTCCATTATATTCCATTCCTTTCCATTCTATTTTGTTTGATTACTTTCCATTCCATTCCATTCCATTGAGTTCCATTTGCGTTCATTCTATTCCATTCCATTCCATTCCATTCCATTCCATTCCATTCGTGTTGATTCCATTCCATTCCATTCCATTGGGGTGATTCCATTCTTTTCCATTCCATTCCATTCCATTCTATTCGAGTTGATTCAATTCCATTATATTGCATTCCGGATGATTCCATTCCATTCCATTCCATTCTATTCCATTCCATTCCAGTGGATTCCATCCCATTCCATTGCGCTCTATTCCATTACATTCCATTCCATTCTATTCCATTTCATTCCATTCCATTCCATTCCAATCCCCTCCACTCCACTCCACTCCACTCCATTCCATTCCAATCAATTCCATTCGGGTTGATTCCATTCCATTCCTTTCCATTCCATTCCATTCCATTCCATTCGGGTTGATTCCATTCCATTCCATTTCAATCCATTCCATTCCACTTCATTCCATTCCATTCGGGTTGATTCCTTTCCATTCCATTCCATTACTTTCCATTCCATTCCATTCCGGTTGATGCCATTCCATTCCATTTCATTCCATTGGGGTGATTCCATTCCATTCCATTTCATTCCATTCCATTCCTTTCCATTCCATTTTATTCGCGTTGATTCCATTCCATTCCATTCCGGTAGATTCCATTCCATTCCATTCCATTCCATTAGATTCCAATCCATTCCATTCGGGTTGATTCCTTTCCATTCCATTGCATTCCATTCCATTCCATTCGGGTGGATTCCATTCCATTCCATTCCATTCCGTTCGTGTTGATTCCATTTCATTCGATTCCATTCCATTCCATTCCGATTGATTCCATTCCATTCCATTCCATTAGATTCCAATCCATTCCATTCGGGTTGATTCCTTTCCATTCCATTCCATTCCGTTCGTGTGGATTCCATTCCATTCCATTCCATTCCGTTCGTGTTGATTCCATTTCATTCGATTCCATTCCATTCCATTCCATTCCTATTGATTCCATTCCATTCCATTCCATTCCATTCTATTCCATTCCATTCCATTCCATTCCATTCCATTCCATTCGCGTTGATTCCATTCCATTCCATTCCATTTCACTCCATTCAATTCCGTACCATTCCATTCCATTGGGGTGATTTGATTCTATTCCGTTCCGTTCCATTCCATTCCATTCCATTCGGGTTGATTGCATTCCATTACATTCCATTCCATTCGTATTGATTCCATTCCATTCCATTCCATTCCATTCCATTCCATTCCATTCCACTCCATTCCGTTTCATTCTATTCCATTCCATTCCATTCCATTCCATTCCATTCCATTCTATTCAGTTTGATTCCTTTCCATTCCATTCCATTCCATTTAGTTCCATTCGCGTTGATTCCATTCCATTCCATTCCATTCCATTCCATTCCATTCCATTCGGGTTGATTCCATTCCATTCCATTCCATTCCACTCCGGTTGATTCCATTCCATTCCATTCCATTCCATTACATTCCATTCCTGTTGATTCCATTCCATTCCATTCCATTCCATTCCATTCCTTTCGGGTGGATCCCATTCCATTCCATTCCATTCCATTCCATTCGTTTCCATTCGGGTTGATTCCTTTCCATTCCATTCCGTTCCATTCCATTCCATTCCATTCCATTCCATTCCATTCCATTCGGGTTGATTCTCTTCCATTCCATTCCGTTCCCTTTGACTCCATTCCTTTCCATTACATTACATTACATTCCGGTTGATTCCATCCCATTCCATTCCATTCCATTCCATGCAGGTTGATTCCATTCCATTCCATTCCATTCCATTCCATTCCATTCGTTTCCATTCGGGTTGATTCCATTCCATTCCATTCCGTTCCATTCCATTCCATTCCATTCCATTCGGGTTGATTCGCTTCCATTCCATTCCGTTCCCTTTGACTCCATTCCTTTCCATTACATTACATTACATTCCGGTTGATTCCATTCCATTCCCTTCCATTCCATTCGTGTTGATTCCATTCCGTTCCATTCCATTCCATTCTATTCAATTCCATTCCATTCCATTCAGGTTGGTTCAATTCCATTCCATTCCATTCTATTCCATTCCATTCCATTCGGGATGATTCCATTCCATTCCATTCCATTCCACTCCGGTTGATTCCATTCCATTCCATTCCATTGCATTCCATTCCATTCCAATCGGGTTGATTCCATTCCATTCCTTTCCATTCCACTCCTTTCCATTCCTTTCCATTCCATTCCATTCGGGTGGATTCCACTCCATTCCATTCCATTCCATCCCATTACATTCCATTCCTTTCCATTCGGGTTGATTCCATTCCATTCCATTCCGTTCCATTCCATTCCATTCCATTCCATTCCATTCCATTCCATTCCTTTCCATTCGGGTTGATTCCATTCCATTCCATAAGGTTCCATTCCATTCCATTCCATTCGGGTTGATTCGCTTCTATTCCATTCCATTCCATTCCATTCGTGTCGATTCCATTCCGTTCCATTCCATTCTATTCCATTCCATTCCATTCCATTCCATTTCATTCCTTTCCGGTTGATTCCATCCCATTCCATTGCATTCCATTCCATTCCATTCAGGTTGATTCCATTCCATTCCATTCCATTCCATTCCATTCCATTCCATTCCATTCCATTCGTGTCGATTCCATTCCGTTCCATTCCATTCTATTCCATTCCATTCCATTCCATTCCATTTCATTCTATTCGGGTTGATTCCACTCCATTCCATTGCATTCCAGTCCATACCATTCTGGGTGATTCCATTCCATTCCATTCCATTCCATTCCAATCCATTCGTGTTGATTCCATTCCATTCCTTTCCATTCCATTCCATTCCATTCGTGTTGATTCCATTCCATTCCATTCCATTCCATTCCATTGGGGTGATTCCATTCTATCCCATTCCATTCCATTCCATTCTATTCGGGTTGATTCCATTCCATTATATTCCATTCCGTTTGATTCCATTTCATTCCATTCCTTTCCATTCCATTCTGGTGGATTCCATTCCCTCCCATTCCATTCCATTCCATTTTATTCGGTTTGATTCCATTCCATTCCATTCCATTCCTTTCCATTTCATTCCATTCCATTCCATTCGGGTTGATGGCATTTCATTCCATTCCTTTACATTCCATTTGGTTTGATTCCATCCCATTCCATTGCACTCTATTGCATTCCATTCCATTCCATTCCATTCCATTCCATTCGACTCCAATCCTGTCCACTCCACTCCACTCCACTCCATTCCATTCCAATCAATTCCATTCGGGTTGATTCCATTCCATTTCATTCCATTCCATTCCATTCCATTCCATTCCATTCCATTCCATTCGGGTTGATTCCATTCCATTCAATTTCATTCCATTCCATTCCATTCCATTCCATTCCACTCCATTCCATTCCATTTGGGTTGATTCCTTTCCATTCCATTCCATTCCTTTCCATTCCATTCCATTTCGGTTGATTCCATTCCATTCCATTCCATTGCATTCCATTCCATTCCAATCGGGTTGATTCCATTCCATTCCTTTCCATTCCATTCCTTTCCATTCCTTTCCATTCCATTCCATTCGGGTGGATTCCACTCCATTCCATTCCATTCCATTCCATTCCATTCCTTTCCATTCTGGTTGATTCCATTCCATTCCATTCTATTCCGTTTCATTCCATTCCATTCCATTTCATTCCATTCCTTTCCATTCGGGTTGATTCCATTCCATTCCATTCCGTTCCATTCCATTCCATTCCATTACATAACATTACATTCGGGTTGATTCGCTTCCATTCCATTCCATTAGGTTTGACTCCATTCCATTCCATTCCATTACATTCCATTCCGGTTGATTCCATCCCATTCCATTCAGGATGATTCCATTCCATTCCATTCCATTCCATTCCATTCGTGTTGATTCCATTCCGCTCCATTCCATTCTATTCCATTCCATTCCGTTCCATTCCATTCCATTTCATTCTATTCGTGTTGATTCCACTCCATTCTATTGCATTCCAGTCCATTCCATTTGGGTGATCCCATTCCATTCCATTCCATTCCATTTCATTCCATTCCATTCGGGTTTATTCCATTCCATTCCTTTCCATTCCATTCCATTCCATTCCATTGGTGTGATTCCATTCTGTCCCATTCCATTCCCTTCCATTCTATTCGGGTTGATTCCATTCCATTCCATTCCATTCCCGTTGATTCCATTTCATTCCATTCCATTCCGGTGGATTCCATTCCCCCCCATTCCATTCCATTCCATTGGATTCCATTCCATTCCATTCCATTCCGGTGGATTCCATTCCCTCCCATTCCATTCCATTCCATTTTATTCGGTTTGATTCCATTCCATTCCATTCCATTCCATTCCTTTCCTTTTCATTCCATTCCATTCCATTCGGGTTGATGTCATATCATTCCATTCCTTTCCATTCCATTTGGGTTGATTCCATCCCATTCCATTGCACTCTATTGCATTTCATTCCATTCCATTCTATTCCATTCCATTCCATTGCATTCGACTCCAATCCCGTCCACTCCACTCCACTCCACTCCAATCCATTCCATTCCAATCAATTCCATTCGGGTTGATTCCATTCCATTCCATTCAATTCCATTCCATTCCATTCCATCCCATTCCATTCAGGTTGATTCCATTCCATTCAATTTCATTCCATTCCAATCCATTCCATTCCACTCCACCCGATTCTATTTGGGTTGATTCCTTTCCATTCCATTCCATTCCTTTCCATTCCATTCCATTCCAGTTCATTGCATTCCATTCCATTCCATTCGGGTTGATTCCATTCCATTCCATTCCATTCAATTTCATTCCATTCCAATCCATTCCATTCCACTCCATTCCATTCCATCTGGGTTGATTCCTTTCCATTCCATTCCATTCCTTTCCATTCCATTCCATTCCGGTTGATTCCATTCCATTCCACTCCATTCGGGTTGATTCCATTCCATTCCATTCCATTCAATTGGGGTGATTCCATTCCATTCCATTTCATTCCATTCCATTCCTTTCCATTCCATTTTATTCGGGTTGATTCCATTACATTCCATTCCATTCCGGTTGATTCCATACCATTCCATTCCATTCCATTACAATCCGGTAGATTCCATTCCATTCCATTCCATTCCAATCCATTCCATTCGGGTTGATTCCTTTCCATTCCATTCCATTCCATTCCATTCATATGGATTCCATTCCATTCCATTCCATTCCGTTCGTGTTGATTCCATTTCATTCAATTCCATTCCATTCAATTCCATTCCGATTGATTCCATTCCATTCCATTCCATTCTATTCCATTCCATTCCATTACATTCCATTTCATACGGGTTTATTCCATTCCATTCCATTCCATTCCATTCCATTCCATTCCGTTCCATTCCATTCCATTGGGGTGATGCGATTCTATTCCGTTCCGTTCCATTCCATTCCATTCCGTTCGGGATGATTCCATTCCATTCCATTCCATTCCATTCCGGATGATTCCATTCCATTCCATTCCATTCCATTCCATTCCGGTAGATTCCATTCCATTCCTTTCCAATCCATTCCATTCGTGTTGATTCCTTTCCATTCCATTCCATTCCATTCCATTCCATTCCATTCCATTCGTGTGGATTCCATTCCATTCCATTCCATTCTATTCCGTTCGTGTTGATTCCATTTCATTCGATTCCATTCCATTCCATTCCGTTCCGATTGATTCCATTCCATTCCATTCCATTCTATTCCATTCCATTCCATTCCATTCCATTTCATTCGTGTTGATTCCTTTCCATTCCATTCCATTCCTTTCCATTCGATTCCATTCAGGTTGATTGCATTCCATTCCATTTCATTCGGGTTGATTCCATTCCATTCCATTGGGGTGATTCCATTCCATTCCATTTCATTCCATTCCATTCCTTTCCATTCCATTTTATTCGGGTTGATTCCATTCCATTCCATTCCATTCCATTCCGGTTGATTTCATTCCATTCCATTCCATTCCGGTAGATTCCATTCCATTCCATTCCATTCCAATCCATTCCATTCGGGTTGATTCCTTTCCATTCCATTCCATTCCATTCCATTCGTGTGGATTCCATTCCATTCCATTCCATTCCATTCCTTTCGTGTTGATTCCATTTCATTCGATTCCATTCCATTCCATTCCATTCCATTCCACTCCATTCCTTTTGATTCTATGCCATTCCATTCCATTCCATTCCATTCAGTTTGATTCCTTTCCATTCCATTCCATTCCATTTCATTTCATTCCATTCCATTCCATTCGGATTGACTCCATTCCATTCCTTTCCATTCCATTCCTTTCCATTCCATTCCCTTCCATTCCATTCGTGTGGATTCCATTCCATTCCATTCCATTCCATTCCATTCCATTCCATTCCATTCCATTCCTTTCCATTCGGGTTGATTCCATTCCATTCCTTTCCGTTCCATTCCATCCCATTCCATTCCATTCCATTCCATTACATTCTGGTTGATTCACTTCCAATCCATTCCATTCGGTTTGACTCCATTCCATTGCATTCCATTACATTCCATTCCAGTTGTTTCCATCCCATTCCTTTCCATTCCATTCCATTCAGGTTGATTCCATTCCATTCCATTCCATTCCTTTCCATTCCATTCAGGTTGATTCCATTCCACTCCATTCCGTTCAGTTTGATTCCATTCCAATCCATTCCATACCATTCCATTACATTCCATTGCATTCCATTCTATTCCATTCAGGTTGATTCCATTCCATTCCATTCTATTCGGGTTGATTCCATTCAATTCCATTCCATTCCATTCCATTCCATTCCATTCCATTCGTCTTGATTCCATTGAGTTCCATTCCATTCCATTCCATTCCATTCCATTCCATTCCATTCCATTCCGGTTGGTTCCATTCTATTTCATTCCATTCCATTCCATACCATTCGATTCCATTCCATTCCATTCGAGTTGATTCCATTCCATTCCATTCCATTCCATTCCATTCTATTCGGGTTGATTCCACTGCATTCCATTGCATTCCAGTCCATACCATTCTGGGTGATTCCATTCCATTCCATTCCATTCCATTCCATTCCATTCGGGTGGAATCCACTCCATTCCATTCCATTCCATTCCATTCCATTCCATTACATGCGTGTTGATTCGCTTCCATTCCATTCCATTAGGTTTGACTCCATTCCATTACATTCCATTACATTCCATTCCGGTTGATTCCATCCCATTCCATTGCATTCCATTCCATTCCATTCAGGTTGATTCCATTCCATTCCATTCCATTCCATTCCATTCTATTAGGGTTGATTCCACTCCATTCCATTGCATTCCAGTCCATACCATACTGGGTGATTCCATTCCATTCCATTCCATTCCATTCCATTGCATTCGGGTTGATTCCATTTCATTCCTTTCCATTCCATTCCATTCCATTCGTGTTGATTCCATTCCATTCCATTCCATTCCATTCCATTGGGGTGATTCCATTCTTTTCCATTCCATTCCATTCCATTCTATTTGAGTTGATTCCATTCCATTACATTCCATTCCGGTTGATTCCATTCCATTCCATTCCATTCTATTCCATTCCATTCCAGTGGATTCCATTCCATTCCATTCCATTCCATTCTATTTTATTCGGTTTGATTCCATTCCATTCCATTCCATTCCATTCCATTCCATCCCTTTCCATTTCATTCCATTCCATTCCATATGGGTTGATGGCATTTCATTCCATTCCTTTCTATTCCATTTAGGTTGATTCCATCCCATTCCATTGCACTCTATTCCATTCTATTCCATTCCATTCCGTTCTATTCCATTCCATTCCATTCCATTCCATTCCACTCCAATCCCCTCCACTCCACTCCACTCCATTCCATTCCAATCAATTCCATTCTGGTTGATTCCATTCCATTCCATTCCATTCCATTACATTCGGGTTGATTCCATTCCATTCCATTTCATTCCATTCCATTCCATTCCATTCCACTCCATTCCATTCCATTCGTGTTGATTCCTTTCCATTCCATTCCATTCCTTTCCATTCCATTCCATTCCGGTTGATTCCATTCCATTCCATTCGGGTTGATTCCATTCCATTCCATTCCATTCCATTCAATTGGGGTGATTCCATTCCATTCCATTTCATTCCATTCCATTCTTTCCATTCCATTTTCTTCGGGTTGATTCCACTCCATTACATTCCATTCCATTTCGGGTGATTCCGCTCCATTCCATTCCATTCCATTCCATTCCATTCCATTCCGGTAGATTCCATTCCATTCCATTCCATTCCAATCCATTCCATTCGGGTTGATTCCTTTCCATTCCATTCTATTCCTTTCCATTCGGGTTGATTCCATTCCATTCCATTCCGTTCCATTCCATCCTATTCCATTCCATTACATTCTGGTTGATTCGCTTCCATTCCATTCCATTCGGTTTGACTCCATTCCATTGCATTCCATTACATTCCATTCCGGTTGTTTCTATCGCATTCCATTCCATTCCATTCCATTCAGGTTGATTCCATTCCATTCCATACCGTTTCATTCCATTCCATTCAGTTTGATTCCATTCCACTCTATTCCTTTCATTTTCATTCCATTCCAATCTATTCCATTACATTCCATTGCATTCCATTCTATTCCATTCAGGTTGATTCCATTCCATTCCATTCTATTCGGGTTGAATCCATTCCATTCCATTCCATTCGGCTTGACTCCGTTCCATTCCATTCCATTCCATTGCATTACATTCCGATAGACCCCATTCGATTCCATTCCATTCCTTTCCATTCCATTCCATTCGTGTTGATTCCATTCCATTCCTTTCCAATCCATTGGGGTGATTCCATTCTATTCCATTCCATTCCATTCCATTCCATTCTTTTCGGGTTGATTCCATTCCATTCCATTCTATTCGGGTTGATTCCATTCCATTCAATTCCATTACATTCCATTCCATTCCACTCCATTCCGTTTGATTCTATTCCATTCCATTCCATTCCATTCCATTCTAATCAGTTTGATTCCTTTCCATTCCATTCCATTCCATTTAGTTCCATTCGCGTTGATTCCATTCCAATCCATTCCATTCCATTCCATTCGGGTTGATTCTATTCCATTCCATTCCCTTCCACTCTGGTTGATTCCATTCCATTCCATTGCATTCCATTCCATTCGGTTTGATTCCATCCCATTCCGTTCCATTCCATTCCATTCCATTACATTCCGTTACATTACATTCGGGTTGATTCGCTTCCATTCCATTCCGTTCCCTTTGACTCCATTCCATTCCAGTACATTACATTACATTCCGGTTGATTCAATCCCATTTCATTCCATTCCATTTCATTCAGGTTGATTCCATTCCATTCCATTCCATTCCATTCCCTTCCATTCCATTCGTGTTGATTCCATTCCTTTCCATTCCATTCCATTCCATTCCACTCCATTCCATTCAGGTTGGTTCCATTCCATTCCATTCCATTCCATTCAGTTTGGTTCCATTCCATTCCATTCCATTCCATTCCATTCCATTCGAGTTGATTCCATTCCATTCCATTCCATTCCATTCCATTCCATTCCATTCCATTCCAGTTGATTCAATTCCATTCCTTTCCATTCAATTCCTTTCATTCCATTCCATTCCATTCTGGTTGACTCCATTCCTTTGCATTCCATTCCATTCCATTCCATTCCATTCCATTCCATTCCATTCCATTCATGTTGATTCCATTCCATTCATGTTGATTTCATTACATTCCAATCGAGTTGATTCCATTCCATTCCATTCCAATTGGGTAGATTCCATTCCATTCCATTCCATCCCATTGCATTCCATTCCATTTGGGCTGATTCCATTCCATTCCATTCCATTCCATTCCATTCAGGTTGATTCTATTCCTTTCCATTCCATTCCATTCCATTCCATTCTGGTTGATTCTGTTCCATTCCATTCCATTCCATTCCATTCGTATTGATTCCCTTCCATTCCATTCCATTCCATTCCATTAGGGTTGATTCCATTCCATTCCATTCCTTTCCATTCCATTCCATTCGTGTTGAATCCATTCCATTCCATTCCATTCCATTCCATTCCATTCCATTCCATTCCATGCCATTCCATTCAGGTTGGTTCTATTCCATTCCATTCCATTCCATTCCATTCTAGTCGAGTTGTATCCATTCCATTCCATTCCATTACATTCCATTCCATTCCCGTTGATTCCCTTCCATTCCATTCCATTCCATTCCATTCAGGTTGGTTGCATTCCATTCCATACCATTGCATTCCATTCCGTTCCATTCGAGTTGTATCCATTCCATTCCATTCCATTCAGGTTGGTTCCATTCCATTCCATTCCATTGCATTCCATTCCATTCCATTCGAGTTGTATCCATTCCATTCCATTCCATTACATTCCATTCCATTCCGGTTGTTTCCATTCCATTCCATTCCATTCCATTCCATTCCATTCGAGTTGACTCTATTGCATTGCACTCAATTCCATTCCATTCCATTCCATTCCATTCCATTCCATTCCGTTCCATACCATTCAGGTTGATTTCATTCCATTCCATTCCATTCCATTCCATTCCATTCCATTCCATTCCATTCCATTCCGGTGGATTCCTTTCCATTCCATCCCATTCCATTCCATTCAATTTTATTTGGTTTGATTCCATTCCATTCCATTCCATTCCATTCCTTTCCAATTCATTCCATTCCATTCCATTCCATTCCTTTCCATTTCATTCCATTCCATTCCATTCAGGTTGATTGCATTTCATTCCATTCCTTTCCATTCCACTTGGGATGATTCCATCCCATTCCATTGCACTCTATTCCATTCCATTTCATTCCATTCTATTCCATTCCATTCCATTCCGTTCCACTCCAATCCCCTCCACTCCACTCCACTCCACTCCATTCCATTCCAATCAATTCCATTCGCGTTGATTCCATTCCATTCCATTCCATTCCATTCCATTCCACTTCATTCCATTCAATTCGGGTTGATTCCTTTCCATTACATTCCATTACTTTCCATTCCATTCCATTCCGCTTGATTCCATTCCATTCCATTCCATTCGGTTTGATTCCATTCCATTCCATTCCATTCCATTGGGGTGATTCCATTCCATTGCATTTCAATCCATTCCATTCCTTTCCATTCCATTTTATTCGGGTTGATTCCATTCCATTCCATTCCATTCCATTCTGGTAGATTCCATTCCATTCCATTCCATTCCATTAGATTCCAATCCATTCCACTCGGGTTGATTCCTTTCCATTCCATTCCATTCCATTTCATTCCATTCCATTCGGGTGGATTCCATTTCATTCGATTCCATTCCATTCCATTCCATTCCGATTGATTCCATTCCATTCCATTCCATTCTATTCCATTCCATTCCATTCCATTCCATTCGCGTTGATTCCATTCCATTCCATTCCATTCCATTCCATTCCATTCCGTTCCATTCCATTCCACTGGGGTGATTCGATACTATTCCGTTCCGTTCCATTCCATTCCATTCCTTTCCATTCCATTCGGGTTGACTCCATTCCATTCCATTCCATTCGGTTTGCTTTCATTCCATTCCATTCCGTTCCATTCCATTCCACTCCATTCCTTTTGATTCTCTTCCATTCCATTCCATTCCATTCCATTCCATTCCATTCCATTCCATTCTATTCAGTTTGATTCCCTTAAATTCCATTCCATTCCATTTAGTTCCATTCGCGTTGATTCCATTCCATTCCATTGCATTCCATTCCATTCTATTCCATTCGGGTTGATTCCATTCCATTCCTTTCCATTCCATTCCATTCGGGTGGATTCCATTCCATTCCATTCCATTAAATTCCATTCCTATCCATTCGGGTTGATTCCATTCCATTCCAGTCCGCTCCATTCCATTCCATTCCATTCCATTACATTCGGGTTGATTCGCTTCCATTCCATTCCGTTCCCTTTGACTCCATTCCATTCCATTCCATTCCATTCCATTCCGGTTGATTCCATCCCATTCCATTCCATTCCATTCAGGTTGATTCCATTCCATTCCATTCCATTCCATTCCCTTCCATTCCATTCGTGTTGATTCCACTCCGTTCCCTTCCATTCCTTTCCATTCCATTCCATTCCATTCCATTCCATTCCATAAAGGTTGGTTCCATTCCATTCCATTCCATTTCATTCCATTCGGGTGGATTCCATTCCATTCCACTCCATTCCATTCCACTCCATTCCAGTCCATTCGGGTTGATTCCATTCCATTCCATTCCGTTCCATTCCGTCCCATTCCATTCCATTCCATTACATTACATTCTGGTTGATTCGCTTCCATTCCATTCCATTCGGTTTGACTCCATTAAATTCCATTCCTTTACATTCCATTCCGGTTGTTTCCAACCCATTCCATTCCATTCCATTCCATTCCTTTCCGTTCAGGTTGATTCCATTCCATTCCATTCCATTCCATTCAGGTTGATTCCTTTCCACTCCATTCCGTTCAGTTTGATTCCATTCCAACCCAT
Source organism: Pan paniscus (assembly GCF_029289425.2). Lineage (NCBI taxonomy): Eukaryota > Metazoa > Chordata > Mammalia > Primates > Hominidae > Pan > Pan paniscus. The sequence continues at coordinate 61,698,741 of NC_073260.2, forward strand.
TCCATGCCATTCCATTCCACTCCATTGCATTCCATTCTATACCATTCAGGTTGATTCCATTACATTGTATTCTATTCGGTTTGATTCCATTCCATTCCATTCCATTCCACTCCGGTTGATTCCATCCCATTCCATTCCATTGCATTCCATTCCATTCCAATCGGGTTGATTCCATTCCATTCCTTTCCATTCCATTCCTTTCCATTCCTTTCCATTCCATTCCATTCGGGTGGAATCCACTCCATTCCATTCCATTCCATTCCATTCCATTCCATTCCATTCCATTCCATTCCTTTCCATTCGGGTTGATTCCATTCCATTCCATTCCGTTCCATTCCATTCCATTCCATTACATTCGGTAGATTCACTTCCATTCCATTCCATTAGGTTTGACTCCATTCCATTCCATTCCGTTACATTCATTTCCGGTTGATTCCATCCCATTCCATTGCATTCCATTCCATTCCATTCAGGTTGATTCCATTCCGTTCCATTCCATTCTATTAGGGTTGATTCCACTCCATTCCATTGCATTCCAGTCCATACCATACTGGGTGATTCCATTCCATTCCATTCCATTCCATTCCATTCCATTCCATTCCTTTCCATTCGGGTTGATTCCATTCCTTTCCTTTCCATTCCATTCCATTCGTGTTGATTCCATTCCATTCCATTCCATTCCATTCCATTCCATTCCTTTCCATTCGGGTTGATTCCATTCCTTTCCTTTCCATTCCATTCCATTCGTGTTGATTCCATTCCATTCCATTCCATTCCATTCCATTCCATTCCATTGGGGTGATTCCATTCTTTTCCATTCCATTCCATTCCATTCTATTCGAGTTGATTCCATTCCATTACATTCCATTCCGGTTGATTCCATTCCATTGCATTCCATTCTATTCCATTCCATTCCAATGGAATCCATTCCATTCCATTCCATTCCATTCCGGTGGATTCCATTCACTCCCATTCCATTCCATTCCATCTTATTCGGTTTGACTCCATTCCATTCCATTCCATTCCATTCCTTTCCATTTCATTCCATTCCATTCCATTCGGGTTGATGGCATTTCATTCCATTCCTTTCCATTCCTTTTGGGTTGATTCCATTACATTCCATTACAGTCTATTCCATTCCATTCTTTTCCATTCCATTCCATTGCATTCCATTCGCGTTGATTCCATTCCATTCCATTCCATTCCATTCCAATCCATTCCATTCCATTCCATTCCGTTCCATTCCGTTCCATTGGTTTGATTCGATACTATTCCATTCCGTTCCATTCCATTCCATTCCGTTCCTTTCCATTCCATTCGGGTTAATTCCATTCCATTCCATTCCATTCGGGTTGCTTCCATTCCATTCCATTCCATTCCATTCCATTCCATTCCATTCCATTTAGTTCCATTCGTGTTGATTCCATTCCATTCCATTCCATTCCATTCCATTCCATTCCATTCCATTCCATTCGGGTTGATTCCATTCCATTCCATTCCATTCCATTCCATTCCATTCCATTCCATTCTGGTTGAATCCATTCCATTCCTTTCCATTCCATTCCTTTCCATTCCATTCCATTCGGGTGGATTCCATTCCATTCCACTCCATTCCATTCCATTCCATTCCTTTCCATTCAGATTGATTCCATTCCATTCCATTCCATTCCATTCCATTCCATTCCATTCCATTCCATTCCATTTCATTCCATTCCATTCAGGTTGGTTCCATTCCATTCCATTCAATTTCATTCCATTCGGGTGGATTCCATTCCATTCCATTCCGTTCCATTCCATTCTATTCTGGTTGATTCCACTCTATTCCATTGCATTCCAGTCCATAACATTCTGGGTGATTCCATTCCATTCCATTCCATTCCATTCCATTCCATTCGGGTGGAATCCACTCCATTCCATTCCATTCCATTCCATTCCATTCCATTACATGCGGGTTGATTCGCTTCCATTCCATTCCATTAGGTTTGACTCCATTCCATTACAATCCATTACATTCCATTCCGGTTGATTACATCCCATTCCATTGCATTCCATTCCATTCCATTCAGGTTGATTCCATTCCATTCCATTCCATTCCATTCCATTCTATTAGGGTTGATTCCACTACATTCCATTGCATTCCAGTCCATACCATACTGGGTGATTCCATTCCATTCCATTCCATTCCATTCCATTCCATTCCATTCCATTAGATTCCAATCCATTCCACTCGGGTTGATTCCTTTCCATTCCATTCCATTCCATTTCATTCCATTCCATTCGGGTGGATTCCATTTCATTCGATTCCATTCCATTCCATTCCATTCCGATTGATTCCATTCCATTCCATTCCATTCTATTCCATTCCATTCCATTCCATTCCATTCGCGTTGATTCCATTCCATTCCATTCCATTCCATTCCATTCCATTCCGTTCCATTCCATTCCACTGGGGTGATTCGATACTATTCCGTTCCGTTCCATTCCATTCCATTCCTTTCCATTCCATTCGGGTTGACTCCATTCCATTCCATTCCATTCGGTTTGCTTTCATTCCATTCCATTCCGTTCCATTCCATTCCACTCCATTCCTTTTGATTCTCTTCCATTCCATTCCATTCCATTCCATTCCATTCCATTCCATTCCATTCTATTCAGTTTGATTCCCTTAAATTCCATTCCATTCCATTTAGTTCCATTCGCGTTGATTCCATTCCATTCCATTTCATTCCATTCGGGTGGATTCCATTCCATTCCATTGCATTCCATTCCATTCTATTCCATTCGGGTTGATTCCATTCCATTCCTTTCCATTCCATTCCATTCGGGTGGATTCCATTCCATTCCATTCCATTAAATTCCATTCCTATCCATTCGGGTTGATTCCATTCCATTCCAGTCCGCTCCATTCCATTCCATTCCATTCCATTACATTCGGGTTGATTCGCTTCCATTCCATTCCGTTCCCTTTGACTCCATTCCATTCCATTCCATTCCATTCCATTCCGGTTGATTCCATCCCATTCCATTCCATTCCATTCAGGTTGATTCCATTCCATTCCATTCCATTCCATTCCCTTCCATTCCATTCGTGTTGATTCCACTCCGTTCCCTTCCATTCCTTTCCATTCCATTCCATTCCATTCCATTCCATTCCATAAAGGTTGGTTCCATTCCATTCCATTCCATTTCATTCCATTCGGGTGGATTCCATTCCATTCCACTCCATTCCATTCCACTCCATTCCAGTCCATTCGGGTTGATTCCATTCCATTCCATTCCGTTCCATTCCGTCCCATTCCATTCCATTCCATTACATTACATTCTGGTTGATTCGCTTCCATTCCATTCCATTCGGTTTGACTCCATTAAATTCCATTCCTTTACATTCCATTCCGGTTGTTTCCAACCCATTCCATTCCATTCCATTCCATTCCATTCCGTTCAGGTTGATTCCATTCCATTCCATTCCATTCCATTCAGGTTGATTCCTTTCCACTCCATTCCGTTCAGTTTGATTCCATTCCAACCCATTCCATGCCATTCCATTCCACTCCATTGCATTCCATTCTATACCATTCAGGTTGATTCCATTACATTGTATTCTATTCGGTTTGATTCCATTCCATTCCATTCCATTCCACTCCGGTTGATTCCATCCCATTCCATTCCATTGCATTCCATTCCATTCCAATCGGGTTGATTCCATTCCATTCCTTTCCATTCCATTCCTTTCCATTCCTTTCCATTCCATTCCATTCGGGTGGAATCCACTCCATTCCATTCCATTCCATTCCATTCCATTCCATTCCATTCCATTCCATTCCATTCCTTTCCATTCGGGTTGATTCCATTCCATTCCATTCCGTTCCATTCCATTCCATTCCATTACATTCGGTAGATTCACTTCCATTCCATTCCATTAGGTTTGACTCCATTCCATTCCATTCCGTTACATTCATTTCCGGTTGATTCCATCCCATTCCATTGCATTCCATTCCATTCCATTCAGGTTGATTCCATTCCGTTCCATTCCATTCTATTAGGGTTGATTCCACTCCATTCCATTGCATTCCAGTCCATACCATACTGGGTGATTCCATTCCATTCCATTCCATTCCATTCCATTCCATTCCATTCCATTCCTTTCCATTCGGGTTGATTCCATTCCTTTCCTTTCCATTCCATTCCATTCGTGTTGATTCCATTCCATTCCATTCCATTCCATTCCATTCCATTCCTTTCCATTCGGGTTGATTCCATTCCTTTCCTTTCCATTCCATTCCATTCGTGTTGATTCCATTCCATTCCATTCCATTCCATTCCATTCCATTCCATTCCATTGGGGTGATTCCATTCTTTTCCATTCCATTCCATTCCATTCTATTCGAGTTGATTCCATTCCATTACATTCCATTCCGGTTGATTCCATTCCATTGCATTCCATTCTATTCCATTCCATTCCAATGGAATCCATTCCATTCCATTCCATTCCATTCCGGTGGATTCCATTCACTCCCATTCCATTCCATTCCATCTTATTCGGTTTGACTCCATTCCATTCCATTCCATTCCATTCCTTTCCATTTCATTCCATTCCATTCCATTCGGGTTGATGGCATTTCATTCCATTCCTTTCCATTCCTTTTGGGTTGATTCCATTACATTCCATTACAGTCTATTCCATTCCATTCTTTTCCATTCCATTCCATTGCATTCCATTCGCGTTGATTCCATTCCATTCCATTCCATTCCATTCCAATCCATTCCATTCCATTCCATTCCGTTCCATTCCGTTCCATTGGTTTGATTCGATACTATTCCATTCCATTCCATTCCATTCCATTCCGTTCCTTTCCATTCCATTCGGGTTAATTCCATTCCATTCCATTCCATTCGGGTTGCTTCCATTCCATTCCATTCCATTCCATTCCATTCCATTCCATTCCATTTAGTTCCATTCGTGTTGATTCCATTCCATTCCATTCCATTCCATTCCATTCCATTCCATTCCATTCCATTCCATTCGGGTTGATTCCATTCCATTCCATTCCATTCCATTCCATTCCATTCCATTCCATTCTGGTTGAATCCATTCCATTCCTTTCCATTCCATTCCTTTCCATTCCATTCCATTCGGGTGGATTCCATTCCATTCCACTCCATTCCATTCCATTCCATTCCTTTCCATTCAGATTGATTCCATTCCATTCCATTCCATTCCATTCCATTCCATTCCATTCCATTCCATTCCATTTCATTCCATTCCATTCAGGTTGGTTCCATTCCATTCCATTCAATTTCATTCCATTCGGGTGGATTCCATTCCATTCCATTCCGTTCCATTCCATTCTATTCTGGTTGATTCCACTCTATTCCATTGCATTCCAGTCCATAACATTCTGGGTGATTCCATTCCATTCCATTCCATTCCATTCCATTCCATTCGGGTGGAATCCACTCCATTCCATTCCATTCCATTCCATTCCATTCCATTACATGCGGGTTGATTCGCTTCCATTCCATTCCATTAGGTTTGACTCCATTCCATTACAATCCATTACATTCCATTCCGGTTGATTCCATCCCATTCCATTGCATTCCATTCCATTCCATTCAGGTTGATTCCATTCCATTCCATTCCATTCCATTCCATTCTATTAGGGTTGATTCCACTACATTCCATTGCATTCCAGTCCATACCATACTGGGTGATTCCATTCCATTCCATTCCATTCCATTCCATTCCATTCCATTCCATTCGGGTTGATTCCATTCCATTCCTTTCCATTCAATTCCATTCCATTCCATTCGTGTTGATTCCATTCCATTCCATTCCATTCCATTCCATTCCATTGGGGTGATTCCATTCTTTTCCATTCCATTCCATTCCATTCTATTTGAGTTGATTCCATTCCATTACATTCCATTCCGGTTGATTCCATTCCATTCCATTCCATTCTATTCCATTCCATTCCAGTGGATTCCATTCCATTCCGGTGGATTCCATTCACTCCCATTCCATCCCATTCCATTGCACTCTATTTCATTCCATTCCATTCCATTCCATTCCATTCTATTCCATTCCATTCCATTCCATTCCATTCCATTCCATTCCATTCCACTCCAATCCCCTCCATTCCACTCCACTCCTCTCCACTCCACTCCATTCCATTCCAATCAATTCCATTCTGGTTGATTCCATTCCATTCCATTCCATTCCATTCCATTCCATTCCATTCCATTACATTCGGGTTGATTCCATTCCATTCCATTTCATTCCATTCCATTCCATTCCATTCCATTCCACTCCATTCCATTCCATTCGTGTTGATTCCTTTCCATTCCATTCCATTCCTTTCCATTCCATTCCATTCCGGTTGATTCCATTCCATTCCATTCTGGTTGATTCCATTCCATTCCATTCCATTCCATTCAATTGGGGTGATTCCATTCCATTCCATTTCATTCCATTCCATTCCTTTCCATTCCATTTCATTCGGGTTGATTTCACTCCATTACATTCCATTCCATTACGGTTGATTCCGCTCCATTCCATTCCATTCCATTCCATTCCATTCCATTCCATTCCATTCCGGTAGATTCCATTCCATTCCATTCCATTCCAATCCATTCCATTCGGGTTGATTCCTTTCCATTCCATTCCATTCCTTTCCATTCGGGTTGATTCCATTCCATTCCATTCCGTTCCATTCCATCCCATTCCATTCCATTACATTCTGGTTGATTCGCTTCCATTCCATTCCATTCGGTTTGACTCCATTCCATTGCATTCCATTACATTCCATTCCGGTTGTTTCTATCGCATTCCATTCCATTCCATTCCATTCAGGTTGATTCCATTCCATTCCATTCCATTTCATTCCATTCCATTCAGTTTGATTCCATTCCACTCCATTCCTTTCAGTTTCATTCCATTCCAATCCATTCCATTACATTCCATTGCATTCCATTCTATTCCAATCAGGTTGATCCCATTCCATTCCATTCTATTCGGGTTGATTCCATTCCATTCCATTCCATTCGGCTTGACTCCGTTCCATTCCATTCCATTCCATTGCATTACATTCCGATTGACCCCTTTCGATTCCATTCCATTCCATTCCTTTCCATTCCATTCCATTCGTGTTGATTCCATTCCATTCCATTCCATTCCATTGGGGGTGATTCCATTCTATTCCATTCCATTCCATTCCATTCCATTCTATTCGGGTTGATTCCATTCCATTCCATTCCATTCGGGTTGATTCCATTCCATTCAATTCCATTCCATTCCATTCCATTCCACTCCATTCCGTTTGATTCTATTCCATTCCATCCCATTGCATTCCATTCCATTTGGGCTGATTCCATTCCATTCCATTCCATTCCATTCAGGTTGATTCTATTCCTTTCCACTCCATTCCATTCCACTCCATTCTGGTTGATTCTGTTCCATTCCATTCCATTCCATTCCATTCGTATTGATTCCCTTCCATTCCATTCCATTCCATTCCATTAGGTTTGATTCCATTCCATTCCATTCCATTCCATTCCATTCCATTCCATTCGTGTTGAATCCATTCCATTCCATTCCATTCCATTCCATGCCATTCCATTCAGGTTGGTTCTATTCCATTCCATTCCATTCCGTTCCATACTAGTCGAGTTGTATCCATTCCATTCCATTCCATTACATTCCATTCCATTCCCGTTGATTCACTTCCATTCCATTCCATTCCATTCCATTCAGGTTGGTTCCATTCCATTCCATTCCATTGCATTCCATTCCATTCCATTCGAGTTGTATCCATTCCATTCCATTCCATTACATTCCATTCCATTCCGGTTGTTTCCATTCCATTCCATTCCATTCCATTCGGGTTGACTCTATTGCATTGCACTCAATTCCATTCCATTCCATTCCATTCCATTCCATTCCGTTCCATACCATTCAGGTTGATTTCATTCCATTCCATTCCATTCCATTCCATTCCATTCCATTCCATTCCGGTGGATTCCTTTCCATTCCATCCCATTCCATTCCATTCAATTTTATTCGGTTTGATTTCATTCCATTCCATTCCATTCCATTCCTTTCCAATTCATTCCATTCCATTCCATTCCATTCCTTTCCATTTCATTCCATTCCATTCCATTCAGGTTGATTGCATTTCATTCAATTCCTTTCCATTCCATTTGGGATGATTCCATCCCATTCCATTGCACTCTATTCCATTCCATTTCATTCCATTCTATTCCATTCCATTCCATTCCGTTCCACTCCAATCCCCTCCACTCCACTCCACTCCACTCCATACCATTCCAATCAATTCCATTCGCGTTGATTCCATTCCATTCCATTCCGTTCCATTCCACTCCATTCCATTCCACTTCATTCCATTCAATTCGGGTTGATTCTTTCCATTCCATTCCATTACTTTCCATTCCATTCCGCTTGATTCCATTCCATTCCATTCCGTTCCATTCCATTCGGTTTGATTCCATTCCATTCCATTCCATTCCATTCCATTGGGGTGATTCCATTCCATTGCATTTCAATCCATTCCATTCCTTTCCATTCCATTTTATTCGGGTTGATTCCATTCCATTCCATTCCATTCCATTCTGGTAGATTACATTCCATTCCATTCCATTCCATTAGATTCCAATCCATTCCACTCGGGTTGATTCCTTTCCATTCCATTCCATTCCATTTCATTCCATTCCATTCGGGTGGATTCCATTCCATTCCATTCCATTCCGTTCGTGTTGATTCCATTTCATTCGATTCCATTCCATTCCATTCCATTCCGATTGATTCCATTCCATTCCATTCCATTCTATTCCATTCCATTCCATTCCATTCGCGTTGATTCCATTCCATTCCATTCCATTCCATTCCATTCCATTCCATTCCGTTCCATTCCATTCCACTGGGGTGATTCGATACTATTCCGTTCCGTTCCATTCCATTCCATTCCTTTCCATTCCATTCGGGTTGACTCCATTCCATTCCATTCCATTCGGTTTGCTTTCATTCCATTGCATTCCATTCCATTTCATTCCATTCGGGTGGATTCCATTCCATTCCATTCCATTTCATTCCATTCCATTCCATTCCAGTCCATTCGGGTTGATTCCATTCCATTCCATTCCGTTCCATTCCGTCCCATTCCATTCCATTCCATTACATTACATTCTGGTTGATTCGCTTCCATTCCATTCCATTCGGTTTGACTCCATTAAATTCCATTCCTTTACATTCCATTCCGGTTGTTTCCAACCCATTCCATTCCATTCCATTCCATTCCATTCCGTTCAGGTTGATTCCATTCCATTCCATTCCATTCCATTCAGGTTGATTCCTTTCCACTCCATTCCGTTCAGTTTGATTCCATTCCAATCCATTCCATGCCATTCCATTCCATTCCATTGCATTCCATTCTATACCATTCAGGTTGATTCCATTACATTGTATTCTATTCGGGTTGATTCCATTCCATTCCATTCCATTCCATTCCATTCCATTCCATTCCATTGGGGTGATTCCATTATTTTCCATTCCATTCCATTCCATTCTATTCGAGTTGATTCCATTCCATTACATTCCATTCCGGTTGATTCCATTCCATTGCATTCCATTCTATTCCATTCCATTCCAATGGAATCCATTCCATTCCATTCCATTCCATTCCATTCCGGTGGATTCCATTCACTCCCATTCCATTCCATTCCTTCTTATTCGGTTTGACTCCATTCCATTCCATTCCATATATTTCCTTTCCATTTCATTCCATTCCATTCCATTCGGGTTGATGGCATTTCATTCCATTCCTTTCCATTCCATTTGGGTTGATTCCATTACATTCCATTACACTCTATTCCATTCCATTCCATTCCATTGCATTCCATTCGCGTTGATTCCATTCCATTCCATTCCATTCCATTCCATTCCATTCCGTTCCATTCCATTCCATTGGGGTGATTCGATACTATTCCGTTCCGTTCCATTCCATTCCATTCCGTTCCTTTCCATTCCATTAGGGTTAATTCCATTCCATTCCATTCCATTCGGGTTGCTTCCATTCCATTCCATTCCATTCCGTTTAGTTCCATTCGCATTGATTCCATTCCATTCCATTCCATTCCATTGCATTCCATTCGGGTTGATTCCATTCCATTCCATTCCATTCCATTCCATTCCATTCGGTTTGATTCCTTTCCATTCCTTTCCATTCCATTCCTTTTCATTCCATTCCATTCGGGTGGATTCCATTCCATTCCATTCCATCCATTCCATTCCATTCCATTCCATTCCTTTCCATTCGGATTGATTCCATTCCAATCCATTCCGTTCCATTCCATTCCATTCCATTCCATTCCATTCCATTCCATTCCATTACATTCCATTACATTACATTCGGGTTGATTCGCTTCCATTCCATTCCGTTCCCTTTGACTCCATTCCATTCCATTAAATTACATTCCGGTTGATTCCATTCCATTCCATTCCATTCCATTCCATTCCATTCCATTCCATTCAGGTTGGTTCCATTCCATTCCAATCCATTTCATTCCATTCGGGTGGATTCCCTTCCATTCCATTCCGTTCCATTCCATTCCATTCCATTCCATTCGGGTTGCTTCCATTCCATTCCATTCCGTTCCATTCCGTCCCATTCCATTCCATTACATTACATTCTGGTTGATTCGCTTCCATTACATTCCATTCGGTTTGACTCCATTAAATTCCATTCCTTTACATTCCATTCCGGTTGTTTCCATCCCATTCCATTCCATTCCATTCCATTCCGTTCAGGTTGATTCCATTCCATTCCATTCCATTCCATTCAGGTTGATTCCATTCCACTCCATTACGTTCAGTTTGATTCCATTCCAATCCATTCCATGCCATTCCATTCCATCCCATTGCATTCCATTCTATTCCATTCAGGTTGATTCCATTCCACTGTATTCTATTCGGGTTGATTCCATTCCATTCCATTCCATTCCACTCCGGTTGATTCCATCCCATTCCATTCCATTGCATTCCATTCCATTCCATTCGGGTTGATTCCATTCCATTCCTTTACATTCCATTCCTTTCCATTCCATTCCATTCGGGTGGAATCCACTCCATTCCACTCCGTTCCATTCCATTCCATTCCATTCCATTTCTTTCGGGTTGATTCGCTTCCATTCCATTCCATTAGGTTTAACTCCATTCCATTCCATTCCTTTACATTCCATTCCGGTTGATTCCATCCCATTCCATTGCATTCCATTCCATTCCATTCAGGTTGATTCCATTCCATTCCATTCCATTCTATTAGGGTTCATTCCACTCCATTCCATTGCATTCTTGTCCATACCATACTGGGTGTTCCATTCTTTTCCATTCCATTCCATTCTATTCGAGTTGAATCCCTTCCATTACATTCCATTCCGGTTGATTCCATTCCATTCCATTCCATTCTATTCCATTCCATTCCAGTGGATTCCATTCCATTCCATTCCATTCCATTCCGGTGGATTCCATTCACTCCCATTCCATTCCATTCCATCTTATTCGGTTTGATTCCATTCCATTCCATTCCATTCCATTCCTTTCCATTTCATTCCATTCCATCCCATTCGGGTTGATGGCATTTCATTCCATTCCTTTCCATTCCATTTGGGTTGATTCCATTATATTCCATTACACTCTATTCCATAACATTCCATTCCATTCCATTCTATTCCATTCCATTCCATTCCATTCCATTCCATTCCATTCCACGCCAATCCCCTCCACTCCACTCCACTCCATTCCATTCCAATCAATTCCATTCTGGTTGATTCTATTCCATTCCATTCAATTCCATTCCATTCCATTCCTTTCCATTCCATTCGGGTTGATTTCATTCCATTCCATTTCACTCCATTCCATTCCATTCCATTCCACTCCATTCCATTCCATTCGGGTTGATTCCTTTCCATTCCATTCCATTCCGTTACATTCCATTCCATTCCGGTTGATTCCATTCCATTCCATTCCATTCGGTTTGATTCCATTCCATTCCATTCCATTCCATTGGGGTGATTCCATTCCATTCCATTTCATTCCATTCCATTTTATTCGGGTTGATTCCATTCCATTACATTCCATTCCATTCCAGTTGATTCCTTTCCATTCCATTCCATTCCATTCCATTCCATTCCATTCCGGTAGATTCCATTCCATTCCATTCCATTCCATTAGATTCCAATCCATTACATTCGTTTTGATTCCTTTCCATTCCATTCCATTCCATTCCATTCGGGTGGATTCCATTCCATTCCATTCCATTCCATTCCATTCCTTTCGTGTTGATTCCATTTCATTCGATTCCATTCCATTCCATTCCGATTGATTCCATTCCATTCCTTTCGTGTTGATTCCATTTCATTCGATTCCATTCCATTCCATTCCGATTAATTCCATTCCATTCCATTCCATTCTATTCCATTCCATTCCATTGCATTCCATTCGCGTTGATTCCATTCCATTCCATTCCATTCCATTCCATTCCGTTCCATTCCATTCCATTGGGGTGATTCGATACTATTCCGTTCCGTTCCATTCCATTCCATTCCATTTTTTTCCATTCCATTCGGGTTGTTTCCATTCCATTCCATTCCATTCGGGTTGCTTCCATTCCATTCCATTCCATTCCATTCCATTCCACTCCATTGAGTTCCATTCGCGTTGATTCCATTCCATTCCATTCCATTCCATTCCATTCCATTCCATTCCATTCCGGTTGATTCCATTCCATTCCATTCCATTCCATTCCATTCCATTCCATTCCATTCGGGTTGATTCCATTCCATTCCTTTCCATTCCATTCCTTTCCATTCCATTCCATTCGTGTGGATTCCATTCCATTCCATTCCATTCCATTCCATTCCATTCCATTCCATTCCATTCCATTCCATTCCATTCCTTTCCATTCAGGTTGATTCCATTCCATTCCATTCCGTTCCATTCCATTCCATTCCATTCCTTTACATTACATTCGGGTTGATTCGCTTACATTCCATTCCGTTCCCTTTGACTCCATTCCATTCCATTCCATTACATTACATTCCGGTTGATTCCATCCCATTCCATTCCATTCCATTCCATTCAGGTTGATTCCATTCCATATCCTTCCATTCCATTCGTGTTGATTCCATTCCGTTCCATTCCATTCCATTCCATTCCATTCCATTCCATTCCATTCAGGTTGGTTCCATTCCATTCCATTCCATTTCATTCAATTCGGGTGGATTCCATTCCATTCCATTCCGTTCCATTCCATTCCATTCCATTCCATTCGGGTTGCTTCCATTCCATTCCATTCCGTTCCATTCCGTCCCATTCCATTCCATTCCATTACATTACATTCTTGTTGATTCGCTTCCATTCCTTTCCATTCGGTTTGACTCCATTAAATTCCATTCGTTTACATTCCATTCCGGTTGTTTCCATCCCATTCCATTCCATTCCATTCCATTCCATTCCATTCCATTCAGTTTGATTCCATTCCACTCCATTACGTTCAGTTTGATTCCATTCCAATCCATTCCATGCCATTCCATTCCATTCCATTGCATTCCATTCTATTCCATTCAGATTGATTCCATTCCATTGTATTCTATTCGGGTTGGTTATATTTCATTCCATTCCATTCCACTCCGGTTGATTCCATCCCATTCCATTCCATTGCATTCCATTCCATTCCGATCGGGTTGATTCCATTCCATTCCTTTCCATTCCATTCCTTTTCATTCCTTTCCATTCCATTCCATTCAGGTGGAATCCACTCATTCCATTCCATTCCATTCCATTCCATTCCATTCCATTACATGCGGGTTGATTCGCTTCCATTCCATTCCATTAGGTTTGACTCCATTCCATTACATTCTATTACATTCCATTCCGGTTGATTCCATCCCATTCCATTGCATTCCATTCCATTCCATTCAGGTTGATTCCATTCCATTCCATTCCATTCCATTCCATTCTATTAGGGTTGATTCCACGCCATTCCATTGCATTCCAGTCCATAGCATACTGGGTGATTCCATTCCATTCCATTCCATTCCATTTCATTCCATTCCATTCCATGCCATTCCATTCGGGTTGATTCCATTCCATTCCTTTCCATTCCATTCCATTCCATTCCATTCGTGTTGATTCCATTCCATTCCATTCCATTCCATTCCATTCCATTGGGGTCATTCCATTCTTTTCCATTCCATTCCATTCCATTCTATTCGAGTTGATTCCATACCATTACATTCCATTCTGGTTGATTCCATTCCATTGCGTTCCATCCTATTCCATTCCATTCCAGTGGATTCCATTCCATTCCATTCCATTCCATTCCGGTGGATTCCATTCACTCCCATTCCATTCCATTCCATTTTATTCGGTTTGATTCCATTCCATTCCATTCCATTCCATTCCTTTCCATTTCATTCCATTCCATTCCATTCGGGTTGATGGCATTTCATTCCATTCCTTTCCATTCCATTTGGGTTGATTCCATCCCATTCCATTGCACTCTGTTCCATTACATTCCATTCCATTCCATTCTATTCCATTCCATTCCATTCCTTTCCATTCCACTCCAATCCCCTCCACTCCACTCCAATCCATTCCATTCCAATCAATTCCATTCTAGTTGATTCCATTCCATTCCATTCAATTCCATTCCATTCCATTCCATTCCATTCGGGTTGATTCCATTCCATTCCATTCCATTCCATTCCATTCCATTCCATACCACTCCATTCCTTTCCATTCGTGTTGATTCCATTCCATTCCATTCCATTCCATTCCATTCCTTTCCATTTCATTCCATTCCTGTTGATTCCATTCCATTCCATTCGGGTTGATTCCATTCCATTCCATTCCATTCCATTCCATTCCATTACATTCGGGTTGATTCCATTCCATTCCTTTCCATTCGATTCCTTTCCATTCCATTCCATTCGGGTGGATTCCATTCCATTACATTCCATTAAATTCCATTCCTGTCCATTCGGGTTGATTCCATTCCATTCCATTCCGCTCCATTCCATTCCATTCCATTCCATTCCATTCAATTACATTCGGGTTGATTCGCTTCCATTCCATTCCGTTCCCTTTGACTCCATTCCATTCCATTCCATTACATTACATAAAGGTTGGTTCCATTCCATTCCATTCCATTTCATTCCATTCGGGTGTATTCCATTCCATTCCATTCCATTCCATTCCTTTCCATTCCAGTCCATTCGGGTTGATTCCATTCCATTCCATTCCATTCCATTCCATTCCATTCCATTCCATTCCATTGCATTCCATTCCATTCGGGTTGATTCCATTCCATTCCTTTCCATTCCATTCCTTTCCATTCCATTCCATTCGGGTGGATTCCATTCCATTCCATTCCATTCCATTCCATTCCTTTCCATTCTGGTTGATTCCATTCCATTCCATTCCGTTCCATTCCATTCCATTCCATTCCATTACATTCGGGTTGATTCGCTTCCATTCCATTCCGTTCCCTTTGACTCCATTCCATTCCATTCCATTCCATTACATTCCGGTTGATTCCATCCCATTCCATTCCATTCCATTCCATTCAGGTTGACTCCATTCCATTCCCTATCATTCCATTCGTGTTGATTCCATTCCGTTCCATTCCATTCCATTCCATTACATTCAGGTTGGCTCCATTCCATTCCATTCCATTTCATTCCATTCGGGTGGATTCCATTCCCTTCCATTCCGTTCCATTCCATTCCATTCCATTCCATTCGGGTTGCTTCCATTCCATTCCATTCCGTTCCATTCCGTCCCATTCCATTCCATTCCATTACATTACATTTTTGTTGATTTGCTTCCATTCCATTCCATTCGGTTTGACTCCATTAAATTCCATTCCTTTACATTCCATTCCGGTTGTTTCCATCCCATTACATTCCATTCCATTCCATTCCGTTCAGGTTGATTCCATTCCATTCCATTCCATTCCATTCAGGTTGATTCCATTCCACTCCATTACGTTCAGTTTGATTCCATTCCAATCCATTCCATGCCATTCCATTCCATTCCATTGCATTCCATTCTATTCCATTCAGGTTGATTCCATTCCATTGTATTCTATTCGGGTTCATTCCATTCCATTCCATTCCATTCCACTCCGGTTGATTCCATCCCATTCCATTCCATGGCATTCCATTCCATTCCAATCGGGTTGATTCAATTCCATTCCTTTCCATTCCATTCCTTTCCATTCCTTTCCATTCCATTCCATTCGGGTGGAATCCACTCCATTCCATTCCATTCCATTCCATTCCATTCCATTCCATTCCATTCCATTCCATTACATGCGGGTTGATTCGCTTCCATTCCATTCCATTAGGTTTGACTTCTTTCCATTCCATTCCATTCCATTCCATTCCGGTTGATTCCATCCCATTCCATTGCATTCCTTTCCATTCCATTCAGTTTGATTCCATTCCATTCCATTCCATTCCATTCTATTAGGGTTGATTCCACTACATTCCATTGCATTCCAGTCCATACCATACTGGGTGATTCCATTCCATTCCATTCCATTCCATTCCATTCCATTCCATTCCATTCCATTCGAGTTGATTCCATTCCATTCCATTCCATTCGTGTTGATTCCATTCCATTCCATTCCATTCCATTCCATTGGGGTGATTCCATTCTTTTCCATTCCATTCCATTCCTTTCTATTCGAGTTGATTCCATTCCATTACATTCCATTCCGGTTGATTCCATTCCATTCCATTACATTCTATTCCATTCCATTCCAGTGGATTCCATTCCATTCCATTCCATTCCATTCCATTCCATTCCGGTGGATTCCATTCACTCCCATTCCATTCCATTCCATTTTATTCTGTTTGGTTCCATTCCATTCCATTCCATTCCATTCCTTTCCATTTCATTCCATTCCATTCCATTCGGGTTGATGGCATTTCATTCCATTCCTTTCCATTCCATTTGGGTTGATTCCATCCCATTCCATTGCACTCTATTCCATTCCATTCCATTCCATTCCATTCCATTCTATTCCATTCCATTCCATTCCATTCCATTCCACTCCAATCCCCTCCACTCCACTCCACTCCATTCCATTCCAATCAATTCCATTCTGGTTGATTCCATTCCATTCCATTCAATTCCATTCCATTCCATTCCATTCGGGTTGATTCCGTTCCATTCCATTCCATTCCATTCCATTCCATTCCACTCCATTCCATTCAATTCGAGTTGATTCCTTTCCAATCCATTCCATTCCTTTCCATTCCATTCCATTCCGGTTGATTCCATTCCATTCCATTCGGGTTGATTCCATTCCATTCCTTTCCATTCAATTGGGGTGATTCCATTCCATTCCATTTCATTCCATTCCATTCCTTTCCATTCCATTTTATTCGGGTTGATTCCACTCCATTACATTCCATTCCATTCCAGTTGATTCCGTTCCATTCCATTCCATTCCATTCCATTCCATTCCATTCCATTCCGGTAGATTCCATTCCATTCCATTCCATTCCAATCCATTCCATTCGGGTTGATTCCTTTCAATTCCATTCCATTCCATGCCATTCGTGTTGATTCCATTTCATTCGATTCCATTCCATTCCATTCCACTCCGTTCGATTCCATTCCATTGGGATGATGTGATTCTATTCCGTTCTGTTCCATTCCATTCCATTCCATTCCATTCCATTCGGGTTGATTCCTTTCCATTGCATTCCATTCGGATTGATTCCATTCCATTCCATTCCATTCCATTCCATTCCATTCCATTCCATTCCATTCCATTCCATTCCATTCCTTTTGATTCTATTCCATTCCATTCCATTCCATTCCATTCCATTCCATTCAGTTTGATTCCCTTCCATTCCATTCCTTTCCATTCCATTCCTTTTGATTCTATTCCATTCCATTCCATTCCATTCCATTCCATTCCATTCAGTTTGATTCCTTTCCATTCCATTCCATTCCATTTCGTTCCATTCGCGTTGATTCCATTCCATTCCATTCCATTCCATTTCATTCCATTCCATTCCATTCGGGTTGACTCCATTCCATTCCTTTCCATTCCATTCCTTTCCATTCCATTCCTTTTCATTCCATTCCATTCCATTCCATTCGGGTTGATTCCATTCCATTCCATTCCGTTCCATTCCATCCCATTACATTCCATTACATTCTGGTTGATTCGCTTCCGTTCCATTCCATTCAGTTTGACTCCATTCCATTGCATTCCATTACATTCCATTCCGGTTGTTTCCATCCCATTCCATTCCATTCCATTCCATTCAGGTTGATTCCATTCCATTCCATTCCATTTCATTCCATTCCATTCAGGTTGATTCCATTCCACTCCATTCCATTCAGTTTGATTCCTTTCCAATCCATTCCATTACATTCCATTGCATTCCATTCCATTCCATTCAGGTTGATTCCATTCCATTCCATTCTATTCAGGTTGATTCCATTCCATTCCATTCCATTCGGCTTGACTCCGTTCCATTCCATTCCATTCCATTCCATTACATTCCGTTGACCCCATTCCATTCCATTCTATTGCATTCCATTCCATTCCATTCCATTCGGGTTGATTCCATTCCATTCCATTCCTTTCCATTCCATTCCATTCGTGTTGATTCCATTCCATTCCATTCCATTGGGGTGATTCCATTCTATTCCATTCCATTCTATTCGGGTTGATTCCATTCCATTCCATTCCATACGGGTTGATTCCATTCCATTCAATTCCATTCCATTCCATTCCATTCCACTCCATTCCGTTTGATTCTATTCACTTCCATTCCATTCCATTCCATTCCCTTCCATTCCATTCCATTACATTCGGGTTGATTCGCTTCCATTCCATTCCGTTCCCTTTGACTCCATTCCATTCCATTAAATTACATTCCGGTTGATTCCATTCCATTCCATTCCATTCCATTCCATTCCATTCCATTCAGTCTGCTTCCATTCCATTCCAATCCATTTCATTCCATTCGTGTGGATTCCCTTCCATTCCATTCCGTTCCATTCCATTCCATTCCATTCCATTCGGTTTGCTTCCATTCCATTCCATTCCGTTCCATTCCGTCCCATTCCATTCCATTCCATTACATTACATTCTGGTTGATTCGCTTCCATTCCATTCCATTCGGTTTGACTCCATTAAATTCCATTCCTTTACATTCCATTCCGGTTGTTTCCATCCCATTCCATTCCATTCCATTCCATTCCGTTCAGGTTGATTCCATTCCATTCCATTCCATTCCATTCAGGTTGATTCCATTCCACTCCATTACGTTCAGTTTGATTCCATTCCAATCCATTCCATGCCATTCCATTCCATCCCATTGCATTCCATTCTATTCCATTCAGGTTGATTCCATTCCACTGTATTCTATTCGGGTTGATTCCATTCCATTCCATTCCATTCCACTCCGGTTGATTCCATCCCATTCCATTCCATTGCATTCCATTCCATTCCATTCGGGTTGATTCCATTCCATTCCTTTACATTCCATTCCTTTCCATTCCATTCCATTCGGGTGGAATCCACTCCATTCCATTCCGTTCCATTCCATTCCATTCTATTCCATTTCTTTCGGGTTGATTCGCTTCCATTCCATTCCATTAGGTTTAACTCCATTCCATTCCATTCCTTTACAATCCATTCCGGTTGATTCCATCCCATTCCATTGCATTCCATTCCATTCCATTCAGGTTGATTCCATTCCATTCCATTCCATTCTATTAGGGTTGATTCCACTCCATTCCATTGCATTCTAGTCCATACCATACTGGGTGTTCCATTCTTTTCCATTCCATTCCATTCTATTCGAGTTGATTCCCTTCCATTACATTCCATTCCGGTTGATTCCATTCCATTCCATTCCATTCTATTCCATTCCATTCCAGTGGATTCCATTCCATTCCATTCCATTCGATTCCGGTGGATTCCATTCACTCCCATTCCATTCCATTCCATCTTATTCGGTTTGATTCCATTCCATTCCATTGCATTCCATTCCTTTCCATTTCATTCCATTCCATTCCATTCGGGTTGATGGCATTTCATTCCATTCCTTTCCATTCCATTTGGGTTGATTCCATTACATTCCATTACACTCTATTCCATACCATTCCATTCCAATCCATTCTATTCCATTCCATTCCATTCCATTCCATTCCATTCCATTCCACGCCAATCCCCTCCACTCCACTCCACTCCATTCCATTCCAATCAATTCCATTCTGGTTGATTCTATTCCATTCCATTCAATTCCATTCCATTCCATTCCTTTCCATTCCATTCGGGTTGATTCCATTCCATTCCATTTCACTCCATTCCATTCCATTCCATTTCACTCCATTCCATTCCATTCCACTCCATTCCATTCCATTTGGGTTGATTCCTTTCCATTCCATTCCATTCCGTTCCATTCCATTCCATTCCGGTTGATTCCATTCCATTCCATTCCATTCGGTTTGATTCCATTCCATTCCATTCCATTCCATTGGGGTGATTCCATTCCATTCCATTTCATTCCATTCCATTTTATTCGGGTTGATTCCATTCCATTCCATTCCATTCCATTCCGGTAGATTCCTTTCCATTCCATTCCATTCCATTAGATTCCAATCCATTACATTCGTGTTGATTCCTTTCCACTCCATTCCATTCCATTCCATTCCTTTCGTGTTGATTCCATTTCATTCGATTCCATTCCATTCCATTCCGATTGATTCCATTCCATTCCTTTCGTGTTGATTCCATTTCATTCGATTCCATTCCATTCCATTCCGATTAATTCCATTCCATTCCATTCCATTCTATTCCATTCCATTCCATTGCATTCCATTCGCGTTGATTCCATTCCATTCCATTCCATTCCATTCCATTCCATTCCGTTCCATTCCATTCCATTGGGGTGATTCGATACTATTCCGTTCCGTTCCATTCCATTCCATTCCATTCTTTTCCATTCCATTCGGGTTGTTTCCATTCCATTCCATTCCATTCGGGTTGCTTCCATTCCATTCCATTCCATTCCATTCCATTCCATTCCATTGAGTTCCATTCGCGTTGATTCCATTCCATTCCATTCCATTCCATTCCATTCCATTCCATTCCGGTTGATTCCATTCCATTCCATTCCATTCCATTCCATTCGGGTTGATTCCATTCCATTCCTTTCCATTCCATTCCTTTCCATTCCATTCCATTCGTGTGGATTCCATTCCATTCCATTCCATTCCATTCCATTCCTTTCCATTCACGTTGATTCCATTCCATTCCATTCCGTTCCATTCCATTCCATTCCATTCCTTTACATTACATTCGGGTTGATTCGCTTCCATTCCATTCCGTTCCCTTTGACTCCATTCCATTCCATTCCATTACATTACATTCCGGTTGATTCCATCCCATTCCATTCCATTCCATTCCATTCAGGTTGATTCCATTCCATATCCTTCCGTTCCATTCGTGTTGATTCCATTCCGTTCCATTCCATTCCATTCCATTCCATTCCATTCCATTCCATTCCACTCAGGTTGGTTCCATTCCATTCCATTCCATTTCATTCAATTCGGGTGGATTCCATTCCATTCCATTCCGTTCCATTCCATTCCATTCCATTCCATTCGGGTTGCTTCCATTCCATTCCATTCCGTTCCATTCCGTCCCATTCCATTCCATTCCATTACATTACATTCTGGTTGATTCGCTTCCATTCCATTCCATTCGGTTTGACTCCATTAAATTCCATTCCTTTACATTCCATTCCGGTTGTTTCCATCCCATTCCATTCCATTCCATTCCATTCCGTTCAGGTTGATTCCATTCCATTCCATTCCATTCCATTCAGGTTGATTCCATTCCACTCTATTACGTTCAGTTTGATTCCATTCCAATCCATTCCATGCCATTCCATTCCATCCCATTGCATTCCATTCTATTCCATTCAGGTTGATTCCATTCCACTGTATTCTATTCGGGTTGATTCCATTCCATTCCATTCCATTCCACTCCGGTTGATTCCATCCCATTCCATTCCATTGCATTCCATTCCATTCCATTCGGGTTGATTCCATTCCATTCCTTTACATTCCATTCCTTTCCATTCCATTCCATTCGGGTGGAATCCACTCCATTCCATTCCGTTCCATTCCATTCCATTCCATTCCATTTCTTTCGGGTTGATTCGCTTCCATTCCATTCCATTAGGTTTAACTCCATTCCATTCCATTCCTTTACAATCCATTCCGGTTGATTCCATCCCATTCCATTGCATTCCATTCCATTCCATTCAGGTTGATTCCATTCCATTCCATTCCATTCTATTAGGGTTGATTCCACTCCATTCCATTGCATTCTAGTCCATACCATACTGGGTGTTCCATTCTTTTCCATTCCATTCCATTCTATTCGAGTTGATTCCCTTCCATTACATTCCATTCCGGTTGATTCCATTCCATTCCATTCCATTCTATTCCATTCCATTCCAGTGGATACCATTCCATTCCATTCCATTCGATTCCGGTGGATTCCATTCACTCCCATTCCATTCCATTCCATCTTATTCGGTTTGATTCCATTCCATTCCATTGCATTCCATTCCTTTCCATTTCATTCCATTCCATTCCATTCGGGTTGATGGCATTTCATTCCATTCCTTTCCATTCCATTTGGGTTGATTCCATTACATTCCATTACACTCTATTCCATACCATTCCATTCCAATCCATTCTATTCCATTCCATTCCATTCCATTCCATTCCATTCCATTCCACGCCAATCCCCTCCACTCCACTCCACTCCATTCCATTCCAATCAATTCCATTCTGGTTGATTCTATTCCATTCCATTCAATTCCATTCCATTCCATTCCTTTCCATTCCATTCGGGTTGATTCCATTCCATTCCATTTCACTCCATTCCATTCCATTCCATTTCACTCCATTCCATTCCATTCCACTCCATTCCATTCCATTTGGGTTGATTCCTTTCCATTCCATTCCATTCCGTTCCATTCCATTCCATTCCGGTTGATTCCATTCCATTCCATTCCATTCGGTTTGATTCCATTCCATTCCATTCCATTCCATTGGGGTGATTCCATTCCATTCCATTTCATTCCATTCCATTTTATTCGGGTTGATTCCATTCCATTCCATTCCATTCCATTCCGGTAGATTCCTTTCCATTCCATTCCATTCCATTAGATTCCAATCCATTACATTCGTGTTGATTCCTTTCCACTCCATTCCATTCCATTCCATTCCTTTCGTGTTGATTCCATTTCATTCGATTCCATTCCATTCCATTCCGATTGATTCCATTCCATTCCTTTCGTGTTGATTCCATTTCATTCGATTCCATTCCATTCCATTCCGATTAATTCCATTCCATTCCATTCCATTCTATTCCATTCCATTCCATTGCATTCCATTCGCGTTGATTCCATTCCATTCCATTCCATTCCATTCCATTCCATTCCGTTCCATTCCATTCCATTGGGGTGATTCGATACTATTCCGTTCCGTTCCATTCCATTCCATTCCATTCTTTTCCATTCCATTCGGGTTGTTTCCATTCCATTCCATTCCATTCGGGTTGCTTCCATTCCATTCCATTCCATTCCATTCCATTCCATTCCATTGAGTTCCATTCGCGTTGATTCCATTCCATTCCATTCCATTCCATTCCATTCCATTCCATTCCATTCCGGTTGATTCCATTCCATTCCATTCCATTCCATTCCATTCGGGTTGATTCCATTCCATTCCTTTCCATTCCATTCCTTTCCATTCCATTCCATTCGTGTGGATTCCATTCCATTCCATTCCATTCCATTCCATTCCTTTCCATTCAGGTTGATTCCATTCCATTCCATTCCGTTCCATTCCATTCCATTCCATTCCTTTACATTACATTCGGGTTGATTCGCTTCCATTCCATTCCGTTCCCTTTGACTCCATTCCATTCCATTCCATTACATTACATTCCGGTTGATTCCATCCCATTCCATTCCATTCCATTCCATTCAGGTTGATTCCATTCCATATCCTTCCGTTCCATTCGTGTTGATTCCATTCCGTTCCATTCCATTCCATTCCATTCCATTCCATTCCATTCCATTCCATTCCATTCAGGTTGGTTCCATTCCATTCCATTCCATTTCATTCAATTCGGGTGGATTCCATTCCATTCCATTCCGTTCCATTCCATTCCATTCCATTCCATTCGGGTTGCTTCCATTCCATTCCATTCCGTTCCATTCCGTCCCATTCCATTCCATTCCATTACATTACATTCTGGTTGATTCGCTTCCATTCCTTTCCATTCGGTTTGACTCCATTAAATTACATTCCTTTACATTCCATTCCGGTTGTTTCCATCCCATTCCATTCCATTCCATTCCATTCCATTCAGTTTGATTCCATTCCACTCCATTACGTTCAGTTTGATTCCATTCCAATCCATTCCATGCCATTCCATTCCATTCCATTGCATTCCATTCTATTCCATTCAGATTGATTCCATTCCATTGTATTCTATTCGGGTTGGTTATATTTCATTCCATTCCATTCCACTCCGGTTGATTCCATCCCATTCCATTCCATTGAATTCCATTCCATTCCAATCGGGTTGATTCCATTCCATTCCTTTCCATTCAATTCCTTTTCATTCCTTTCCATTCCATTCCATTCGGGTGGAATCCACTCATTCCATTCCATTCCATTCCATTCCATTCCATTACATGCGGGTTGATTCGCTTCCATTCCATTCCATTAGGTTTGACTCCATTCCATTACATTCCATTACATTCCATTCCGGTTGATTCCATCCCATTCCATTGCATTCCATTCCATTCCATTCAGGTTGATTCCATTCCATTCCATTCCATTCCATTCCATTCTATTAGGGTTGATTCCACGCCATTCCATTGCATTCCAGTCCATACCATACTGGGTGATTCCATTCCATTCCATTCCATTCCATTCCATTCCATTCCATTCCATTCCATTCGGGTTGATTCCATTCCATTCCTTTCCATTCCATTCCATTCCATTCGTGTTGATTCCATTCCATTCCATTCCATTCCATTCCATTCCATTGGGGTCATTCCATTCTTTTCCATTCCATTCCATTCCATTCTATTCGAGTTGATTCCATACCATTACATTCCATTCCAGTGGATTCCATTCCATTCCATTCCATTCCATTCCGGTGGATTCCATTCACTCCCATTCCTTTCCATTCCATTTTATTCGGTTTGATTCCATTCCATTCCATTCCATTCCATTCCTTTCCATTTCATTCCATTCCATTCCATTCGGGTTGATGGCATTTCATTCCATTCCTTTCCATTCCATTTGGGTTGATTCCATCCCATTCCATTGCACTCTGTTCCATTACATTCCATTCCATTCCATTCTATTCCATTCCATTCCATTCCTTTCCATTCCACTCCAATCCCCTCCACTCCACTCCAATCCATTCCATTCCAATCAATTCCATTCTGGTTGATTCCATTCCATTCCATTCAATTCCATTCCATTCCATTCCATTCCATTCGGGTTGATTCCATTCCATTCCATTCCATTCCATTCCATTCCATTCCATACCACTCCATTCCATTCCATTCGGGTTGATTCCATTCCATTCCATTCCATTCCTTTCCATTCCATTCCATTCCTGTTGATTCCATTCCATTCCATTCGGGTTGATTCCATTCCATTCCATTCCATTCAATTGGGGTGATTCCATTCCATTCCATTTCATGCCATTCCATTCCTTTCCATTCCATTTTATTTGGGTTGATTCCAATCCATTACATTCCATTCCATTCCAGTTGATTCCGTTTCATTCCATTCCATTCCATTCCATTCCATTCCGGTAGATTCCATTCCATTCCATTCCATTCCAATCCATTCCATTCGGGTTGATTCCATTCCATTCCATTCCATTCTATTCCATTCCATTCCATTCCATTCCATTTCATTCGGATTGATTCCATTCCATTCCATTCCACTCCATTCCATTCCATTTCATTCTGTTTGATTCCATTCCATTCCATTCCATTCCATTCCATTCCATTCAGGTTGGTTCCATTCCATTCCATATCTTTTCATTCCATTCGGATGGATTCCATTCCATTCCATTCCGTTCCATTCCATTCCATTCCATTCCATTCGGGTTGTTTCCATTCCATTCCATTCCGTTCCATTCCGTCCCATTCCATTCCATTACATTACATTCTGGTTGATTTGCTTCCATTCCATTCCATTCGGTTTGACTCCATTAAATTCCATTCCTTTACATTCCATTCCGGTTGTTTCCATCCCATTCCATTCCATTCCATTCCATTCAGGTTGATTCCATTCCACTCCATTACGTTCAGTTTGATTCCATTCCAATCCATTCCATGCCATTCCATTCCATTCCATTGCATTCTATTCTATTCTATTCAGGTTGATTCCATTCCATTGTATTCTATTCGGGTTGATTCCATTCCATTCCATTCCATTCCACTCCAGTTGATTCCATCCCATTCCATTCCATTGCATTCCATTCCATTCCAATCGGGTTGATTCCATTCCATTCCTTTCCATTCCATTCCTTTCCATTCCATTCCATTCGGGTGGATTCCATTCCATTCCATTCCATTAAATTCCATTCCTATCCATTCGGGTTGATTCCATTCCATTCCATTCCATTCCATTCCATTCCATTCCATTCCATTCGGGTTGATTCCATTCCATTCCTTTCCATTCCATTCCTTTCCATTCCATTCCATTCGGGTGGATTCCATTCCATTCCATTCCATTAAATTCCATTCCTATCCATTCGGGTTGATTCCATTCCATTCCATTCCGCTCCATTCCATTCCATTCCATTCCATTCCATTCCATTCGGGTTGATTCGCTTCCATTCTATTCCGTTCCCTTTGACTCCATTCCCTTCTATTCCATTACATTACATTCCGGTTGATTCCATTCCATTCCATTCCGTTCCATTCCATTCCATTCCATTCCATTCCGGTTGCTTCCATTCCATTCCATTCCTTTCCATTCCGTCCCATTCCATTCCATTCCATTCCATTACATTCTGGTTGATTCGCTTCCATTCCATTCCATTCGGTTTGACTCCATTAAATTCCATTCCTTTACATTCCATTCCGGTTGTTTCCATCCCATTCCATTCCATTCCATTCCATTCCGTTCAGGTTGATTCCATTCCATTCCATTCCATTCCATTCAGGTTGATTCCATTCCACTCCATTACGTTCAGTTTGATTCCATTCCAATCCATTCCATGCCATTCCATTCCATTCCATTGCATTCCATTCTATTCCATTCAGGTTGATTCCATTCCATTGTATTCTATTCGGGTTGATTCCATTCCATTCCATTCCATTCCACTCCGGTTGATTCCATCCCATTCCATTCCATTCCGTTCCATTCCATTCCATTCCATTCCATTCGGGTTGCTTCCATTCCATTCCATTCCGTTCCATTCCGTCCCATTCCATACCATTCCATTACATTACATTCTGGTTGATTCGCTTCCATTCTATTCCATTCGGTTTGACTCCATTAAATTCCATTCCTTTACATTCCATTCCGGTTGTTTCCATCCCATTCCATTCCATTCCATTCCATTCCGTTCAGGATGATTCCATTCCATTCCATTCCATTCCATTCAGGTTGATTCCATTCCACTCCATTACGTTCAGTTTGATTCCATTCCAATCCATTCCATGCCATTCCATTCCATTCCATTGCATTCCATTCTATTCCATTCAGGTTGATTCCATTCCATTGTATTCTATTCGGGTTGATTCCATTCCATTCCATTCCATTCCACTCCGGTTGATTCCATCCCATTCCATTCCATTGCATTCCATTCCATTCCAATCGGGTTGATTCCATTCCATTCCTTTCCATTCCATTCCTTTCCATTCCTTTCCATTCCATTCCATTCGGGTGGAATCCACTCCATTCCATTCCATTCCATTCCATTCCATTCCATTACATGCGGGTTGATTCGCTTCCATTCCATTCCATTAGGTTTGACTTCTTTCCATTCCATTCCATTCCATTCCATTCAGGTTGATTCCATTCCATTCCATTCCATTTCATTCCATTCCATTCAGGTTGATTCCATTCCACTCCATTCCATTCAGTTTGATTCCTTTCCAATCCATTCCATTACATTCCATTGCATTCCATTCTATTCCATTCAGGTTGATTCCATTCCATTCCATTCTATTCAGGTTGATTCCATTCCATTCCATTCCATTCGGCTTGACTCCGTTCCATTCCATTCCATTCCATTACATTACATTCCGTTGACCCCATTCCATTCCATTCTATTGCATTCCATTCCATTCCATTCCATTCGGGTTGATTCCATTCCATTCCATTCCTTTCCATTCCATTCCATTCGTGTTGATTCCATTCCATTCCATTCCATTGGGGTGATTCCATTCTATTCCATTCCATTCCATTCCATTCCATTCTATTCGGGTTGATTACATTCCATTCCATTCCATACGGGTTGATTCCATTCCATTCAATTCCATTCCATTCCATTCCATTCCACTCCATTCCGTTTGATTCTATTCACTTCCATTCCATTCCATTCCATTCCCTTCCATTCCATTCCATTACATTCGGGTTGATTCGCTTCCATTCCATTCCGTTCCCTTTGACTCCATTCCATTCCACTCCATTACATTACATTCCGGTTGATTCCATCCCATACCATTCCATTCCATTCCATTCAGGTTGACTCCATTCCATTCCCTATCATTCCATTCGTGTTGATTCCATTCCGTTCCATTCCATTCCATTCCATTCCATTCCATTCCATTCAGGTTGGTTCCATTCCATTCCATATCTTTTCATTCCATTCGGGTGGATTCCATTCCATTCCATTCCGTTCCATTCCATTCCATTCCATTCCATTCGGGTTGCTTCCATTCCATTCCATTCCGTTCCATTCCGTCCCATTCCATTCCATTACATTACATTACATTCTGGTTGATTTGATTCCATTCCATTCCATTCGGTTTGACTCCATTAAATTCCATTCCTTTACATTCCATTCAGGTTGTTTCCATCCCATTCCATTCCATTCCATTCCATTCCGTTCAGGTTGATTCCATTCCATTCCATTCCATTCCATTCAGGTTGATTCCATTCCACTCCATTACGTTCAGTTTGATTCCATTCCAATCCATTCCATGCCATTCCATTCCATTCCATTCCATTCTATTCTATTCTATTCAGGTTGATTCCATTCCATTGTATTCTATTCGGGTTGATTCCATTACATTCCATTCCATTCCACTCCGGTTGATTCCATCCCATTCCATTCCATTGCATTCCATTCCATTCCAATCGGGTTGATTCCATTCCATTCCTTTCCATTCCATTCCTTTCCATTCCATTCCATTCGGGGTGATTCCATTCCATTCCTTTCCATTCCATTCCTTTCCATTCCATTCCATTCGGGTGGATTCCATTCCACTCCATTCCATTAAATTCCATTCCTATCCATTCGGGTTGATTCCATTCCATTCCATTCCATTCCATTCCATTCCATTCCATTCGGGTTGATTCCATTCCATTCCTTTCCATTCCATTCCTTTCCATTCCATTCCATTCGGGTGGATTCCATTCCATTCCATTCCATTAAATTCCATTCCTATCCATTCGGGTTGATTCCATTCCATTCCATTCCGCTCCATTCCATTCCATTCCATTCCATTCCATTCCAATCGGGTTGATTCCATTCCATTCCTTTCCATTCCTTTCCATTCCATTCCATTCGGGAGGAATCCACTCCATTCCATTCCATTCCATTCCATTCCATTCCATTCCATTCCATTCCATTACATGCGGGTTGATTCGCTTCCATTCCATTCCATTAGGTTTGACTTCTTTCCATTACATTCCATTCCATTCCATTCCGGTTGATTCCATCCCATTCCATTGCATTCCATTCCATTCCATTCAGGTTGATTCCATTCCATTCCATTCCATTCCATTCCATTCCATTCTATTAGGGTTGATTCCACTACATTCCATTGCATTCCAGTCCATACCATACTGGGTGATTCCATGCCATTCCATTCCATTCCATTCCATTCGGGTTGATTCCATTCCATTCCATTCCATTCGTGTTGATTCCATTCCATTCCATTCCATTCCATTGGGGTGATTCCATTCTTTTCCATTCCATTCCATTCCATTCTATTCGAGTTGATTCCATTCCATTACATTCCATTCCGGTTGATTCCATTCCATTCCATTCCATTCTATTCCATTCCATTCCAGTGGATTCCATTCCATTCCATTCCATTCCATTCCGGTGGATTCCATTCACTCCCATTCCATTCCATTCCATTTTATTCGGTTTGGTTCCATTCCATTCCATTCCATTCCATTCCTTTCCATTTCACTCCATTCCATTCCATTCGGGTTGATGGCATTTCATTCCATTCCTTTCCATTCCATTTGGGTTGATTCCATCCCATTCCATTGCACTCTATTCCATTCCATTCCATTCCATTCCATTCCATTCCATTCCATTCCACTCCAATCCCCTCCACTCCACTCCACTCCATTCCATTCCAATCAATTCCATTCTGGTTGATTCCATTCCATTCCATTCAATTCTATTCCATTCCATTCCATTTGGGTTGATTCCGTTCCATTCCATTCCATTCCATTCCATTCCATTCCATTCCACTCCATTCCATTCAATTCGAGTTGATTCCTTTCCATTCCATTCCATTCCTTTCCATTCCATTCCATTCCGGTTGATTCCATTCCATTCCATTCGGGTTGATTCCATTCCATTCCTTTCCATTCAATTGGAGTGATTCCATTCCATTCCATTTCATTCCATTCCACTCCTTTCCATTCCATTTTATTCGGGTTGATTCCACTCCATTACATTCCATTCCATTCCAGTTGATTCCGTTCCATTCCATTCCATTCCATTCCATTCCATTCCGGTAGATTCCATTCCATTCCATTCCATTCCAATCCATTCCATTCGGGTTGATTCCTTTCAATTCCATTCCATTCCATGCCATTCGTGTTGATTCCATTTCATTCGATTCCATTCCATTCCATTCCACTCCGTTCGATTCCATTCCATTGGGATGATGCGATTCTATTCCGTTCTGTTCCATTCCATTCCATTCCATTCCATTCCATTCGGGTTGATTCCTTTCCATTGCATTCCATTCGGATTGATTCCATTCCATTCCATTCCATTCCATTCCATTCCATTCCATTCCATTCCATTCCTTTTGATTCTATTCCATTCCATTCCATTCCATTCCATTCCATTCCATTCAGTTTGATTCCTTTCCATTCCATTCCATTCCATTCCTTTTGATTCTATTCCATTCCATTCCATTCCATTCCATTCCATTCCATTCAGTTTGATTCCTTTCCATTCCATTCCATTCCATTTCGTTCCATTCGCGTTGATTCCATTCCATTACATTCCATTCCATTTCATTCCATTCCATTCCATTCGGGTTGACTCCATTCCATTCCTTTCCATTCCATTCCTTTCCATTCCATTCCTTTTCATTCCATTCCATTCCATTCCATTCGGGTTGATTCCATTCCATTCCATTCCGTTCCATTCCATCCCTTTACATTCCATTACATTCTGGTTGATTCGCTTCCGTTCCATTCCATTCGGTTTGACTCCATTCCATTGCATTCCATTACATTCCATTCCGGTTGTTTCCATCCCATTCCATTCCATTCCATTCCATTCAGGTTGATTCCATTCCATTCCATTCCATTCCATTTCATTCCATTCCATTCAGGTTGATTCCATTCCACTCCATTCCATTCAGTTTGATTCCTTTCCAATCCATTCCATTACATTCCATTGCATTCCATTCTATTCCATTCAGGTTGATTCCATTCCATTCCATTCTATTCAGGTTGATTCCATTCCATTCCATTCCATTCGGCTTGACTCCGTTCCTTTCCATTCCATTCCATTACATTACATTCCGTTGACCCCATTCCATTCCATTCTATTGCATTCCATTCCATTCCATTCCATTCGGGTTGATTCCATTCCATTCCATTCCTTTCCATTCCATTCCATTCGTGTTGATTCCATTCCATTCCATTCCATTGGGGTGATTCCATTCTACTCCATTCCATTCAATTCCATTCCATTCTATTCGGGTTGATTCCATTCCATTCCATTCCATACGGGTTGATTCCATTCCATTCAATTCCATTCCATTCCATTCCAATCCACTCCATTCCGTTTGATTCTATTCACTTCCATTCCATTCCATTCCATTCCCTTCCATTCCATTCCATTACATTCGGGTTGATTCGCTTCCATTCCATTCCGTTCCCTTTGACTCCATTCCATTCCATTCCATTACATTACATTCCGGTTGATTCCATCCCATACCATTCCATTCCATTCCATTCAGGTTGACTCCATTCCATTCCCTATCATTCCATTCGTGTTGATTCCATTCCGTTCCATTCCATTCCATTCCATTCCATTCCATTCCATTCCATTCAGGTTAGTTCCATTCCATTCCATATCTTTTCATTCCATTCGGGTGGATTCCATTCCATTCCATTCCGTTCCATTCCATTCCATTCCATTCCATTCGGGTTGCTTCCATTCCATTCCATTCCGTTCCATTCCGTCCCATTCCATTCCATTACATTACATTACATTCTGGTTGATTTGCTTCCATTCCATTCCATTCGGTTTGACTCCATTAAATTCCATTCCTTTACATTCCATTCCGGTTGTTTCCATCCCATTCCATTCCATTCCATTCCATTCCGTTCAGGTTGATTCCATTCCATTCCATTCCATTCCATTCAGGTTGATTCCATTCCACTCCATTACGTTCAGATTGATTCCATTCCAATCCATTCCATGCCATTCCATTCCATTCCATTGCATTCTATTCTATTCTATTCAGGTTGATTCCATTCCATTGTATTCTATTCGGGTTGATTCCATTCCATTCCATTCCATTCCACTCCGGTTGATTCCATCCCATTCCATTCCATTGCATTCCATTCCATTCCAATCGGGTTGATTCCATTCCATTCCTTTCCATTCCATTCCTTTCCATTCCATTCCATTCGGGTTGATTCCATTCCATTCCTTTCCATTCCATTCCTTTCCATTCCATTCCATTCGAGTGGATTCCATTCCATTCCATTCCATTAAATTCCATTCCTATCCATTCGGGTTGAATCCATTCCATTCCATTCCATTCCATTCCATTCCATTCCATTCCATTCGGGTTGATTCCATTCCATTCCTTTCCATTCCATTCCTTTCCATTCCATTACATTCGGGTGGATTCCATTTCATTCCATTCGGGTGGATTCCATTCCATTCCATTCCATTAAATTCCATTCCTATCCATTCGGGTTGATTCCATTCCATTCCATTCCGCTCCATTCCATTCCATTCCATTCCATTCCATTCCATTCGGGTTGATTCGCTTCCATTCCATTCCGTTCCCTTTGACTCCATTCCATTCCATTCCATTACATTACATTCCGGTTGATTCCATCCCATTCCATTCCATTCCATTCCATTCAGGTTGATTCCATTCCATTCCATTCCATTCCACTCCCTTCCATTCCATTCGTGTTGATTCCACTCCGTTCCATTCCATTCCATTCCATTCCATTCCATTCCATTCCATTCCATAAAGGTTGGTTCCATTCCATTCCATTCCATGTCATTCCATTCGGGTGGATTCCATTCCATTCCATTCCATTCCATTCCTTTCCATTCCATTCCATTCCGGTTGATTCCATTCCATTCCATTCGGGTTGATTCCATTCCATTCCATTCCATTCAATTGGTGTGATTCCATTCCATTCCATTTCATTCTATTCCATTCCTTTCCATTCCATTTTATTCGGGTTGATTCCAATCCATTACATTCCATTCCATTCCGGTTGATTCCGTTCCATTCCATTCCATTCCATTCCATTCCATTCCATTCCATTCCA
Source organism: Pan paniscus (assembly GCF_029289425.2). NCBI lineage: Eukaryota > Metazoa > Chordata > Mammalia > Primates > Hominidae > Pan > Pan paniscus. Next base: position 61,732,873 of record NC_073260.2, read on the forward strand.
TTCCATTACGATAGATTCCATTCTATTCCATTCCATTCCAATCCATTCCATTCGGGTTGATTCCTTTCCTTTCCATTCCATTCCATGCCATTCGTGTTGATTCAATTTCATTCGATTCCATTCCATTCTATTCCATTCCGATTGATTCCATTCCATTCCATTCCATTCCATTCCATTCCATTCCATTCCATTCCATTTCATTCGGGTTGATTCCATTCCATTCCATTCCATTCCATTCCATTCCATTCCACTCCGTTCCATTCCATTCCATTGGGGTGATGCGATTCTATTCCGTTCCGTTCCATTCCATTCCATTCCTTTCGGGTTGATTCCATTCCATTGCATTCCATTCGGATTGATTCCATTCCATTCCATTCCATTCCATTCCATTCCTGTTATTTCTATTCCATTCCATTCCATTCCATACCATTCAGTTTGATTCCTTTCCATTCCATTCCATTCCATTTCTTTCTATTCCCGTTGATTCCATTCCATTCCATTCCATTCCATTTCATTCCATTCCATTCCATTCGGGTAGACTCCATTCAATTCCATTCCATTCCATTCCTTTCCATTCCATTCCTTTCCATTCCATTCCATTCCATTCCATTCCATTCGGGTGGATTCCATTCCATTCCATTCCATTCCATTCCATTCCATTCCATTCCTTTCCATTCGGGTTGATTCCATTCCATTCCATTCCGTTCCATTCCATCCCATTCCATTCCATTACATTCTTGTTGATTCGCTTCCGTTCCATTCCATTCGGTTTGACTCCATTCCATTGCATTCCACTACATTCCATTCCGGTTGTTTCCATCCCATTCCATTCCATTCCATTCCATTCTGGTTGATTCCATTCCATTCCATTCCATTTCATTCCATTCCATTCAGGTTGATTCTATTCCACTCCATTCCATTCGAGTTGTATCCATTCCAATCCATTCCATTACATTCCATTGCATTCCATTCTATTCTATTCAGCTTGATTCCATTCCATTCCATTCTATTCGGGTTGATTCCATTCCATTCAATTCCATTCGGTTTGACTTCGTTCCATTCCATTCCATTCCATTACATTCCATTCCATTCCATTCGGGTTGACTCTATTCCATTCCATTCCATTCCATTCCATTCCATTCCATTCCATTCCATACCATTCAGGTTGATTTCATTCCATTCCATTCCATTCCATTCCATTCCATTCCATTCCATTCCGGTGGATTCCTTTCCATTCCATCCCATTCCATTCCATTTTATTCGGTTTGATTCCATTCCATTCCATTCCATTCCTTTCCAATTCATTCCATTCCATTCCATTCCTTTCCATTTTATTCCATTCCATTCCATTCAGGTTGATGGCATTTCATTCCTTTCCTTTCCATTCCATTTGGGTTGATTCCATCCCATTCCATTGCACTCTATTCCATTCCATTCCATTCCATTCTATTCCATTCCATTCCATTCCATTCCATTCCGTTCCACTCCAATCCCCTCCACTCCACTCCACTCCACTCCATTCCATTCCAATCAATTCCATTCGGTTTGATTCCATTCCATTCCATTCCATTCCATTCCACTTCATTCCATTCAATTCGGGTTGATTCCTTTCCATTCCATTCCATTACTTTCCATTCCATTCCATTCCGCTTGATTCCATTCCATTCCATTCCATTCTATTCGGTTTGATTCCATTCCATTCCATTCCATTCCATTGGGGTGATTCCATTCCATTCCATTTCATTCCATTCCTTTCCTTTCCATTCCATTTTATTCGGGTTGATTCCATTCCATTCCATTCCATTCCATTCCGGTAGATTCCATTCCATTCCATTCCATTCCATTAGATTCCAATCCATTCCATTCGGGTTGATTCCTTTCCATTCCATTCCATTCCATTCCATTCCATTCCATTCGGGTGGATTCCATTCCATTCCTTTACATTCCATTCCTTTCCATTCCATTCCATTCGGGTGGAATCCACTCCATTCCATTCCGTTCCATTCCATTCCATTCCATTCCATTTCTTTCGGGTTGATTCGCTTCCATTCCATTCCATTAGGTTTAACTCCATTCCATTCCATTCCTTTACAATCCATTCCGGTTGATTCCATCCCATTCCATTGCATTCCATTCCATTCCATTCAGGTTGATTCCATTCCATTCCATTCCATTCTATTAGGGTTGATTCCACTCCATTCCATTGCATTCTAGTCCATACCATACTGGGTGTTCCATTCTTTTCCATTCCATTCCATTCTATTCGAGTTGATTCCCTTCCATTACATTCCATTCCGGTTGATTCCATTCCATTCCATTCCATTCTATTCCATTCCATTCCAGTGGATTCCATTCCATTCCATTCCATTCGATTCCGGTGGATTCCATTCACTCCCATTCCATTCCATTCCATCTTATTCGGTTTGATTCCATTCCATTCCATTGCATTCCATTCCTTTCCATTTCATTCCATTCCATTCCATTCGGGTTGATGGCATTTCATTCCATTCCTTTCCATTCCATTTGGGTTGATTCCATTACATTCCATTACACTCTATTCCATACCATTCCATTCCAATCCATTCTATTCCATTCCATTCCATTCCATTCCATTCCATTCCATTCCACGCCAATCCCCTCCACTCCACTCCACTCCATTCCATTCCAATCAATTCCATTCTGGTTGATTCTATTCCATTCCATTCAATTCCATTCCATTCCATTCCTTTCCATTCCATTCGGGTTGATTCCATTCCATTCCATTTCACTCCATTCCATTCCATTCCATTTCATTCCATTCCATTCAATTCCACTCCATTCCATTCCATTTGGGTTGATTCCTTTCCATTCCATTCCATTCCGTTCCATTCCATTCCATTCCGGTTGATTCCATTCCATTCCATTCCATTCGGTTTGATTCCATTCCATTCCATTCCATTCCATTGGGGTGATTCCATTCCATTCCATTTCATTCCATTCCATTTTATTCGGGTTGATTCCATTCCATTCCATTCCATTCCATTCCGGTAGATTCCTTTCCATTCCATTCCATTCCATTAGATTCCAATCCATTACATTCGTGTTGATTCCTTTCCACTCCATTCCATTCCATTCCATTCCTTTCGTGTTGATTCCATTTCATTCGATTCCATTCCATTCCATTCCGATTGATTCCATTCCATTCCTTTCGTGTTGATTCCATTTCATTCGATTCCATTCCATTCCATTCCGATTAATTCCATTCCATTCCATTCCATTCTATTCCATTCCATTCCATTGCATTCCATTCGCGTTGATTCCATTCCATTCCATTCCATTCCATTCCATTCCATTCCGTTCCATTCCATTCCATTGGGGTGATTCGATACTATTCCGTTCCGTTCCATTCCATTCCATTCCATTCTTTTCCATTCCATTCGGGTTGTTTCCATTCCATTCCATTCCATTCGGGTTGCTTCCATTCCATTCCATTCCATTCCATTCCATTCCATTCCATTGAGTTCCATTCGCGTTGATTCCATTCCATTCCATTCCATTCCATTCCATTCCGGTTGATTCCATTCCATTCCATTCCATTCCATTCCATTCCATTCGGGTTGATTCCATTCCATTCCTTTCCATTCCATTCCTTTCCATTCCATTCCATTCGTGTGGATTCCATTCCATTCCATTCCATTCCATTCCATTCCTTTCCATTCAGGTTGATTCCATTCCATTCCATTCCGTTCCATTCCATTCCATTCCATTCCTTTACATTACATTCGGGTTGATTCGCTTCCATTCCATTCCGTTCCCTTTGACTCCATTCCATTCCATTCCATTACATTACATTCCGGTTGATTCCATCCCATTCCATTCCATTCCATTCCATTCAGGTTGATTCCATTCCATATCCTTCCGTTCCATTCGTGTTGATTCCATTCCGTTCCATTCCATTCCATTCCATTCCATTCCATTCCATTCCATTCCATTCAGGTTGGTTCCATTCCATTCCATTCCATTTCATTCAATTCGGGTGGATTCCATTCCATTCCATTCCGTTCCATTCCATTCCATTCCATTCCATTCGGGTTGCTTCCATTCCATTCCATTCCGTTCCATTCCGTCCCATTCCATTCCATTCCATTACATTACATTCTGGTTGATTCGCTTCCATTCCTTTCCATTCGGTTTGACTCCATTAAATTACATTCCTTTACATTCCATTCCGGTTGTTTCCATCCCATTCCATTCCATTCCATTCCATTCCATTCAGTTTGATTCCATTCCACTCCATTACGTTCAGTTTGATTCCATTCCAATCCATTCCATGCCATTCCATTCCATTCCATTGCATTCCATTCTATTCCATTCAGATTGATTCCATTCCATTGTATTCTATTCGGGTTGGTTATATTTCATTCCATTCCATTCCACTCCGGTTGATTCCATCCCATTCCATTCCATTGAATTCCATTCCATTCCAATCGGGTTGATTCCATTCCATTCCTTTCCATTCAATTCCTTTTCATTCCTTTCCATTCCATTCCATTCGGGTGGAATCCACTCATTCCATTCCATTCCATTCCATTCCATTCCATTACATGCGGGTTGATTCGCTTCCATTCCATTCCATTAGGTTTGACTCCATTCCATTACATTCCATTACATTCCATTCCGGTTGATTCCATCCCATTCCATTGCATTCCATTCCATTCCATTCAGGTTGATTCCATTCCATTCCATTCCATTCCATTCCATTCTATTAGGGTTGATTCCACGCCATTCCATTGCATTCCAGTCCATACCATACTGGGTGATTCCATTCCATTCCATTCCATTCCATTCCATTCCATTCCATTCCATTCGGGTTGATTCCATTCCATTCCTTTCCATTCCATTCCATTCCATTCGTGTTGATTCCATTCCATTCCATTCCATTCCATTCCATTCCATTGGGGTCATTCCATTCTTTTCCATTCCATTCCATTCCATTCTATTCGAGTTGATTCCATACCATTACATTCCATTCTGGTTGATTCCATTCCATTCCATTCCATTCTATTCCATTCCATTCCAGTGGATTCCATTCCATTCCATTCCATTCCATTCCGGTGGATTCCATTCACTCCCATTCCTTTCCATTCCATTTTATTCGGTTTGATTCCATTCCATTCCATTCCATTCCATTCCTTTCCATTTCATTCCATTCCATTCCATTCGGGTTGATGGCATTTCATTCCATTCCTTTCCATTCCATTTGGGTTGATTCCATCCCATTCCATTGCACTCTGTTCCATTACATTCCATTCCATTCCATTCTATTCCATTCCATTCCATTCCTTTCCATTCCACTCCAATCCCCTCCACTCCACTCCAATCCATTCCATTCCAATCAATTCCATTCTGGTTGATTCCATTCCATTCCATTCAATTCCATTCCATTCCATTCCATTCCATTCGGGTTGATTCCATTCCATTCCATTCCATTCCATTCCATTCCATTCCATACCACTCCATTCCATTCCATTCGGGTTGATTCCATTCCATTCCATTCCATTCCTTTCCATTCCATTCCATTCCTGTTGATTCCATTCCATTCCATTCGGGTTGATTCCATTCCATTCCATTCCATTCAATTGGGGTGATTCCATTCCATTCCATTTCATGCCATTCCATTCCTTTCCATTCCATTTTATTTGGGTTGATTCCAATCCATTACATTCCATTCCATTCCAGTTGATTCCGTTTCATTCCATTCCATTCCATTCCATTCCATTCCGGTAGATTCCATTCCATTCCATTCCATTCCAATCCATTCCATTCGGGTTGATTCCATTCCATTCCATTCCATTCTATTCCATTCCATTCCATTCCATTCCATTTCATTCGGATTGATTCCATTCCATTCCATTCCACTCCATTCCATTCCATTTCATTCTGTTTGATTCCATTCCATTCCATTCCATTCCATTCCATTCCATTCAGGTTGGTTCCATTCCATTCCATATCTTTTCATTCCATTCGGGTGGATTCCATTCCATTCCATTCCGTTCCATTCCATTCCATTCCATTCCATTCGGGTTGTTTCCATTCCATTCCATTCCGTTCCATTCCGTCCCATTCCATTCCATTCCATTACATTACATTCTGGTTGATTTGCTTCCATTCCATTCCATTCGGTTTGACTCCATTAAATTCCATTCCTTTACATTCCATTCCGGTTGTTTCCATCCCATTCCATTCCATTCCATTCCATTCAGGTTGATTCCATTACACTCCATTACGTTCCGTTTGATTCCATTCCAATCCATTCCATGCCATTCCATTCCATTCCATTGCATTCTATTCTATTCTATTCAGGTTGATTCCATTCCATTGTATTCTATTCGGGTTGATTCCATTCCATTCCATTCCATTCCACTCCAGTTGATTCCATCCCATTCCATTCCATTGCATTCCATTCCATTCCAATCGGGTTGATTCCATTCCATTCCTTTCCATTCCATTCCTTTCCATTCCATTCCATTCGGGTTGATTCCATTCCATTCCTTTCCATTCCATTCCTTTCCATTCCATTCCATTCGGGTGGATTCCATTCCATTCCATTCCATTAAATTCCATTCCTATCCATTCGGGTTGATTCCATTCCATTCCATTCCATTCCATTCCATTCCATTCCATTCGGGTTGATTCCATTCCATTCCTTTCCATTCCATTCCTTTCCATTCCATTCCATTCGGGTGGATTCCATTCCATTCCATTCCATTAAATTCCATTCCTATCCATTCGGGTTGATTCCATTCCATTCCATTCCGCTCCATTCCATTCCATTCCATTCCATTCCATTCCATTCGGGTTGATTCGCTTCCATTCTATTCCGTTCCCTTTGACTCCATTCCCTTCTATTCCATTACATTACATTCCGGTTGATTCCATTCCATTCCATTCCGTTCCATTCCATTCCATTCCATTCCATTCGGGTTGCTTCCATTCCATTCCATTCCGTTCCATTCCGTCCCATTCCATACCATTCCATTACATTACATTCTGGTTGATTCGCTTCCATTCTATTCCATTCGGTTTGACTCCATTAAATTCCATTCCTTTACATTCCATTCCGGTTGTTTCCATCCCATTCCATTCCATTCCATTCCATTCCGTTCAGGATGATTCCATTCCATTCCATTCCATTCCATTCAGGTTGATTCCATTCCACTCCATTACGTTCAGTTTGATTCCATTCCAATCCATTCCATGCCATTCCATTCCATTCCATTGCATTCCATTCTATTCCATTCAGGTTGATTCCATTCCATTGTATTCTATTCGGGTTGATTCCATTCCATTCCATTCCATTCCACTCCGGTTGATTCCATCCCATTCCATTCCATTTCATTCCATTCCATTCCAATCGGGTTGATTCCATTCCATTCCTTTCCATTCCATTCCTTTCCATTCCTTTCCATTCCATTCCATTCGGGTGGAATCCACTCCATTCCATTCCATTCCATTCCATTCCATTACATGCGGGTTGATTCGCTTCCATTCCATTCCATTAGGTTTGACTTCTTTCCATTCCATTCCATTCCATTCCATTCAGGTTGATTCCATTCCATTCCATTCCATTTCATTCCATTCCATTCAGGTTGATTCCATTCCACTCCATTCCATTCAGTTTGATTCCTTTCCAATCCATTCCATTACATTCCATTGCATTCCATTCTATTCCATTCAGGTTGATTCCATTCCATTCCATTCTATTCAGGTTGATTCCATTCCATTCCATTCCATTCGGCTTGACTCCGTTCCATTCCATTCCATTCCATTACATTACATTCCGTTGACCCCATTCCATTCCATTCTATTGCATTCCATTCCATTCCATTCCATTCGGGTTGATTCCATTCCATTCCATTCCTTTCCATTCCATTCCATTCGTGTTGATTCCATTCCATTCCATTCCATTGGGGTGATTCCATTCTATTCCATTCCATTCCATTCCATTCCATTCTATTCGGGTTGATTACATTCCATTCCATTCCATACGGGTTGATTCCATTCCATTCAATTCCATTCCATTCCATTCCATTCCACTCCATTCCGTTTGATTCTATTCACTTCCATTCCATTCAATTCCATTCCCTTCCATTCCATTCCATTACATTCGGGTTGATTCGCTTCCATTCCATTCCGTTCCCTTTGACTCCATTCCATTCCATTCCATTACATTACATTCCGGTTGATTCCATCCCATACCATTCCATTCCATTCCATTCAGGTTGACTCCATTCCATTCCCTATCATTCCATTCGTGTTGATTCCATTCCGTTCCATTCCATTCCATTCCATTCCATTCCATTCCATTCAGGTTGGTTCCATTCCATTCCATATCTTTTCATTCCATTCGGGTGGATTCCATTCCATTCCATTCCGTTCCATTCCATTCCATTCCATTCCATTCGGGTTGCTTCCATTCCATTCCATTCCGTTCCATTCCGTCCCATTCCATTCCATTCCATTACATTACATTCTGGTTGATTTGATTCCATTCCATTCCATTCGGTTTGACTCCATTAAATTCCATTCCTTTACATTCCATTCAGGTTGTTTCCATCCCATTCCATTCCATTCCATTCCATTCCGTTCAGGTTGATTCCATTCCATTCCATTCCATTCCCTTCAGGTTGATTCCATTCCACTCCATTACGTTCAGTTTGATTCCATTCCAATCCATTCCATGCCATTCCATTCCATTCCATTGCATTCTATTCTATTCTATTCAGGTTGATTCCATTCCATTGTATTCTATTCGGGTTGATTCCATTACATTCCATTCCATTCCACTCCGGTTGATTCCATCCCATTCCATTCCATTGCATTCCATTCCATTCCAATCGGGTTGATTCCATTCCATTCCTTTCCATTCCATTCCTTTCCATTCCATTCCATTCGGGGTGATTCCATTCCATTCCTTTCCATTCCATTCCTTTCCATTCCATTCCATTCGGGTGGATTCCATTCCACTCCATTCCATTAAATTCCATTCCTATCCATTCGGGTTGATTCCATTCCATTCCATTCCATTCCATTCCATTCCATTCCATTCGGGTTGATTCCATTCCATTCCTTTCCATTCCATTCCTTTCCATTCCATTCCATTCGGGTGGATTCCATTCCATTCCATTCCATTAAATTCCATTCCTATCCATTCGGGTTGATTCCATTCCATTCCATTCCGCTCCATTCCATTCCATTCCATTCCATTCCATTCCAATCGGGTTGATTCCATTCCATTCCTTTCCATTCCATTCCTTTCCATTCCTTTCCATTCCATTCCATTCGGGAGGAATCCACTCCATTCCATTCCATTCCATTCCATTCCATTCCATTCCATTCCATTCCATTCCATTACATGCGGGTTGATTCGCTTCCATTCCATTCCATTAGGTTTGACTTCTTTCCATTACATTCCATTCCATTCCATTCCGGTTGATTCCATCCCATTCCATTGCATTCCATTCCATTCCATTCAGGTTGATTCCATTCCATTCCATTCCATTCCATTCCATTCCATTCTATTAGGGTTGATTCCACTACATTCCATTGCATTCCAGTCCATACCATACTGGGTGATTCCATTCCATTCCATTCCATTCCATTCCATTCGGGTTGATTCCATTCCATTCCATTCCATTCGTGTTGATTCCATTCCATTCCATTCCATTCCATTGGGGTGATTCCATTCTTTTCCATTCCATTCCATTCCATTCTATTCGAGTTGATTCCATTCCATTACATTCCATTCCGGTTGATTCCATTCCATTCCATTCCATTCTATTCCATTCCATTCCAGTGGATTCCATTCCATTCCATTCCATTCCATTCCGGTGGATTCCATTCACTCCCATTCCATTCCATTCCATTTTATTCGGTTTGGTTCCATTCCATTCCATTCCATTCCATTCCTTTCCATTTCACTCCATTCCATTCCATTCGGGTTGATGGCATTTCATTCCATTCCTTTCCATTCCATTTGGGTTGATTCCATCCCATTCCATTGCACTCTATTCCATTCCATTCCATTCCATTCCATTCCATTCCATTCCACTCCAATCCCCTCCACTCCACTCCACTCCATTCCATTCCAATCAATTCCATTCTGGTTGATTCCATTCCATTCCATTCAATTCTATTCCATTCCATTCCATTTGGGTTGATTCCGTTCCATTCCATTCCATTCCATTCCATTCCATTCCATTCCACTCCATTCCATTCAATTCGAGTTGATTCATTTCCATTCCATTCCATTCCTTTCCATTCCATTCCATTCCGGTTGATTCCATTCCATTCCATTCGGGTTGATTCCATTCCATTCCTTTCCATTCAATTGCAGTGATTCCATTCCATTCCATTTCATTCCATTCCACTCCTTTCCATTCCATTTTATTCGGGTTGATTCCACTCCATTACATTCCATTCCATTCCAGTTGATTCCGTTCCATTCCATTCCATTCCATTCCATTCCATTCCGGTAGATTCCATTCCATTCCATTCCATTCCAATCCATTCCATTCGGGTTGATTCCTTTCAATTCCATTCCATTCCATGCCATTCGTGTTGATTCCATTTCATTCGATTCCATTCCATTCCATTCCACTCCGTTCGATTCCATTCCATTGGGATGATGCGATTCTATTCCGTTCTGTTCCATTCCATTCCATTCCATTCCATTCCATTCGGGTTGATTCCTTTCCATTGCATTCCATTCGGATTGATTCCATTCCATTCCATTCCATTCCATTCCATTCCATTCCATTCCATTCCATTCCTTTTGATTCTATTCCATTCCATTCCATTCCATTCCATTCCATTCCATTCAGTTTGATTCCTTTCCATTCCATTCCATTCCATTCCATTCCTTTTGATTCTATTCCATTCCATTCCATTCCATTCCATTCCATTCCATTCAGTTTGATTCCTTTCCATTCCATTCCATTCCATTTCGTTCCATTCGCGTTGATTCCATTCCATTACATTCCATTCCATTTCATTCCATTCCATTCCATTCGGGTTGACTCCATTCCATTCCTTTCCATTCCATTCCTTTCCATTCCATTCCTTTTCATTCCATTCCATTCCATTCCATTCGGGTTGATTCCATTCCATTCCATTCCGTTCCATTCCATCCCTTTACATTCCATTACATTCTGGTTGATTCGCTTCCGTTCCATTCCATTCGGTTTGACTCCATTCCATTGCATTCCATTACATTCCATTCCGTTTGTTTCCATCCCATTCCATTCCATTCCATTCCATTCAGGTTGATTCCATTCCATTCCATTCCATTCCATTTCATTCCATTCCATTCAGGTTGATTCCATTCCACTCCATTCCATTCAGTTTGATTCCTTTCCAATCCATTCCATTACATTCCATTGCATTCCATTCTATTCCATTCAGGTTGATTCCATTCCATTCCATTCTATTCAGGTTGATTCCATTCCATTCCATTCCATTCGGCTTGACTCCGTTCCTTTCCATTCCATTCCATTACATTACATTCCGTTGACCCCATTCCATTCCATTCTATAGCATTCCATTCCATTCCATTCCATTCGGGTTGATTCCATTCCATTCCATTCATTTCCATTCCATTCCATTCGTGTTGATTCCATTCCATTCCATTCCATTGGGGTGATTCCATTCTACTCCATTCCATTCAATTCCATTCCATTCTATTCGGGTTGATTCCATTCCATTCCATTCCATACGGGTTGATTCCATTCCATTCAATTCCATTCCATTCCATTCCATTCCACTCCATTCCGTTTGATTCTATTCACTTCCATTCCATTCCATTCCATTCCCTTCCATTCCATTCCATTACATTCGGGTTGATTCGCTTCCATTCCATTCCGTTCCCTTTGACTCCATTCCATTCCATTCCATTACATTACATTCCGGTTGATTCCATCCCATACCATTCCATTCCATTCCATTCAGGTTGACTCCATTCCATTCCCTATCATTCCATTCGTGTTGATTCCATTCCGTTCCATTCCATTCCATTCCATTCCATTCCATTCCATTCCATTCCATTCAGGTTGGTTCCATTCCATTCCATATCTTTTCATTCCATTCGGGTGGATTCCATTCCATTCCATTCCGTTCCATTCCATTCCATTCCATTCCATTCGGGTTGCTTCCATTCCATTCCATTCCGTTCCATTCCGTCCCATTCCATTCCATTACATTACATTACATTCTGGTTGATTTGCTTCCATTCCATTCCATTCGGTTTGACTCCATTAAATTCCATTCCTTTACATTCCATTCCGGTTGTTTCCATCCCATTCCATTCCATTCCATTCCATTCCGTTCAGGTTGATTCCATTCCATTCCATTCCATTCCATTCAGGTTGATTCCATTCCACTCCATTACGTTCAGATTGATTCCATTCCAATCCATTCCATGCCATTCCATTCCATTCCATTGCATTCTATTCTATTCTATTCAGGTTGATTCCATTCCATTGTATTCTATTCGGGTTGATTCCATTACATTCCATTCCATTCCACTCCGGTTGATTCCATCCCATTCCATTCCATTGCATTCCATTCCATTCCAATCGGGTTGATTCCATTCCATTCCTTTCCATTCCATTCCTTTCCATTCCATTCCATTCGGGTTGATTCCATTCCATTCCTTTCCATTCCATTCCTTTCCATTCCATTCCATTCGGGTGGATTCCATTCCATTCCATTCCATTAAATTCCATTCCTATCCATTCGGGTTGAATCCATTCCATTCCATTCCATTCCATTCCCTTCCATTCCATTCGGGTTGATTCCATTCCATTCCTTTCCATTCCATTCCTTTCCATTCCATTACATTCGGGTGGATTCCATTTCATTCCATTCGGGTGGATTCCATTCCATTCCATTCCATTAAATTCCATTCCTATCCATTCGGGTTGATTCCATTCCATTCCATTCCGCTCCATTCCATTCCATTCCATTCCATTCCATTCCATTCGGGTTGATTCGCTTCCATTCCATTCCGTTCCCTTTGACTCCATTCCATTCCATTCCATTACATTACATTCCGGTTGATTCCATCCCATTCCATTCCATTCCATTCCATTCAGGTTGATTCCATTCCATTCCATTCCATTCCACTCCCTTCCATTCCATTCGTGTTGATTCCACTCCGTTCCATTCCATTCCATTCCATTCCATTCCATTCCATTCCATTCCATTCCATAAAGGTTGGTTCCATTCCATTCCATTCCATGTCATTCCATTCGGGTGGATTCCATTCCATTCCATTCCATTCCATTCCTTTCCATTCCATTCCATTCCGGTTGATTCCATTCCATTCCATTCGGGTTGATTCCATTCCATTCCATTCCATTCAATTGGTGTGATTCCATTCCATTCCATTTCATTCTATTCCATTCCTTTCCATTCCATTTTATTCGGGTTGATTCCAATCCATTACATTCCATTCCATTCCGGTTGATTCCGTTCCATTCCATTCCATTCCATTCCATTCCATTCCATTCCATTCCATTCCATTCCATTACGATAGATTCCATTCTATTCCATTCCATTCCAATCCATTCCATTCGGGTTGATTCCTTTCCATTCCATTCCATTCCATGCCATTCGTGTTGATTCAATTTCATTCGATTCCATTCCATTCCATTCCATTCCGATTGATTCCATTCCATTCCACTCCATTCAATTCCATTCCATTCCATTCCATTCCATTTCATTCGGGTTAATTCCATTCCATTCCATTCCATTCCATTCCATTCCATTCCACTCCGTTCCATTCCATTCCATTGGGGTGATGCGATTCTATTCCGTTCCGTTCCATTCCATTCCATTCCTTTCGGGTTGATTCCATTCCATTGCATTCCATTCGGATTGATTCCATTCCATTCCATTCCATTCCATTCCATTCCTGTTATTTCTATTCCATTCCATTCCATTCCATACCATTCAGTTTGATTCCTTTCCATTCCATTCCGTTCCATTTCTTTCCATTCCCGTTGATTCCATTCCATTCCATTCCATTCCATTTCATTCCATTCCATTCCATTCGGGTAGACTCCATTCAATTCCATTCCATTCCATTCCTTTCCATTCCATTCCTTTCCATTCCATTCCATTCCATTCCATTCCATTCGGGTGGATTCCATTCCATTCCATTCCATTCCATTCCATTCCATTCCATTCCATTCGGGTTGATTCCATTCCATTCCATTCCGTTCCATTCCATCCCATTCCATTCCATTACATTCTTGTTGATTCGCTTCCGTTCCATTCCATTCGGTTTGACTCCATTCCATTGCATTCCATTACATTCCATTCCGGTTGTTTCCATCCCATTCCATTCCATTCCATTCCATTCTGGTTGATTCCATTCCATTCCATTCCATTTCATTCCATTCCATTCAGGTTGATTCTATTCCACTCCATTCCATTCGAGTTGTATCCATTCCAATCCATTCCATTACATTCCATTGCATTCCATTCTATTCTATTCAGCTTGATTCCATTCCATTCCATTCTATTCGGGTTGATTCCATTCCATTCAATTCCATTCGGTTTGACTTCGTTCCATTCCATTCCATTCCATTACATTCCATTCCATTCCATTCGGGTTGACTCTATTCCATTCCATTCCATTCCATTCCATTCCATTCCAATCCATTCCATACCATTCAGGTTGATTTCATTCCATTCCATTCCATTCCATTCCATTCCATTCCATTCCATTCCGGTGGATTCCTTTCCATTCCATCCCATTCCATTCCATTTTATTCGGTTTGATTCCATTCCATTCCATTCCATTCCTTTCCAATTCATTCCATTCCATTCCATTCCTTTCCATTTTATTCCATTCCATTCCATTCAGGTTGATGGCATTTCATTCCTTTCCTTTCCATTCCATTTGGGTTGATTCCATCCCATTCCATTGCACTCTATTCCATTCCATTCCATTCCATTCTATTCCATTCCATTCCATTCCATTCCATTCCATTCCACTCCAATCCCCTCCAATCCACTCCACTCCACTCCATTCCATTCCAATCAATTCCATTCGGTTTGATTCCATTCCATTCCATTCCATTCCATTCCACTTCATTCCATTCAATTCGGGTTGATTCCTTTCCATTCCATTCCATTACTTTCCATTCCATTCCATTCCGCTTGATTCCATTCCATTCCATTCCATTCTATTCGGTTGGATTCCATTCCATTCCATTCCATTCCATTGGGGTGATTCCATTCCATTCCATTTCATTCCATTCCTTTCCTTTCCATTCCATTTTATTCGGGTTGATTCCATTCCATTCCATTCCATTCCATTCCGGTAGATTCCATTCCATTCCATTCCATTCCATTAGATTCCAATCCATTCCATTCGGGTTGATTCCTTTCCATTCCATTCCATTCCATTCCATTCTATTCCATTCCATTCCATTCGGGTGGATTCCATTCCATTCCATTCCGTTCGTGTTGATTCCATTTCATTCGATTCCATTCCATTCCATTCCATTCCGACTGATTCCATTCCATTCCATTCCATTCTATTCCATTCCATTCCATTCCATTCGCGTTGATTCCATTCCATTCCATTCCATTCCATTCCATTCCGTTCCATTCCATTCCATTGGGGTGATTCGATACTATTCCGTTCCATTCCATTCCATTCCATTCCATTCCATTCCATTCGGGTTGATTCCATTCCACTCCATTCCATTCAGTTTGATTCCTTTCCATTCCATTCCATTACATTCCATTGCATTCCATTCTATTCCATTCAGGTTGATTCCATTCCATTCCATTCTATTCAGGTTGATTCCATGCCATTCCATTCCATTCGGCTTGACTCCATTCCATTCCATTCCATTCCATTACATTACATTCCGTTGACCCCATTCCATTCCATTCTATTGCATTCCATTCCATTCCATTCCATTCGGGTTGATTCCATTCCATTCCATTCCTTTCCATTCCATTCCATTCGTGTTGATTCCATTCTTTCCATTCCATTCCATTCCATTCCATTGGGGTGATTTCATTCTATTCCATTCCATTCCATTCCATTCCATTCTATTCGGGTTGATTCCATTGCATTCCATTCCATTCGGGTTGATTCCATTCCATTCAATTCCTTTCCATTCCATTCCATTCCACTCCATTCCGTTTGATTCTATTCACTTCCATTCCATTCCATTCCATTCCATTCCATTCCATTCCATTCCATTCCATTCAATTGGGGTGATTCCATTCCATTTCATTCCCTTCCATTCCTTTCCATTCCATTTTATTCGGGTTGATTCCAATCCATTACATTCAATTCCATTCCGGTTGATTCCGTTCCATTCCATTCCATTCCATTCCATTCCATTCCATTCCATTCCATTCCGATAGATTCCATTTCATTCCATTCCATTCCAATCCATTCCATTCGGGTTGATTCCTTTCCATTAAATTCCATTCCATGCCATTCGTGTTGATTCCATTTCATTCGATTCCATTCCATTCCATTCCATTCCGATTGATTCCATTCCATTCCATTCCATTCTATTCCATTCCATTCCATTCCATTCCATTTCATTCGGGTTGATTCCATTCCATTCCATTCCATTCCATTCCATTCCATTCCACTCCGTTCCATTCCATTCCATTGGGGTGATGCGATTCTATTCCGTTCCGTTCCATTCCATTCCATTCGGTTTGATTCCATTCCATTGCATTCCATTCGGATTGATTCCATTCCATTCCATTCCATTCCATTCCATTCCATTCCATTCCATTCCTGTTGATTCTATTCCATTCCATTCCATTCCATTCCATTCCATTCCATTCCATTCAGTATGATTCCTTTCCATTCCATTCCATTCCATTCCATTTCTTTCCATTCCCGTTGATTCCATTCCATTCCATTCCATTCCATTCCATTCCATTCCATTTCATTCCATTCCATTCCATTCGGGTTGACTCCATGCAATTCCATTCCATTCCATTCCATTCCATTCCATTCGGGTTGACTCCATTCAATTCCATTCCATTCCATTCCTTTCCATTCCATTCCTTTCCATTCCATTCCATTCGGGTGGATTCCATTCCATTTCATTCCATTCCATTCCATTCCATTCCTTTCCATTCGGGTTGATTCCATTCCATTCCATTCCGTTCCATTCCATCCCATTCCATTCCATTACATTCTTGTTGATTCGCTTCCGTTCCATTCCATTCGGTTGGACTCCATTCCATTGCATTCCATTACTTTCCATTCCGGTTGTTTCCATCCTATTCCATTCCATTCCATTCCATTCTGGTTGATTCCATTCCATTCCATTCCATTTCATTCCATTCCATTCAGGTTGATTCCATTCCACTCCATTCCATGCAGTTTGATTCCATTCCAATCCATTCCATTACATTCCATTGCATTCCATTCTATTCTATTCAGCTTGATTCCATTCCATTCCATTCTATTCGGGTTGATTCCATTCCATTCAATTCCATTCGGTTTGACTTCGTTCCATTGCATTCCATTCCATTACATTACATTCCGATAGACCCCATTCCATTCCATTCTATTCCACTCCAATCCATTCCATTCCATTCCATTCGGGTTGATTCCACTCCATTCCATTCCTTTCCATTCCATTCCATTCGTGTTGATTCCATTCTATTCCATTCCACTCCATTCCATTCCATTCCATTGGGGTGATTCCATTCTATTGATTCCATTCCATTCCATTCCATTCTATTCGGGTTGATTCCATTCCATTCCCTTCCATTCGGGTTGATTCCATTCCATTCAATTCCATTCCATTCCACTCCATTCCGTTTGATTCTATTCCATTCCATTCCATTCCATTCCATTCCATTCAGTTTGATTCCTTTTCTTTCCATTCCATTCCATTTAGTTCCATTCGCGTTGATTCCATTCCATTCCTTTCCATTCCATTCCTTTCCATTCCTTTCCATTCCATTCCATTCGGGTGGAATCCACTCCATTCCATTCCATTCCATTCCATTCCATTCCATTCCATTCCATTACATGCGGGTTGTTTCGCTTCCATTCCATTCCATTAGGTTTGACTCCATTCCATTACATTCCATTGCATTCCATTCCGGTTGATTCCATCCCATTCCATTGCATTCCATTCCATTCCATTCAGGTTGATTCCATTCCATTCCATTCCATTCCATTCTATCAGGGTTGATTCCACTCCATTCCATTGCATTCCAGTCCATACCATACTGGGTGATTCCATTTCATTCCATTCCATTCCATTCCATTCCATTCAATTCCATTCGGGTTGATTCCATTCCATTCCTTTCCATTCCCTTCCATTCCATTCGTGTTGATTCCATTCCATTCCATTCCATTCCATTCCATTGGGGTGATTCCATTCTTTTCCATTCCATTCCATTCCATTCTATTCGAGTTGATTTCATTCCATTACATTCCATTCCGGTTGATTCCATTTCATTCCATTCCATTCTATTCCATTCCATTCCAGTGGATTCCATTCCATTCCATTCCATTCCGGTGGATTCCATTCACTCCCATTCCATTCCATTCCATTTCATCCGGTTTGATTCCATTCCATTCCATTCCATTCCATTCCTTTCCATTTCATTCCATTCCATTCCATTCGGGTTGATGGCATTTCATTCCATTCCTTTCCATTCCATTTGGGTTGATTCCATCCCATTCCATTGCACTCTATTCCATTCCATTCCATTCCATTCCATTCCATTCCATTCCATTCCATTCCACTCCATTCCCCTCCAATCCACTCCACTCCACTCCATTCCATTCCAATCAATTCCATTCTGGTTGTTTCCAATCCATTCCATTCAATTCCATTCCATTTCATTCCATTCGGGTTGATTCCGTTCCATTCCATTCCATTCCATTCCATTCCATTCCATTCCATTCCACTCCATTCCATTCAATTCGGGTTGATTCCTTTCCATTCCATTCCATTCCTTTCCATTCCATTCCTTTCCGGTTGATTCCATTCCATTCCATTCCAGTTGATTCCATTCCATTCCATTCCATTCAATTGTGGTGATACCATTCCATTCCATTTCATTCCATTCCATTCCTTTCCATTCCATTTTATTCGGGTTGATTCCATTCCATCACGTTCCATTCCATTCCAGTTGATTCCGTTCCATTCCATTCCATTCCATTCCATTCCATTCCATTCCATTCCGGTAGATTCCATTCCTTTCCATTCCATTCCAATCCATTCCATTCGGGTTGATTCCTTTCCATTCCTTTCCATTCCATGCCATTCGTGTTGATTCCATTTCATTCGATTCCATTCCATTCCATTCCACTCCGTTCCATTCCATTCCATTGGGGTGATGAGATTCTATTCCGTTCCGTTCCATTCCATTCCATTCCATTCGGGTTGATTCCATTCCATTGCATTCCATTCGGATTGATTCCATTCCATTCCATTCCATTCCATTCCTTTTGATTCTATTCCATTCCATTCCATTCCATTCCATTCCATTCCATTCAGTTTGATTCCTTTCCATTCCATTCCATTCCATTTCGTTCCATTCGCGTTGATTCCATTCCATTCCATTCCATTCCATTTCATTCCACTCCATTCCATTCGTGTTGACTCCATTCCATTCCTTTCCATTCCATTCCTTTCCATTCCATTCCTTTTCATTCCATTCCATTCCATTCCATTCCATTCGGGTTGATTCCATTCCATTCCATTCCGTTCCATTCCATCCCATTCCATTCCATTACATTCTGGTTGATTCGCTTCCATTCCATTCCATTCGGTTTGACTCCATTCCATTGCATTCCATTACATTCCATTCCGGTTGTTTCCATCCCATTCCATTCCATTCCATTCCATTCAGGTTGATTCCATTCCATTCTTTTCCAATTCATTCCATTCCATTCAGGTTGATTCCATTCCACTCCATTCCATTCAGTTTGATTCCTTTCCAATCCATTCCATTACATTCCATGGCATTCCATTCTATTCCATTCAGGTTGATTCCATTCCATTCCATTCTATTCGGGTTGATTCCATTCCATTCCATTCCATTCGGCTTGACTCCGTTCCATTCCATTCCATTCCATTACATTACATTCCGATTGACCCCATTCCATTCCATTCTATTGCATTCCATTCCATTCCATTCCATTCGGGTTGATTCCATTCCATTCCATTCCTTTCCATTCCATTCCATTCGTGTTGATTCCATTCCATTCCATTCCCTACGGGTTGATTGCATTCCATTCAATTCCATTCCATTCCATTCCATTCCATTCCACTCCATTCCGTTTGATTCTATTCCATTCCATTCCTTTGCATTCCATTCCAATCCATTCCATTCTATTCAGTTTGATTCCTTTCAATTCCATTCCATTCCATTTAGTTCCATTCGCCTTGATTCCATTCCATTCCATTCTATTCCATTCCATTCCATTCCAATTCTTTCGGGTTGATTCCATTCCATTCCATTCCATTCCACTCTGTTTGATTCCATTCCATTCCATTCCATTCCATTCCATTCCATTCCATTCGGGTTGATTCCATTCCATTCCTTTCCATTGCATTCCTTTCCATTCCATTCCATTCCATTCCATTCGGGTGGATTCCATTCCATTCCGTTCCTTTCCATTCCATTCCTTTCCATTCGGGTTGATTCCATTCCATTCCATTCTTTTCCATTCCATTCCATTCCATTCCATTCCATTCCATTACATTCGGGTTGATTCGCTTCCATTCCATTCCGTTCCCTTTGACTCCATTCCATTCCAGTACATTACATTACATTCCTGTTGATTCCATTCCATTCCATTCCATTCCATTCCATTCCATTCCGGTTGATTCCATTCCATTCCATTCCTTTCCATTCCCTTCCATTCCATTCGTGTTGATTCCATTCCGTTCCATTCCATTCCATTCCATTCCATTCCATTCAGTTTAGTTCCATTCCATTCCATTCCATTCCATTCCATTCCATTCCATTCCATTCAGTTTGGTTCCATTCCATTCCTTTCCATTCCATTCGAGTTGACTCCATTCCATTCCATTCCATTCCATTCGATTCCAGTTGATTCAATTCCATTCCTATCCATTCAATTCCTTTCATTCCATTCCAATCCATTCGGGTGGACTCCATTCCATTGCATTCCATTCCATTCCATTCCATTCCATTCATGTTGATGCCATTCCATTCATGTTGATTTCATTACATTCCAATCGAGTTGATTCCATTCCATTCCATTCCATTCCATTTGGGTAGATTCCATTCCATTCCATTCCATCCCATTGCATTCCATTCCATTTGGGCTGATTCCATTCCATTACATTCCATTCCATTCAGGTTTATTCTATTCCTTTCCATTCCATTCCATTCCATTCTGGTTGATTCCGTTTTCATTCCATTCCATTCCATTCCATTCGTATTGATTCCCTTCCATTCCATTCCATTCCATTACATTAGGGTTGATTCCATTCCATTCCATTCCATTCGATTGCATTCCATTCGTGTTGAATCCATTCCATTCCATTCCATTCCATTCCATTACATTCCATTCGAGTTGTATCCATTCCATTCCATTCCATTACATTCCAATCCATTCCGGTTGATTCCATTCCATTCCATTCCATACCATTCCATTCAGGTTGGTTCCATTCCTTTCCATTCCATTGCATTCCATTCCATTCCATTCGATTTGTATCCATTCCTTTCCATTCCATTACATTCCATTCCATTCCGGTTGATTCCATTCCATTCCATTCCATTCCATTCGGGTTGAATCTATTCCATTGCATTCAATTCCATTCCATTCCATTCCATTCCATTCCATTCCATTCCGTTACATTCCATACCATTCAGGTTGATTTCATTCCATTCCATTCCATTCCACTCCATTCCATTCCATTCCATTCCATTCCGGTGGATTCCTTTCCATTCCATCCCATTCCATTCCATTCCATTTTATTCAGTTTGATTCCATTCCATTCCTTTCCAATTCATTCCATTCCATTCCATTCCATTCCATTCCTTTCCATTTCATTCCATTCCATTCTTTCAGGTTGATGGCATTTCATTCCATTCCTTTCCATTCCATTTGGGTTGATTCCATCCCATTCCATTGCACTCTATTCCATTCCATTCCATTCCATTCTATACCATTCCAAACCATTCCATTCCACTCCAATCCCCTCCACTCCACTCCACTCCACTCCATTCCATTCCAATCAATTCCATTCGGTTTGATTCCATTCCATTCCATTCCATTCCATTCCATTCCACTTCATTCCATTCAATTCGGGTTGATTCCTTTCCATTCCATTCCATTACTTTCCATTCCATTCCATTCCGCTTGATTCCATTCCGTTCCATTCCATTCTATTCGGTTTGATTCCATTCCATTCCATTCCATTCCATTGGGGTGATTCCATTCCATTCCATTTCATTCCATTCCATTCCTTTCCATTCCATTTTATTCGGGTTGATTCCATTCCATTCCATTCCATTCCATTCCGGTAGATTCCATTCCATTCCATTAGATTCCAATCCATTCCATTCGGGTTGATTCCTTTCCATTCCATTCCATTCCATTCCATTCCATTCCATTCCATTCTGGTGGATTCCATTCCATTCCATTCCATTCCGTTCGTGTTGATTCCATTTCATTCGATTCCATTCGATTCCATTCCATTCCGATTGATTCCATTCCATTCCATTCCATTCTATTCCATTCCTTTCAATTTCATTCCATTCGCGTTGATTCCATTCCATTCCATTCCATTCCATTCCGTTCCATTCCATTCCATTGGGGTGATTCGATACAATTCCGTTCCGTTCCATTCCATTCCATTCCATTCCTTTCCATTCCATTCGGGTTGACTCCATTCCATTCCATTCCATTCGGGTTGCTTTCATTCCATTCCATTCCATTCCATTCCATTCCATTCTATTCCACTGCATTCCTTTTGATTCTATTCCATTCCATTCCATTCCATTCCATTCCATTCCATTCCATTCTATTCAGTTTGATTCCCTTCCATTCCATTCCATTCCATTTAGTCCCATTCGCGTTGATTCCATTCCATTCCATTCCATTCCATTCGGGTTGATTCCATTCCATTCCATTCCATTCCATTCCATTCCATTCCATTCGGGTTGATTCCATTCCATTCCTTTCCATTCCATTCCTTTCCATTCCATTCCATTCGGGTGGATTCCATTCCATTCCATTCCATTAAATTCCATTCCTATCCATTCGGGTTGATTGCATTCCATTCCATTCTGCTCCATTCCATTCCATTCCATTCCATTACATTCGGGTTGATTAGCTTCCATTCCATTCCGTTCCCTTTGACTCCATTCCATTCCATTCCATTACATTACATTCCTGTTGATTCCATCCCATTCCATTCCATTCCATTCCACTCAGGTTGATTCCATCCCATTCCATTCCATTCCACTCCCTTCCATTCCATTCGTGTTGATTCCACTCCGTTCCATTCCATTCCATTCCATTCCATTCCATTCCATAAAGTTTGGTTCCATTCCATTCCATTCCATTTCATTCCATTCGGGTGGATTCCATTCCATTCCAGTCCATTCGGGTTGATTCCTTTCCATTCCATTCCATTCCATTCCATTCCATTCCATTCCATTCGGGTTGATTCCATTCCATTCCTTTCCATTCCATTCCTTTCCATTCCATTCCATTCGGGTGGATTCCATTCCATTGCATTCCATTCCATTCCATTCCTTTCCATTCGGGTTGATTCCATTCCATTCCATTCCGTTCCATTCCATTCCATTCCATTCCATTCCTTTACATTACATTCGGGTTGACTCGCTTCCATTCCATTCCGTTCCCTTTGACTCCATTCCATTCCATTCCATTACATTACATTCCGGTTGATTCCATCCCATTCCATTCCATTCCATTCCATTCAGGTTCACTCCATTCCATTCCCTATCATTCCATTCGTGTTGATTCCATTCCGTTCCATTCCATTCCATTCCATTCCATTCCATTCAGGTTGGTTCCATTCCATTCCATTCCATTTCATTCCATTCGGGTGGATTCCATTCCATTCCATTCCGTTCCATTCCATTCCATTCCATTCCATTGGGGTTGATTCCATTCCATTCCTTTCCATTCCATTCCATTCCATTCGTGTTGATTCCATTCCATTCCATTCCATTCCATTGGGGGGATTCCATTCTATTCCATTCCATTCCATTCCATTCAATTCGAGTTGATTCCATTCCATTACATTCCATTCCGGTTGATTCCATTCCATTCCATTCCATTCTATTCCATTCCATTCCAGTGGATTCCATTCCATTCCATTCCATTCCATTCCGGTGGATTCCATTCACTCCCATTCCATTCCATTCCATTTTATTCGGTTTGATTCCATTCCATTCCATTCTATTCCATTCCTTTCCATTTCATTCCATTCTATTCCATTCGGGTTGATGGCATTTCATTCAATTCCATTCCATTTCATTCCATTCGGGTTGATTCCGTTCCATTTCATTCCATTAAATTCCATTCCATTCCATTCCATTCCATTCCACTCCATTCCATTCCACTCCATTCCATTCAATTCGGGTTGATTCCTTTCCATTCCATTCCATTCCTTTCCATTCCATTCCATTCCGGTTGTTTCCATTCCATTCCATTCGAGTTGATTCCATTCCATTCCATTCCATTCAATTGGGGTGATTCCATTCCATTCCATTTCATTCCATTCCATTCCTTTCCATTCCATTTTATTCGGGTTGATTCCATTCCATTCCATTCCATTCCATTCCAGTTGATTCCGTTCCATTCCATTCCATTCCATTCCATTCCATTCCGGTAGATTCCATTCCATTCCATTCCATTCCATTCCAATCCATTCCATTCGGGTTGATTCCTTTCCATTCCATTCCATTCCATGCCATTCGTGTTGATTCCATTTCATTCGATGACAATCCCTTCCATTCCACTCCGTTCCATTCCATTCCTTTGGGGTGATGCGATTCTATTCCGTTCCGTTCCATTCCATTCCATTCCATTCGGGTTGATTCCATTCCATTGCATTCCATTCGGATTGATTCCATTCCATTCCTTTCCATTCCATTGCATTCCATTCCATTCCATTCCTTTTGATTCTATTCCATTCCATTCCATTCCATTCCATTCCGTTCCATTCCATTCCATTCAGTATGATTCCTTTCCATTCCATTCCATTCCATTTCGTTCCATTCGCGTTGATTCCATTCCATTCCATTCCATTCCATTTCATTCCATTCCGTTCCATTCGGGTTGACTCCATTCCATTCCTTTCCATTCCATTCCTTTCCATTCCATTCCTTTTCATTCCATTCCATTCCATTCCATTCGGGTTGATTCCATTCCATTCCATTCCGTTCCATTCCATCCCATTCCATTCCATTACATCCTGGTTGATTCGCTTCCGTTCCGTTCCATTCAGTTTGACTCCATTCCATTGCATTCCATTACATTCCATTCCGGTTGTTTCCATCCCATTCCATTCCATTCCATTCCATTAAGGTTGATTCCATTCCATTCCATTCCATTTCATTCCATTCCATTCAGGTTGATTCCATTCCACTCCATTCCATTCAGTTTGATTCCTTTCCAATCCATTCCATTACATTCCATTGCATTCCATTCTATTCCATTCAGGTTGATTCCATTGCATTCCATTCTATTCGGGTTGATTCCATTCCATTCCATTCCATTCGGCTTGACTCCGTTCCATTCCATTCCATTCCATTACTTTACATTCCGATTGACCCCATTCCATTCCATTCTATTGCATTCCATTCCATTCCATTCCATTCGGGTTGATTCCATTCCATTCCATTCCTTTCCATTCCATTCCATTCGTTTTGATTCCATTCCATTCTATTCCATTCCATTCCATTGAGGTGATTCCATTCTATTCCATTCCATTCCATTCCATTCCATTGTATTCGGGTTGATTCCATTCCATTCCATTCCATACGGGTTGATTCCATTCCATTCAATTCCATTCCATTCCATTCCATTCCACTCCATTCCGTTTGATTCTATTCCATTCCATTCCTTTCCATTCCATTCCATTCCATTCCATTCTATTCAGTTTGATTCCTTTCCATTCAATTCCATTCCATTTAATTCCATTCGCGTTGATTCCATTCCATTCCATTCCATTCCATTCCATTCCATTCCATTCCATTCGGGTGGATTCCATTCCATTCCGTTCCTTTCCATTCCATTCCTTTCCATTCGGGTTGATTCCATTCCATTCCATTCTTTTCCATTCCATTCCATTCCATTACTTTACATTACATTCGGGTTGATTCGCTTCCATTCCATTCCGTTCCCTTTGACTCCATTCCATTCCAGTACATTACATTACATTCCGGTTGATTCCATTCCATTCCATTCCATTCCATTCCATTCATGTTGATTCCATTCCATTCCATTCCATTCCATTCCCTTCCATTCCATTCGTGTTGATTCCATTCCGTTCCATTCCATTCCATTCCATTCCATTCCATTCCATTCAGTTTGGTTCCATTCCATTCCATTCCATTCCATTCCATTCCATTCAGTTTGGTTCCATTCCACTCATTTCCATTCCATTCGAGTTGATTCCATTCCATTCCATTCCATTCCATTCGATACCAGTTGGTTCAATTCCATTCCTATCCATTCAATTCCTTTCATTCCATTCCATTCCATTCGGGTTGACTCCATTCCATTGCATTCCATTCCATTCCATCCCATTCCATTCATTTTGATTCCATTCCATTCATGTTGATTTCATTACATTCCAATCGAGTTGATTCCATTCCATTCCATTCCATTCCATTTGGGTAGATTCCATTCCATTCCATTCCATCCCATTGCATTCCATTCCATTTGGGCTGATTCCATTCCATTACATTCCATTCCATTCAGGTTGATTCTATTCCTTTCCATTCCATTCCAATCCATTCTGGTTGATTCCGTTCCATTCCATTCCATTCCATTCCATTCGTATTGATTCCCTTCCATTCCATTCCATTCCATTACATTAGGGTTGATTCCATTCCATTCCATTCCATTCCATTCCATTCCATTCCATTCGTGTTGAATCCATTCCATTCCATTCCATTCCATTCCATGCCATTCTATTCAGGTTGGTTCTATTCCATTCCATTCCATTCCATTCCATTCCATTCGAGTTGTATCCATTCCATTCCATTCCATTACATTCCATTCCATTCCGGTTGATTCCATTCCATTCCATTCCATTCCATTCCATTCCATTCCATTCGGGTTGACTCTATTCCATTGCATTCCATTCCATTCCATTCCATTCCATTCCATTCCATTCCATTCCGTTCCATTCCATACCATTCAGGTTGATTTCATTCCATTCCATTCCATTCCACTCCATTCCATTCCATTCCATTCCATTCCATTCCGGTGGATTCCTTTCCATTCCATCCCATTCCATTCCATTCCATTTTATTCAGTTTGATTCCATTCCATTCCATTCCATTCCTTTCCAATTCATTCCATTCCATTCCATTCCATTCCTTTCCATTTCATTCCATTCCATTCCATTCAGGTTGATGGCATTTCATTCCATTCCTTTCCATTCCATTTGGGTTGATTCCATCCCATTCCATTGCACTCTATTCCATTCCATTCCATTCCATTCTATACCATTCCATTCCATTCCATTCCACTCCAATCCCCTCCACTCCACTCCACCCAACTCCATTCCATTCCAATCAATTCCATTCGGTTTGATTCCATTCCATTCCATTCCATTCCATTCCATTCCACTTCATTCCATTCAATTCGGGTTGATTCCTTTCCATTCCATTCCATTACTTTCCATTCCATTCCATTACGCTTGATTCCATTCCATTCCATTCCATTCTATTCGGTTTGATTCCATTCCATTCCATTCCATTCCATTGGGGTGATTCCATTCCATTCCATTTCATTCCATTCCATTCCTTTCCATTCCATTTTATTCGGGTTAATTCCATTCCATTCCATTCCATTCCATTCCGGTAGATTCCATTCCATTCCATTCCATTCCATTCCATTAGATTCCAATCCATTCCATTCGGGTTGATTCCTTTCCATTCCATTCCATTCCATTCCATTCCATTCCATTCCATTCGGATGGATTCCATTCCATTCCATTCCATTCCGTTCCATTCCATTCCATTGGGGTGATTCGATACAATTCCGTTCCGTTCCACTCAATTCCATTGCATTCCTTTCCATTCCATTCGGGTTGACTCCATTCCATTCCATTCCATTCGGGTTGCTTTCATTCCATTCCATTCAATTCCATTCCATTCCACTCCACTGCATTCCTTTTGATTCTATTCCATTCCATTCCATTCCATTCCATTCCATTCCATTCTATTCAGTCTGATTCCCTTCCATTCCATTCCATTCCATTTAGTTCCATTCGCGTTGATTCCATTCCATTCCATTCCATTCCATTCAGGTTGATTCCATTCCATTCCATTCCATTCCATTCCATTCCTTTCCATTCCATTCGGGTTGATTCCATTCCATTCCTTTCCATTCCATTCCATTCCATTCCATTCCATTCCATTCGGGTGGATTCCATTCCATTCCATTCCATTAATTTCCATTCCTATCCATTCGGGTTGATTCCATTCCATTCCATTCCGCTCCGCTCCATTCCATTCCATTCCATTCCATTCCATTCGGGTTGATTCGCTTCCTTTCCATTCCATTCCCTTTGACTCCATTCCATTCCATTACATTCCGGTTGATTGCATCCCATTCCATTCCATTCCATTCCATTCAGTTTGATTTCATTCCATTCCATTCCATTCCACTCCCTTCCATTCCATTCGTGTTGATTCCACTCCGTTCCATTCCATTCCATT
The DNA here is from genome assembly GCF_029289425.2 of Pan paniscus. Lineage (NCBI taxonomy): Eukaryota > Metazoa > Chordata > Mammalia > Primates > Hominidae > Pan > Pan paniscus. Next base: position 61,761,841 of record NC_073260.2, read on the forward strand.
CCATTCCATTCCATTCCATTCCATTCCATTCCATAAAGGTTGGTTCCATTCCATTCCATTCCATTTCATTCCATTCGGGTTGATTCCATTCCTTTCCATTCCATTCCATTCCATTCCAGTCCTTTCGGGTTGATTCCATTTCATTCCATTCCGTTCCATTCCGTCCCATTCCTTTCCATTAGATTACATTACATTCTGGTTGATTCGCTTCCATTCCATTCCATTCGGTTTGACTCCATTAAATTCCATTCCTTTACATTCCATTCCGGTTGTTTCCATCCCATTACATTCCATTCCATTCCATTCCGTTCAGGTTGATTCCATTCCATTTTATTCTATTCGGGTTGATTCCATTCCATTCCATTCCATTCCACTCCGGTTGATTCCATCCCATTCCATTCCATTGCATTCCATTCCATTCCAATCGGGTTGATTCCATTCCATTCCTTTCCATTCCATTCCTTTCCATTCCTTTACATTCCATTCCATTCGGGTGGAATCCACTCCATTCCATTCCATTCCATTCCATTCCATTCCATTCCATTCCTTTCCATTCGGGTTGATTCCATTCCATTCCATTCCGTTCCATTCCATTCCATTCCATTCCATTCCATTCCATTACATTACATTCGGGTTGATTTGCTTCCATTCCATTCCATTAGGTTTGACTCCATTCCATTCCATTCCATTACATTCCATTCCGGTTGATTCCATCCCATTCCATTGCATTCCATTCTATTCCATTCCATTCCATTCCATTCAGGTTGATTCCATTCCATTCCATTCCATTCCATTCTATTAGGGTTGATTCCCCTCCATTCCATTGCATTCCAGTCCATACAATACTGGGTGATTCCATTCCATTCCATTCCATTCCATTCATGTTGATTCCATTCCATTCATGTTGATTTCATTACATTCCAATCGAGTTTATTCCATTCCATTCCATTCCATTCCATTTGGGTAGATTCCATTCCATTCCATTCCATCCCATTGCATTCCATTCCATTTGGGCTGATTCCATTCCATTACATTCCATTCCATTCAGGTTGATTCTATTCCTTTCCATTCCATTCCATTCCATTCTGGTTGATTCCGTTCCATTCCATTCCATTCCATTCCATTCGTATTGATTCCCTTCCATTCCATTCCATTCCATTACATTAGGGTTGATTCCATTCCATTCCATTCCATTCCATTCCATTCCATTCCATTCCATTCCATTCCATTCGTGTTGAATCCATTCCATTCCATTCCATTCCATTCCATTCCATTCTATTCAGTTTGATTCCCTTCCATTCCATTCCATTCCATTTAGATCCATTCGCGTTGATTCCATTCCATTCCATTCCATTCCATTCGTGTTGATTCCATTCCATTCCATTCCATTCCATTCCATTCCATTCCATTCCATTCGGGTTGATTCCATTCCATTCTTTCCATTCCATTCATTTCCATTCCATTCCATTCGGGTGGATTCCATTCCATTCCATTCCATTAAATTCCATTCCTATCAATTCGGGTTGATTCCATTCCATTCCATTCCACTCCATTCCATTCCATTCTATTCCATTCCATTCCATTCGGGTTGATTCGCTTCCATTCCATTCCGTTCCCTTTTACTCCATTCCATTCCATTCCATTACATTACATTCCGGGTGATTCCATCCCATTCCATTCCATTCCATTCCATTCAGGTTGATTCCATTCCATTCCATTCCATTCCACTCCCTTCCATTCCATTCGTGTTCATTCCACTCCGTTCCATTCCATTCCATTCCATTCCATTCCATTCCATTCCACAAAGTTTGGTTCCATTCCATTCCATTCCATTTCATACCATTCGGGTGGATTCCATTCCATTCCATTCCATTCCATTCCATTCCATTCCATTCCAGTCCATTCGGGTTGATTCCATTTCATTCCATTCCGTTCCATTCCGTCGCATTCCTTTCCATTACATTACATTACATTCTGGTTGATTCGCTTCCATTCCATTCCATTCGGTTTGACTCCATTAAATTCCATTCCTTTACATTCCATTCCGGTTGTTTCCATCCCATTCCATTCCATTCCATTCCATTCCATTCCGTTCAGGTTGATTCCATTCCATTGTATTCTATTCGGGTTGATTCCATTCCATTCCATTCCATTCAACTCCGGTTGATTCCATCCCATTCCATTCCATTGCATTCCATTCCATTCCAATCGGGTTGATTCCATTCCATTCCTTTCCATTCCATTCCTTTCCATTCCTTTCCATTCCATTCCATTCGGGTGGAATCCACTCCATTCCATTCCATTCCATTCCATTCCATTCCTTTCCATTCGGGTTGATTCCATTCCATTCCATTCCGTTCCATTCCATTCCATTCCATTCCATTCCATTACATTACATTCGTGTTGATTTGCTTCCATTCCATTCCATTAGGTTTGACTCCATTCCATTCCATTCCATTACATTCCATTCCGGTTGATTCCATCTCATTCCATTGCATTCCATTCTATTCCATTCCATTCCATTCAGGTTGATTCCATTCCATTCCATTCCATTCCATTCTATTAGGGTTGATTCCACTCCATTCCATTGCACTCCAGTCCATACCATACTGGGTGATTCCATTCCTTTCCATTCCATTCCATTCCATTCCATTCCATTCCATTCCTTTCCATTCGGGTTGATTCCATTCCATTCCTTTCCATTCCATTCCATTCCATTCGAGTTGATTCCATTCCATTCCATTCCATTCCATTCGATTCCAGTTGATTCAATTCCATTCCTATCCATTCAATTCCTTTCATTCCATTCCATTCCATTCGGGTTGACTCCATTCCATTGCATTCCATTCCATTCCATTCATGTTGATTCCATTCCATTCATGTTGATTTCATTACATTCCAATCGAGTTGATTCCATTCCATTCCATTCCATTCCATTTGGGTAGATTCCATTCCATTACATTCCATTCCATTCAGGTTGATTCTATTCCTTTCCATTCCATTCCATTCCATTCTGGTTGATTCCGTTCCATTCCATTCCATTCCATTCCATTCGTATTGATTCCCTTCCATTCCATTCCATTCCATTCCATTACATTAGGGTTGATTCCATTCCATTCCATTCCATTCCATTCCATTCCATTCGTGTTGAATCCATTCCATTCCATTCCATTCCATTCCATTCCATTCCATTCTATTCAGGTTGGTTCTATTCCATTCCATTCCATTCCATTCCATTCCATTCCATTCGAGTTGTATCCATTCCATTCCATTCCATTACATTCCTTTCCATTCCGGTTGATTCCATTCCATTCCATTCCATTCCATTCCATTCCATTCCATTCCATTCCATTCCATTCGGGTTGACTCTATTCCATTGCATTCAATTCCATTCCATTCCGTTCCATTCCATACCATTCAGGTTGATTTCATTCCATTCCATTCCATTCCACTCCATTCCATTCCATTCCATTCCATTCCATTCCGGTGGATTCCTTTCCATTCCATCCCATTCCATTCCATTCCATTTTATTCAGTTTGATTCCATTCCATTCCATTCCATTCCTTTCCAATTCATTCCATTCCATTCCATTCCATTCCTTTCCATTTCATTCCATTCCATTCCATTCAGGTTGATGGCATTTCATTCCATTCCTTTCCATTCCATTTGTGTTGATTCCATCCCATTCCATTGCACTCTATTCCATTCCATTCCATTCCATTCTATACCATTCCATTCCATTCCATTCCACTCCAATCCCCTCCACTCCACTCCACCCAACTCCATTCCATTCCAATCTATTCCATTCGGTTTGATTCCATTCCATTCCATTCCATTCCATTCCATTCCATTCCATTCCACTTCATTCCATTCAATTCGGGTTGATTCCTTTCCATTCCATTCCATTACTTTCCATTCCATTCCATTCCGCTTGATTCCATTCCATTCGGGTTGACTCCATTCCATTCCATTCCATTCGGGTTGCTTTCATTCCATTCCATTCAATTCCATTCCATTCCATTCCACTGCATTCCTTTTGATTCTATTCCATTCCATTCCATTCCATTCCATTCCATTCTATTCAGTTTGATTCCCTTCCATTCCATTCCATTCCATTTAGTTCCATTCGCGTTGATTCCATTCCATTCCATTCCATTCCATTCCATTCCATTCCATTCCATTCCAATCCATTCGTGTTGATTCCATTCCATTCCATTCCATTCCATTCCATTGGTGTGATTCCATTCTTTTTCATTCCATTCCATTCCATTCTATTCGAGTTGATTCCATTCCATTACATTCCATTCCGGTTGATACCATTGCATTCCATTCCATTCTATTCCATTCCATTCCAGTGGATTCCATTCCGTTCCATTCCATTCCATTCCGGTGGATTCCATTCACTCCCATTCCATTCCATTCCATCTTATTCGGTTTGATTCCATTCCATTCCTTTCCATTCCATTCCTTTCCATTTCATTCCATTCCATTCCATTCAGGTTGATGGCATTTCATTCCATTCCTTTCCATTACATTTGGGTTGATTCCATTACATTCCATTACACTCTATTCCATTCCATTCCATTCCATTCTATTCCATTCCATTCAATTCCATTCCATTCCATTCCATTCCACTCCAATCCCCTGCACTCCACTCCACTCCACTCCATTCCATTCCAATCAATTCCATTCTGGTTGATTCTATTCCATTCCATTCCATTCCATTCCATTCCATTCCATTCGGGTTGATTCCATTCCATTCCATTTCACTCCATTCCATTCCACTCCATTCCACTCCATTCCATTCCATTCGGGTTGATTCCTTTCCATTCCATTCCATTCCGTTCCATTCCATTCCATTCCGGTTGATTCCATTCCATTCCATTCCATTCGGTTTGATTCCATTCCATTCCATTCCATTCCATTGGGGTGATTCCATTCCAGTCCATTTCATTCCATTCCATTCCTTTCCATTCCATTTTATTCGGGTTGATTCCATTCCATTACATTCCATTCCATTCCGGTTGATTCCATTCCATTCCATTCCATTCCGTTCAGGTTGATTCCATTCCATTGTATTCTATTCGGGTTGATTCCATTCCATTCCATTCCATTCCACTCCGGTTGATTCCATCCCATTCCGTTCCATTGCATTCCATTCAATTCCAATCGGGTTGATTCCATTCCATTCCTTTCCATTCCATTCCTTTCCATTTCTTTCCATTCCATTCCATTCGGGTGGAATCCACTCCATTCCATTCCATTCCATTCCATTCCATTCCATTCCTTTCCATTCGGGTTGATTCCATTCCATTCCATTCCGTTCCATTCCATTCCATTCCATTCCATTCCATTACATTCGGGTTGATTTGCTTCCATTCCATTCCATTTGGTTTGACTCAATTCCATTCCATTCCATTACATTCCATTCCGGTTGACTCCATCCCATTCCATTGCATTCCATTCTATTCCATTCCATTCCATTCAGGTTGATTCCATTCCATTCCATTCCATTCCATTCTATTAGGGTTGATTCGACTCCATTCCATTGCATTCCAGTCCATACCATACTGGGTGATTCCATTCCATTCCATTCCCTTCCATTCCATTCCATTCAATTCCATTCCTTTCCATTCGGGTTGATTCCATTCCATTCCTTTCCATTCCATTCCATTCCATTTGTGTTGATTCCATTCCATTCCCTTCCATTCCATTCCATTGGGGTGATTCTATTCTTTTCCATTCCATTCCTTTCCATTCTATTCGAGTTGATTCCATTCCATTACATTCCATTCCGGTTGATTCCATTCAATTCCATTCCATTCTATTCCATTCCATTCCGGTGGATTCCATTCCATTCCATTCCATTCCATTCCGGTGGAATCCATTCACTCCCATTCCATTCCATTCCATCTTATTCGGTTTCATTCCATTCCATTCCATTCCATTCCATTCCTTTCCATTTCATTCCATTCCATTCCATTCGGGTTGATGGCATTTCATTCCGTTCCTTTCCATTACATTTGTGTTGATTCCATTACATTCCATTACACTCTATTCCATTCCATTCCATTCCATTCTATTCCATTCAATTCCATTCCATTCCATTCCACTCCAATCCCCTGCACTCCACTCCACTCCACTCCATTCCATTCCAATCAATTCCATTCTGGTTGATTCTATTCCATTCCATTCCATTCCATTCCATTCCATTCCATTCCATTCCATTCCATTCGGGTTGATTCCATTCCATTCCATTTCACTCCATTCCATTCCACTCCATTCCACTCCATTCCTTTTGATTCTATTCCATTCCATTCCATTCCATTCCATTCCATTCCATTCTTTTCCATTGGGGTGATTCCATTCTTTTCCTTTCCATTCCATTCCATTCTATTCGAGTTGATTCCATTCCATTGCATTCCATTCCGGTTGATTCCATTCCATTCCATTCCATTCTATTCCATTCCATTCCAGTGGATTCCATTCCATTCCATTCCATTCCATTCCGGTGGATTCCATTCACTCCCATTCCATTCCATTCCATCTTATTCGGTTTGATTCCATTCCATTCCATTCCTTTCCATTTCATTCCATTCCATTCCATTCGGGTTGATGGCATTTCATTCCATTCCTTTCCATTCCATTTGGGTTGATTCCATTACATTCCATTACACTATATTCCATTCCATTCCATTCCATTCTATTCCATTCCATTCCATTCCATTCCATTGCATTCCATTACACTCCAATCCCCTCCACTCCACTCCACTCCACTCCATTCCATTCCAATCAATTCCATTCTGGTTGATTCTATTCCATTCCATTCAATTCCATTCCATTCCATTCCATTCCATTCGGGTTGACTCTATTCCATTGCATTCAATTCCATTCCATTCCATTCCATTCCATTCCATTCCATTCCGTTCCATTCCATACCATTCAGGTTGATTTCATTCCATTCCATTCCATTCCACTCCATTCCATTCCATTTCATTCCATTCCGGTGGATTCCTTTCCATTCCATCCCATTCCATTCCATTCCATTTTATTCAGTTTGATTCCATTCCATTCCATTCCATTCCTTTCCAATTCATTCCATTCCATTCCATTCCATTCCTTTCCATTTCATTCCATTCCATTCCATTCAGGTTGATGGCATTTCATTCCATTCCTTTCCATTCCATTTGGGTTGATTCCATCCCATTCCATTGCACTCTATTCCATTCCATTCCATTCCATTCTATACCATTCCATTCCATTCCATTCCACTCCAATCCCCTCCACTCCACTCCACCCAACTCCATTCCATTCCAATCAATTCCATTCGGTTTGATTCCATTCCATTCCATTCCATTCCATTCCATTCCATTCCATTCCATTCCACTTCATTCCATTCAATTCGGGTTGATTTCTTTCCATTCCATTCCATTACTTTCCATTCCATTCCATTCCGCTTGATTCCATTCCATTCCATTCCATTCTATTCGGTTTGATTCCATTCCATTCCATTCCATTCCATTGGGGTGATTCCATTCCATTCCATTTCATTCCATTCCATTCCTTTCCATTCCATTTTATTCGGGTTAATTCCATTCCATTCCATTCCATTCCATTCCGGTAGATTCCATTCCATTCCATTCCATTCCATTCCATTAGATTCCAATCCATTCCATTCGGGTTGATTCCTTTCCATTCCATTCCATTCCATTCCATTCCATTCCATTCCATTAGATTCCAATCCATTCCATTCGGTTTGATTCCTTTCCATTCCATTCCATTCCATTCCGTTCCATTCCATTCCATTGGGGTGATTCGATACAATTCCGTTCCGTTCCACTCCATTCCATTCCATTCCTTTCCATTCCATTCGGGTTGACTCCATTCCATTCCATTCCATTCGGGTTGCTTTCATTCCATTCCATTCAATTCCATTCCATTCCATTCCACTGCATTCCTTTTGATTCTATTCCATTCCATTCCATTCCATTCCATTCCATTCCATTCTATTCAGTTTGATTCCCTTCCATTCCATTCCATTCCATTTAGTTCCATTCGCGTTGATTCCATTCCATTCCATTCCATTCCATTCGGGTTGATTCCATTCCATTCCATTCCATTCCATTCCATTCCATTCCTTTCCATTCCATTCGGGTTGATTCCATTCCATTCCTTTCCATTCCATTCCATTCCATTCGGGTGGATTCCATTCCATTCCATTCCATTAAATTCCATTCCTATCCATTCGGGTTGATTCCATTCCATTCCATTCCGCTCCGTTCCATTCCATTCCATTCCATTCCATTCCATTCGGGTTGATTCGCTTCCATTCCATTCCATTCCCTTTGACTCCATTCCATTCCATTCCATTACATTACATTCCGGTTGATTGCATCCCATTCCATTCCATTCCATTCCATTCAGGTTGATTCCATTCCATTCCATTCCATTCCACTCCCTTCCATTCCATTCGTGTTGATTCCACTCCGTTCCATTCCATTCCATTCCATTCCATTCCATTCCATTCCATTCCATTCCATTCCATTCCATAAAGGTTGGTTCCATTCCATTCCATTCCATTTCATTCCATTCGGGTGGATTCCATTCCTTTCCATTCCATTCCGGTTGTTTCCATCCCATTACATTCCATTCCATTCCATTCCGTTCAGGTTGATTCCATTCCATTGTATTCTATTCGGGTTGATTCCATTCCATTCCATTCCATTCCACTCCGGTTGATTCCATCCCATTCCATTCCATTGCATTCCATTCCATTCCAATCGGGTTGATTCCATTCCATTCCTTTCCATTCCATTCCTTTCCATTCCTTTCCATTCCATTCCATTCGGGTGGAATCCACTCCATTCCATTCCATTCCATTCCATTCCATTCCATTCCATTCCATTCCTTTCCATTCGGGTTGATTCCATTCCATTCCATTCCGTTCCATTCCATTCCATTCCATTCCATTCCATTCCATTCCATTCCATTACATTCGGGTTGATTTGCTTCCATTCCATTCCATTCGGTTTGACTCCATTCCATTCCATTCCATTACATTCCATTCCGGTTGATTCCATCCCATTCCATTGCATTCCATTCTATTCCATTCCATTCCATTCCATTCAGGTTGATTCCATTCCATTCCATTCCATTCCATTCTATTAGTGTTGATTCCCCTCCATTCCATTGCATTCCAGTCCATACCACACTGGGTGATTCCATTCCATTCCATTCCATTCCATTCATGTTGATTCCATTCCATTCATGTTGATTTCATTACATTCCAATCGAGTTTATTCCATTCCATTCCATTCCATTCCATTTGGGTAGATTCCATTCCATTCCATTCCATCCCATTGCATTCCATTCCATTTGGGCTGATTCCATTCCATTCCATTCCATTCCATTCAGGTTGATTCTATTCCTTTCCATTCCATTCCATTCCATTCTGGTTGATTCCGTTCCATTCCATTCCATTCCATTCCATTCGTATTGATTCCCTTCCATTCCATTCCATTCCATTAGGGTTGATTCCATTCCATTCCATTCCATTTCATTCCATTCCAATCCATTCGTGTTGAATCCATTCCATTCCATTCCATTCCATTCCATTCCATTCCATTCTATTCAGTTTGATTCCCTTCCATTCCATTCCATTCCATTTAGTTCCATTCGCGTTGATTCCATTCCATTCCATTCCATTCCATTCGGGTTGATTCCATTCCATTCCATTCCATTCCATTCCATTCGGGTTGATTCCATTCCATTCTTTCCATTCCATTCCTTTCCATTCCATTCCATTCGGGTGGATTCCATTCCAATCCATTCCATTAAATTCCATTCCTATCCATTCGGGTTGATTCCATTCCATTCCATTCCGCTCCATTCCATTCCATTCTATTCCATTCCATTACATTCGGGTTGATTCGCTTCCATTCCATTCCGTTCCCTTTTACTCCATTCCATTCCATTCCATTACATTACATTCCGGTTGATTCCATCCCATCCCATTCCATTCCATTCCATTCAGGTTGATTCCATTCCATTACATTCCATTCCACTCCCTTCCATTCCATTCGTGTTGATTCCACTCCGTTCCATTGCATTCCATTCCATTCCATTCCATTCCACAAAGTTTGGTACCATTCCATTCCATTCCATTTCATTCCATTCGGGTGGATTCCATTCCATTCCATTCCATTCCATTCCATTCCATTCCATTCCAGTCCATTCGGGTTGATTCCATTTCATTCCATTCCGTTCCATTCCGTCCCATTCCTTTCCATTACATTACATTACATTCTGGTTGATTCGCTTCCATTCCATTCCATTCGGTTTGACTCCATTAAATTCCATTCCTTTACATTCCATTCCGGTTGTTTCCATCCCATTCCATTCCATTCCATTCCATTCCGTTCAGGTTGATTCCATTCCATTGTATTCTATTCGGGTTGATTCCATTCCATTCCATTCCATTCCACTCCGGTTGATTCCATCCCATTCCATTCCATTGCATTCCATTCCATTCCAATCGGGTTGATTCCATTCCATTCCTTTCCATTCCATTCCTTTCCATTCCTTTCCATTCCATTCCATTCGGGTGGAATCCACTCCATTCCATTCCATTCCATTCCTTTCCATTCGGGTTGATTCCATTCCATTCCATTCCGTTCCATTCCATTCCATTCCATTACATTACATTCGTGTTGATTTGCTTCCATTCCATTCCATTAGGTTTGACTCCATTCCATTCCATTCCATTACATTCCATTCCGGTTGATTCCATCTCATTCCATTGCATTCCATTCTATTCCATTCCATTCCATTCAGGTTGATTCCATTCCATTCCATTCCATTCCATTCTATTAGGGTTGATTCCACTCCATTCCATTGCACTCCAGTCCATACCATACTGGGAGATTCCATTCCATTCCATTCCATTCCATTCCATTCCATTCCTTTCCATTCGGGTTGATTCCATTCCATTCCTTTCCATTCCATTCCATTCCATTCGAGTTGATTCCATTCCATTCCATTCCATTCCATTCGATTCCAGTTGATTCAATTCCATTCCTATCCATTCAATTCCTTTCATTCCATTCCATTCCATTCGGGTTGACTCCATTCCATTGCATTCCATTCCATTCCATTCCATTCCATTCATGTTGATTCCATTCCATTCATGTTGATTTCATTACATTCCAATCGAGTTGATTCCATTCCATTCCATTCCATTCCATTTGGGTAGATTCCATTCCATTCCATTCCATCCCATTGCATTCCATTCCATTTGGGCTGATTCCATTCCATTACATTCCATTCCATTCAGGTTGATTCTATTCCTTTCCATTCCATTCCATTCCATTCTGGTTGATTCCGTTCCATTCCATTCCATTCCATTCCATTCGTATTGATTCCCTTCCATTCCATTCCATTCCATTACATTAGGGTTGATTCCATTCCATTCCATTCCATTCCATTCCATTCCATTCCATTCGTGTTGAATCCATTCCATTCCATTCCATTCCATTCCATTCCATGCCATTCTATTCAGGTTGGTTCTATTCCATTCCATTCCATTCCATTCCATTCCATTCGAGTTGTATCCATTCCATTCCATTCCATTACATTCCATTCCATTCCGGTTGATTCCATTCCATTCCATTCCATTCCATTCCATTCCATTCGGGTTGACTCTATTCCATTGCATTCAATTCCATTCCATTCCGTTCCATTCCATACCATTCAGGTTGATTTCATTCCATTCCATTCCATTCCACTCCATTCCATTCCATTCCATTCCATTCCATTCCGGTGGATTCCTTTCCATTCCATCCCATTCCATTCCATTCCATTTTATTCAGTGTGATTCCATTCCATTCCATTCCATTCCTTTCCAATTCATTCCATTCCATTCCATTCCATTCCTTTCCATTTCATTCCATTCCATTCCATTCAGGTTGATGGCATTTCATTCCATTCCTTTCCATTCCATTTGGGTTGATTCCATCCCATTCCATTGCACTCTATTCCATTCCATTCCATTCCATTCTATACCATTCCATTCCATTCCATTCCACTCCAATCCCCTCCACTCCACTCCACCCAACTCCATTCCATTCCAATCTATTCCATTCGGTTTGATTCCATTCCATTCCATTCCATTCCATTCCATTCCATTCCATTCCACTTCATTCCATTCAATTCGGGTTGATTCCTTTCCATTCCATTCCATTACTTTCCATTCCATTCCATTCCGCTTGATTCCATTCCATTCCATTCCATTCTATTCGGTTTGATTCCATTGCATTCCATTCCATTCCATTGGGGTGATTCCATTCCATTCCATTTCATTCCATTCCATTCCTTTCCATTCCATTTTATTCGGGTTAATTCCATTCCATTCCATTCCATTCCATTCCGGTAGATTCCATTCCATTCCATTCCATTCCATTCCATTAGATTCCAATCCATTCCATTCGGGTTGATTCCTTTCCATTCCATTCCATTCCATTCCATTCCATTCGGGTGGATTCCATTCCATTCCATTCCATTCCGTTCCATTCCATTCCATTGTGGTGATTCGATACAATTCCGTTCCGTTCCACTCCATTCCATTCCATTCCTTTCCATTCCATTCGGGTTGACTCCATTCCATTCCATTCCATTCGGGTTGCTTTCATTCCATTCCATTCAATTCCATTCCATTCCATTCCACTGCATTCCTTTTGATTCTATTCCATTCCATTCCATTCCATTCCATTCCATTCCATTCTATTCAGTTTGATTCCCTTCCATTCCATTCCATTCCATTTAGTTCCATTCGCGTTGATTCCATTCCATTCCATTCCATTCCATTCCATTCCATTCCATTCCATTCCATTCCATTCCATTCGTGTTGATTCCATTCCATTCCATTCCATTCCATTCCATTACATTCGGGTTGATTTGCTTCCATTCCATTCCATTAGGTTTGACTCAATTCCATTCCATTCCATTACATTCCATTCCGGTTGACTCCATCCCATTCCATTGCATTCCATTCTATTCCATTCCATTCCATTCAGGTTGATTCCATTCCATTCCATTCCATTCCATTCTATTAGGGTTGATTCGACTCCATTCCATTGCATTCCAGTCCATACCATACTGGGTGATTCCAATCCATTCCATTCCCTTCCATTCCATTCCATTCAATTCCATTCCTTTCCATTCGGGTTGATTCCATTCCATTCCTTTCCATTCCATTCCATTCCATTTGTGTTGATTCCATTCCATTCCCTTCCATTCCATTCCATTGGGGTGATTCTATTCTTTTCCATTCCATTCCTTTCCATTCTATTCGAGTTGATTCCATTCCATTACATTCCATTCCGGTTGATTCCATTCAATTCCATTCCATTCTATTCCATTCCATTCCGGTGGATTCCATTCCATTCCATTCCATTCCATTCCGGTGGAATCCATTCACTCCCATTCCATTCCATTCCATCTTATTCGGTTTCATTCCATTCCATTCCATTCCATTCCATTCCTTTCCATTTCATTCCATTCCATTCCATTCGGGTTGATGGCATTTCATTCCATTCCTTTCCATTACATTTGTGTTGATTCCATTACATTCCATTACACTCTATTCCATTCCATTCCATTCCATTCTATTCCATTCAATTCCATTCCATTCCATTCCACTCCAATCCCCTGCACTCCACTCCACTCCACTCCATTCCATTCCAATCAATTCCATTCTGGTTGATTCTATTCCATTCCATTCCATTCCATTCCATTCCATTCCATTCCATTCCATTCCATTCGGGTTGATTCCATTCCATTCCATTTCACTCCATTCCATTCCACTCCATTCCACTCCATTCCTTTTGATTCTATTCCATTCCATTCCATTCCATTCCATTCCATTCTTTTCCATTGGGGTGATTCCATTCTTTTCCTTTCCATTCCATTCCATTCTATTCGAGATGATTCCATTCCATTGCATTCCATTCCGGTTGATTCCATTCCATTCCATTCCATTCTATTCCATGCCATTCCAGTGGATTCCATTCCATTCCATTCCATTCCATTCCGGTGGATTCCATTCACTCCCATTCCATTCCATTCCATCTTATTCGGTTTGATTCCATTCCATTCCATTCCATTCCATTCCTTTCCATTTCATTCCATTCCATTCCATTCGGGTTGATGGCATTTCATTCCATTCCTTTCCATTCCATTTGGGTTGATTCCATTACATTCCATTACACTATATTCCATTCCATTCCATTCCATTCTATTCCATTCCATTCCATTCCATTCCATTGCATTCCATTACACTCCAATCCCCTCCACTCCACTCCACTCCACTCCATTCCATTCCAATCAATTCCATTCTGGTTGATTCTATTCCATTCCATTCAATTCCATTCCATTCCATTCCATTCCATTCCATTCGGGTTGACTCTATTCCATTGCATTCAATTCCATTCCATTCCATTCCATTCCATTCCATTCCATTCCGTTCCATTCCATACCATTCAGGTTGATTTCATTCCATTCCATTCCATTCCACTCCATTCCATTCCATTTCATTCCATTCCGGTGGATTCCTTTCCATTCCATCCCATTCCATTCCATTCCATTTTATTCAGTTTGATTCCATTCCATTCCATTCCATTCCTTTCCAATTCATTCCATTCCATTCCATTCCATTCCTTTCCATTTCATTCCATTCCATTCCATTCAGGTTGATGGCATTTCATTCCATTCCTTTCCATTCCATTTGGGTTGATTCCATCCCATTCCATTGCACTCTATTCCATTCCATTCCATTCCATTCTATACCATTCCATTCCATTCCATTCCACTCCAATCCCCTCCACTCCACTCCACCCAACTCCATTCCATTCCAATCAATTACATTCGGTTTAATTCATTCCATTCCATTCCATTCCATTCCATTCCATTCCATTCCACTTCATTCCATTCAATTCGGGTTGATTCCTTTCCATTCCATTCCATTACTTTCCATTCCATTCCATTCCGCTTGATTCCATTCCATTCCATTCCATTCTATTCGGTTTGATTCCATTCCATTCCATTCCATTGGGGTGATTCCATTCCATTCCATTTCATTCCATTCCATTCCTTTCCATTCCATTTTATTCGGGTTAATTCCATTCCATTCCATTCCATTCCATTCCGGTAGGTTCCATTCCATTCCATTCCATTCCATTCCATTAGATTCCAATCCATTCCATTCGGGTTGATTCCTTTCCATTCCATTCCATTCCATTCCATTCCATTCCATTCCATTAGATTCCAATCCATTCCATTCGGTTTGATTCCTTTCCATTCCATTCCATTCCATTCCGTTCCATTCCATTCCATTGGGGTGATTCGATACAATTCCGTTCCGTTCCACTCCATTCCATTCCATTCCTTTCCATTCCATTCGGGTTGACTCCATTCCATTCCATTCCATTCGGGTTGCTTTCATTCCATTCCATTCAATTCCATTCCATTCCATTCCACTGCATTCCTTTTGATTCTATTCCATTCCATTCCATTCCATTCCATTCTATTCAGTTTGATTCCCTTCCATTCCATTCCATTCCATTTAGTTCCATTCGCGTTGATTCCATTCCATTCCATTCCATTCCATTCGGGTTGATTCCATTCCATTCCATTCCATTCCATTCCATTCCATTCCATTCCTTTCCATTCCATTCGGGTTGATTCCATTCCATTCCTTTCCATTCCATTCCATTCCATTCCATTCCATTCGGGTGGATTCCATTCCATTCCATTCCATTAAATTCCATTCCTATCCATTCGGGTTGATTCCATTCCATTCCATTCCGCTCCATTCCATTCCATTCCATTCCATTCCATTCCATTCGGGTTGATTCGCTTCCATTCCATTCCATTCCCTTTGACTCCATTCCATTCCATTACATTACATTACATTACATTCCGGTTGATTGCATCCCATTCCATTCCATTCCATTCCATTCCATTCAGGTTGATTCCATTCCATTCCATTCCATTCCACTCCCTTCCATTCCATTCGTGTTGATTCCACTCCGTTCCATTCCATTCCATTCCATTCCATTCCATTCCATTCCATTCCATTCCATTCCATTCCATTCCATAAAGGTTGGTTCCATTCCATTCCATTCCATTTCATTCCATTCGGGTGGATTCCATTCCTTTCCATT
The DNA here is from genome assembly GCF_029289425.2 of Pan paniscus. Classification (NCBI taxonomy): domain Eukaryota; kingdom Metazoa; phylum Chordata; class Mammalia; order Primates; family Hominidae; genus Pan; species Pan paniscus. Next base: position 61,778,059 of record NC_073260.2, read on the forward strand.
CCATTCCATTCCATTCCAGTCCATTCGGGGTGATTCCATTTCATTCCATTCCGTTCCATTCCGTCCCATTCCTTTCCATTACTTTACATTACATTCTGGTTGATTCGCTTCCATTCCATTCCATTCGGTTTGACTCCATTAAATTCCATTCCTTTACATTCCATTCCGGTTGTTTCCATCCCATTACATTCCATTCCATTCCATTCCGTTCAGGTTGATTCCTTTCCATTGTATTCTATTCGGGTTGATTCCATTCCATTCCATTCCATTCCACTCCGGTTGATTCCATCCCATTCCATTCCATTGCATTCCATTCCATTCCAATCGGGTTGATTCCATTCCATTCCTTTCCATTCCATTCCTTTCCATTCCTTTCCATTCCATTCCATTCGGGTGGAATCCACTCCATTCCATTCCATTCCATTCCATTCCATTCCATTCCATTCCTTTCCATTCGGGTTGATTCCATTCCATTCCATTCCGTTCCATTCCATTCCATTCCATTCCATTCCATTCCATTACATTCGGGTTGATTTGCTTCCATTCCATTCCATTAGGTTTGACTCCATTCCATTCCATTCCATTACATTCCATTCCGGTTGATTCCATCCCATTCCATTGCATTCCATTCTATTCCATTCCATTCCATTCCATTCAGGTTGATTCCATTCCATTCCATTCCATTCCATTCTGTTAGTGTTGATTCCCCTCCATTCCATTGCATTCCAGTCCATACCACACTGGGTGATTCCATTCCATTCCATTCCATTCCATTCATGTTGATTCCATTCCATTCATGTTGATTTCATTACATTCCAATCGAGTTTATTCCATTCCATTCCATTCCATTCCATTTGGGTAGATTCCATTCCATTCCATTCCATCCCATTGCATTCCATTCCATTTGGGCTGATTCCATTCCATTCCATTCCATTCCATTCAGGTTGATTCTATTCCTTTCCATTCCATTCCATTCCATTCTGGTTGATTCCGTTCCATTCCATTCCATTCCATTCCATTCGTATTGATTCCCTTCCATTCCATTCCATTCCATTACATTACGGTTGATTCCATTCCATTCCATTCCATTCCATTCCATTCCATTCCATTCGTGTTGAATCCATTCCATTCCATTCCATTCCATTCCATTCCATTCCATTCTATTCAGTTTGATTCCCTTCCATTCCATTCCATTCCATTTAGTTCCATTCGCGTTGATTCCATTCCATTCCATTCCATTCCATTCGGGTTGATTCCATTCCATTCCATTCCATTCCATTCCATTCGGGTTGATTCCACTCCATTCTTTCCATTCCATTCCTTTCCATTCCATTCCATTCGGGTGGATTCCATTCCATTCCATTCCATTAAATTCCATTCCTATCCATTCGGGTTGATTCCATTCCATTCCATTCCGCTCCATTCCATTCCATTCTATTCCATTCCATTACATTCGGGTTGATTCGCTTCCATTCCATTCCGTTCCCTTTTACTCCATTCCATTCCATTCCATTCCATTACATTCCGGTTGATTCCATCCCATCCCATTCCATTCCATTCAGGTTGATTCCATTCCATTCCATTCCATTCCACTCCCTTCCATTCCATTCGTGTTGATTCCACTCCGTTCCATTGCATTCCATTCCATTCCATTCCATTCCACAAAGTTTGGTACCATTCCATTCCATTCCATTTCATTCCATTCGGGTGGATTCCATTCCATTCCATTCCATTCCATTCCATTCCATTCCATTCCAGTCCATTCGGGTTGATTCCATTTCATTCCATTCCGTTCCATTCCGTCCCATTCCTTTCCATTACATTACATTACATTCTGGTTGATTCGCTTCCATTCCATTCCATTCGGTTTGACTCCATTAAATTCCATTCCTTTAAATTCCATTCCGGTTGTTTCCATCCCATTCCATTCCATTCCATTCCATTCCGTTCAGGTTGATTCCATTCCATTGTATTCTATTCGGGTTGATTCCATTCCATTCCATTCCATTCCACTCCGGTTGATTCCATCCCATTCCATTCCATTGCATTCCATTCCATTCCAATCGGGTTGATTCCATTCCATTCCTTTCCATTCCATTCCTTTCCATTCCTTTCCATTCCATTCCATTCGGGTGGAATCCACTCCATTCCATTCCATTCCATTCCTTTCCATTCGGGTTGATTCCATTCCATTCCATTCCGTTCCATTCCATTCCATTCCATTACATTACATTCGTGTTGATTTGCTTCCATTCCATTCCATTAGGTTTGACTCCATTCCATTCCATTCCATTACATTCCATTCCGGTTGATTCCATCTCATTCCATTGCATTCCATTCTATTCCATTCCATTCCATTCAGGTTGATTCCATTCCATTCCATTCCATTCCATTCTATTAGGGTTGATTCCACTCCATTCCATTGCACTCCAGTCCATACCATACTGGGTGATTCCATTCCATTCCATTCCATTCCATTCCATTCCATTCCATTCCATTCGGGTGGATTCCATTCCATTCCATTCCATTAAATTCCATTCCTATCCATTCGGGTTGATTCCATTCCATTCCATTCCGCTCCATTCCATTCCATTCCATTCCATTCCATTCCATTCGGGTTGATTCGCTTCCATTCCATTCCATTCCCTTTGACTCCATTCCATTCCATTACATTACATTACATTACATTCCGGTTGATTGCATCCCATTCCATTCCATTCCATTCCATTCAGGTTGATTCCATTCCATTCCATTCCATTCCACTCCCTTCCATTCCATTCGTGTTGATTCCACTCCGTTCCATTCCATTCCATTCCATTCCATTCCATTCCATTCCATTCCATTCCATTCCATAAAGGTTGGTTCCATTCCATTCCATTCCATTTCATTCCATTCGGGTGGATTCCATTCCTTTCCATTCCATTCCATTCCATTCCAGTCCATTCGGGGTGATTCCATTTCATTCCATTCCGTTCCATTCCGTCCCATTCCTTTCCATTACATTACATTACATTCTGGTTGATTCGCTTCCATTCCATTCCATTCGGTTTGACTCCATTAAATTCCATTCCTTTACATTCCATTCCGGTTGTTTCCATCCCATTCCATTCCATTCCATTCCATTCCGTTCAGGTTGATTCCATTCCATTGTATTCTATTCGGGTTGATTCCATTCCATTCCATTCCATTCCACTCCGGTTGATTCCATCCCATTCCATTCCATTGCATTCCATTCCATTCCAATCGGGTTGATTCCATTCCATTCCTTTCCATTCCATTCCTTTCCATTCCTTTCCATTCCATTCCATTCGGGTGGAATCCACTCCATTCCATTCCATTCCATTCCATTACATTCCATTCCATTCCTTTCCATTCGGGTTGATTCCATTCCATTCCATTCCGTTCCATTCCATTCCATTCCATTCCATTCCATTCCATTACATTCGGGTTGATTTGCTTCCATTCCATTCCATTAGGTTTGACTCCATTCCATTCCATTCCATTACATTCCATTCCGGTTGATTCCATCCCATTCCATTGCATTCCATTCTATTCCATTCCATTCCATTCCATTCAGGTTGATTCCATTCCATTCCATTCCATTCCATTCTATTAGTGTTGATTCCCCTCCATTCCATTTCATTCCAGTCCATACCACACTGGGTGATTCCATTCCATTCCATTCCATTCCATTCATGTTGATTCCATTCCATTCATGTTGATTTCATTACATTCCAATCGAGTTTATTCCATTCCATTCCATTCCATTCCATTTGGGTAGATTCCATTCCATTCCATTCCATCCCATTGCATTCCATTCCATTTGGGCTGATTCCATTCCATTCCATTCCATTCCATTCAGGTTGATTCTATTCCTTTCCATTCCATTCCATTCCATTCTGGTTGATTCCGTTCCATTCCATTCCATTCCATTCCATTCGTATTGATTCCCTTCCATTCCATTCCATTCCATTACATTAGGGTTGATTCCATTCCATTCCATTCCATTCCATTCCATTCCATTCCATTCGTGTTGAATCCATTCCATTCCATTCCATTCCATTCCATTCCATTCCATTCCATTCTATTCAGTTTGATTCCCTTCCATTCCATTCCATTCCATTTAGTTCCATTCGCGTTGATTCCATTCCATTCCATTCCATTCCATTCGGGTTGATTCCATTCCATTCCATTCCATTCCTTTCCATTCGGGTTGATTCCATTCCATTCTTTCCATTCCATTCCTTTCCATTCCATTCCATTCGGGTGGATTCCATTCCATTCCATTCCATTAAATTCCATTCCTATCCATTCGGGTTGATTCCATTCCATTCCATTCCGCTCCATTCCATTCCATTCTATTCCATTCCATTACATTCGGGTTGATTCGCTTCCATTCCATTCCGTTCCCTTTTACTCCATTCCATTCCATTCCATTACATTACATTCCGGTTGATTCCATCCCATCCCATTCCATTCCATTCCATTCAGGTTGATTCCATTCCATTCCATTCCATTCCACTCCCTTCCATTCCATTCGTGTTGATTCCACTCCGTTCCATTGCATTCCATTCCATTCCATTCCATTCCACAAGTTTGGTACCATTCCATTCCATTCCATTTCATTCCATTCGGGTGGATTCCATTCCATTCCATTCCATTCCATTCCATTCCATTCCATTCCATTCCAGTCCATTCGGGTTGATTCCATTTCATTCCATTCCGTTCCATTCCGTCCCATTCCTTTCCATTACATTACATTACATTCTGGTTGATTCGCTTCCATTCCATTCCATTCGGTTTGACTCCATTAAATTCCATTCCTTTAAATTCCATTCCGGTTGTTTCCATCCCATTCCCTTCCATTCCATTCCATTCCATTCCGTTCAGGTTGATTCCATTCCATTGTATTCTATTCGGGTTGATTCCATTCCATTCCATTCCATTCCACTCCGGTTGATTCCATCCCATTCCATTCCATTGCATTCCATTCCATTCCAATCGGGTTGATTCCATTCCATTCCTTTCCATTCCATTCCTTTCCATTCCTTTCCATTCCATTCCATTCGGGTGGAATCCACTCCATTCCATTCCATTCCATTCCTTTCCATTCGGGTTGATTCCATTCCATTCCATTCCGTTCCATTCCATTCCATTCCATTACATTACATTCGTGTTGATTTGCTTCCATTCCATTCCATTAGGTTTGACTCCATTCCATTCCATTCCATTACATTCCATTCCGGTTGATTCCATCTCATTCCATTGCATTCCATTCTATTCCATTCCATTCCATTCAGGTTGATTCCATTCCATTCCATTCCATTCCATTCTATTAGGGTTGATTCCACTCCATTCCATTGCACTCCAGTCCATACCATACTGGGTGATTCCATTCCATTCCATTCCATTCCATTCCATTCCATTCCTTTCCATTCGGGTTGATTCCATTCCATTCCTTTCCATTCCATTCCATTCCATTCGAGTTGATTCCATTCCATTCCATTCCATTCCATTCGATTCCAGTTGATTCAATTCCATTCCTATCCATTCAATTCTTTCATTCCATTCCATTCCATTCGGGTTGACTCCATTCCATTGCATTCCATTCCATTCCATTCCATTCCATTCATGTTGATTCCATTCCATTCATGTTGATTTCATTACATTCCAATCGAGTTGATTCCATTCCATTCCATTCCATTCCATTTGGGTAGATTCCATTCCATTCCATTCCATCCCATTGCATTCCATTCCATTTGGGCTGATTCCATTCCATTACATTCCATTCCATTCAGGTTGATTCTATTCCTTTCCATTCCATTCCATTCCATTCTGGTTGATTCCGTTCCATTCCATTCCATTCCATTCCATTCGTATTGATTCCCTTCCATTCCATTCCATTCCATTACATTAGGGTTGATTCCATTCCATTCCATTCCATTCCATTCCATTCCATTCGTGTTGAATCCATTCCATTCCATTCCATTCCATTCCATTCCATGCCATTCTATTCAGGTTGGTTCTATTCCATTCCATTCCATTCCATTCCATTCCATTCGAGTTGTATCCATTCCATTCCATTCCATTACATTCCATTCCATTCCGGTTGATTCCATTCCATTCCATTCCATTCCATTCCGTTCCATTCCATACCATTCAGGTTGATTTCATTCCATTCCATTCCATTCCACTCCATTCCATTCCATTCCATTCCGGTGGATTCCTTTCCATTCCATCCCATTCCATTCCATTCCATTTTATTCAGTTTGATTCCATTCCATTCCATTCCATTCCTTTCCAATTCATTCCATTCCATTCCATTCCATTCCTTTCCATTTCATTCCATTCCATTCCATTCAGGTTGATGGCATTTCATTCCATTCCTTTCCATTCCATTTGGGTTGATTCCATCCCATTCCATTGCACTCTATTCCATTCCATTCCATTCCATTCTATACCATTCCATTCCATTCCATTCCATTCCACTCCAATCCCCTCCACTCCACTCCACCCAACCCCATTCCATTCCAATCTATTCCATTCGGTTTGATTCCATTCCATTCCATTCCATTCCATTCCATTCCATTCCACTTCATTCCATTCAATTCGGGTTGATTCCTTTCCATTCCATTCCATTACTTTCCATTCCATTCCATTCCGCTTGATTCCATTCCATTCCATTCCATTCTATTCGGTTTGATTCCATTCCATTCCATTCCATTCCATTGGGGTGATTCCATTCCATTCCATTTCAATCCATTCCATTCCTTTCCATTCCATTTTATTCGGGTTAATTCCATTCCATTCCATTCCATTCCATTCCGGTAGATTCCATTCCATTCCATTCCATTCCATTCCATTAGATTCCAATCCATTCCATTCCATTCGTGTTGATTCCATTCCATTCCATTCCATTTCATTCCATTGGGGTGATTCCATTCTTTTCCATTCCATTCCATTCCATTCCATTCTATTCGAGTTTATTCCATTCCATTACATTCCATTCCGGTTGATTCCATTCCATTCCATTCCATTCTATTCTATTCCATTCCAGTGGATTCCATTCCATTCCATTCCATTCCATTCCGGTGGATTCCATTCACTCCCATTCCATTCCATTCCATTTAATTCGGTTTGATTCCATTCCATTACATTCCATTCCATTCCTTTCCATTTCATTCCATTCCATTCCATTCGGGTTGATGGCATTTCATTCCATTCCTTTCCATTCCATTTGGGTTGATTCCATCCCATTCCATTGCACTCTATTCCATTCCATTCCATTCCATTCTATTCCATTCCATTCCATTCCACTCCAATCCCGTCCACTCCACTCCCCTCCATTCCATTCCAATCAATTCCATTCTTGTTGATTCCATTCCATTCCATTCCATTCCATTCCATTCCATTCCATTCCATTCCTTTCCATTCCATTCGGGTTGATTCCATTCCATTTCATTTCATTCCACTCCATTCCATTCCATTCCACTCCATTCCATTCCATTCGGGTTGATTCCTTTCCATTCCAGTCCATTCCTTTCCATTCCATTCCATTCCTGTTGATTCCATTCCATTCCATTCGGGTTGATTCCATTACATTCCATTCCATTCAATTGGGGTGATTCCACCCATTCCATTTCATTCCATTCCATTCCTTTCCATTCCATTTTTTTCGGGTTGATTCCATTCCATTACATTCCATTACATTCCGGTTGATTCCGTTCCATTCCATTTCATTCCATTCCATTCCATTCCGGTAGATTCCATTCCATTCCATTCCATTCCAATCCATTCCATTCGGGTTGATTCCTTTCCATTTCATTCCATTCCATGCCATTCTTGTTGATTGCATTTCATTCGATTCCATTCCATTCCCTTCCAATCCGATTGATTCCATTCCATTCCATTCTATTCCATTCCATTCCATTTCATTCGGGTTGATACCATTCCATTCCATTCCATTCCATTCCACTCCGTTCCATTCCATTCCATTGGGGTGATGCGATTCTATTCCGTTCCGTTCCATTCCATTCCATTCCATTCGGGTTGATTCCATTCCATTGCATTCCATTCGGATTGATTCCATTCCATTGCATTCCATTCGGATTGATTCCATTCCATTCCATTCCATTCCATTCTATTCCATTCCATTCCATTCCTTTTGATTCTATTCCATTCTATTCCATTCCATTCCATTCCATTCCATTCCATTTCGTTCCATTCGCGTTGATTCCATTTCATTCCATTCCATTCCATTTCATTCCATTCCATTCCATTCGGGTTGACTCCATTCCATTCCTTTCCATTCCATTCCTTTCCATTCCATTCCTTTCCATTCCATTCCATTCGGGTCATTCCATTCCATTCCATTCCATTCCATTCCATTCCATTCCTTTCCATTCGGGTTGATTCCATTCCATTCCATTCCGTTCCATTCCATCCCATTCCATTCAATTACATTCTGGTTGATTCGCTACCATTCCATTCCATTCGGTTTGACTCCATTCCATTGCATTCCATTACATTCCATTCCGGTTTTTTCCATCCCATTCCATTCCATTCCATTCCATTCAGGTTGATTCCATTCCATTCCATTGCATTTCATTCCATTCCATTCTGGTTGATTCCATTCCACTCCATTCCGTTCAGTTTGATTCCATTCCAATCCATTCCATTACATTCCATTGCATTCCATTCTATTCCATTCAGGTTGATTCCATTCCATTCCATTCCATTCAATTGGGGTGATTCCATTCCATTCCATTTCATTCCATTCCATTCCTTTCCATTCCATTTTATTCGGGTTGATTCCAATCCATTGCATTCCATTCCATTCCAGTTGATTCCTTTCCATTCCATTCCATTCCATTCCATTCCGATAGATTCCATTCCATTCCATTCCATTCCAATCCATTCCATTCGTGTTGATTCCATTTCATTCGATTCCATTCCATTCCATTCAGGTTGATTCCATTCCACTCCATTCCATTCAGTTTGATTCCATTCCAATCCATTCCATTACATTCCATTGCATTCCATTCCATTCCATTCTATTCGGGTTGATTCCATTCCATTCAATTCCATTCGGCTTGACTCCGTTCCATTCCATTCCATTCCATTACATTACATTCCGATTGACCCCATTCCATTCCATTCTATTCCATTCCATTCCATTCCATTCCATTCCATTCCATTCGGGTTGATTCCATTCCATTCCATTCCTTTCCACTCCATTCCATTCGTGTTGATTCCATTCCATTCCATTCCATTGGGGTGATTCCATTCTATTGATTCCATTCCATTCCATTCCATTCTATTCGGGTTGATTCCATTCCATTCCATTCCATTCGGGTTGATTCCATTCCATTCAATTCCATTCCATTCCATTGCATTCCATTCCATTCAGTTTGATTCCTTTTCTTTCCATTCCATTCCATTTAGTTCCATTCGCGTTGATTCCATTCCATTCCATTCCATTCCATTCGGGTGGATTCCATTCCATTCCATTCGGGTTGACTCCATTCCATTGCATTCCATTCCATTCCATTCCATTCCATTCATGTTGATTCCATTCCATTCATGTTGATTTCATTACATTCCAATCGAGTTGATTCCATTCCATTCCATTCCATTCCATTTGGGTAGATTCCATTCCATTCCATTCCATCCCATTGCATTCCATTCCATTTGGGCTGATTCCATTCCATTACATTCCATTCCATTCAGGTTGATTCTATTCCTTTCCATTCCATTCCATTCCATTCTGGTTGATTCCGTTCCATTCCATTCCATTCCATTCCATTCGTATTGATTCCCTTCCATTCCATTCCATTCCATTACATTAGGGTTGATTCCATTCCATTCCATTCCATTCCATTCCATTCCATTCGTGTTGAATCCATTCCATTCCATTCCATTCCATTCCATTCCATGCCATTCTATTCAGGTTGGTTCTATTCCATTCCATTCCATTCCATTCCATTCCATTCGAGTTGTATCCATTCCATTCCATTCCATTACATTCCATTCCATTCCGGTTGATTCCATTCCATTCCATTCCATTCCATTCCATTCCATTCGGGTTGACTCTATTCCATTGCATTCAATTCCATTCCATTCCGTTCCATTCCATACCATTCAGGTTGATTTCATTCCATTCCATTCCATTCCACTCCATTCCATTCCATTCCATTCCATTCCATTCCGGTGGATTCCTTTCCATTCCATCCCATTCCATTCCATTCCATTTTATTCAGTTTGATTCCATTCCATTCCATTCCATTCCTTTCCAATTCATTCCATTCCATTCCATTCCATTCCTTTCCATTTCATTCCATTCCATTCCATTCAGGTTGATGGCATTTCATTCCATTCCTTTCCATTCCATTTGGGTTGATTCCATCCCATTCCATTGCACTCTATTCCATTCCATTCCATTCCATTCTATACCATTCCATTCCATTCCATTCCATTCCACTCCAATCCCCTCCACTCCACTCCACCCAACTCCATTCCATTCCAATCTATTCCATTCGGTTTGATTCCATTCCATTCCATTCCATTCCATTCCATTCCACTTCATTCCATTCAATTCGGGTTGATTCCTTTCCATTCCATTCCATTACTTTCCATTCCATTCCATTCCGCTTGATTCCATTCCATTCCATTCCATTCTATTCGGTTTGATTCCATTCCATTCCATTCCATTCCATTGGGTTGATTCCATTCCATTCCATTTCAATCCATTCCATTCCTTTCCATTCCATTTTATTCGGGTTAATTCCATTCCATTCCATTCCATTCCATTCCGGTAGATTCCATTCCATTCCATTCCATTCCATTCCATTAGATTCCAATCCATTCCATTCCATTCGTGTTGATTCCATTCCATTCCATTCCATTTCATTCCATTGGGGTGATTCCATTCTTTTCCATTCCATTCCATTCCATTCCATTCTATTCGAGTTTATTCCATTCCATTACATTCCATTCCGGTTGATTCCATTCCATTCCATTCCATTCTATTCTATTCCATTCCAGTGGATTCCATTCCATTCCATTCCATTCCATTCCGGTGGATTCCATTCACTCCCATTCCATTCCATTCCATTTAATTCGGTTTGATTCCATTCCATTACATTCCATTCCATTCCTTTCCATTTCATTCCATTCCATTCCATTCGGGTTGATGGCATTTCATTCCATTCCTTTCCATTCCATTTGGGTTGATTCCATCCCATTCCATTGCACTCTATTCCATTCCATTCCATTCCATTCTATTCCATTCCATTCCATTCCACTCCAATCCCGTCCACTCCACTCCCCTCCATTCCATTCCAATCAATTCCATTCTTGTTGATTCCATTCCATTCCATTCCATTCCATTCCATTCCATTCCATTCCATTCCTTTCCATTCCATTCGGGTTGATTCCATTCCATTTCATTTCATTCCACTCCATTCCATTCCATTCCACTCCATTCCATTCCATTCGGGTTGATTCCTTTCCATTCCAGTCCATTCCTTTCCATTCCATTCCATTCCTGTTGATTCCATTCCATTCCATTCGGGTTGATTCCATTACATTCCATTCCATTCAATTGGGGTGATTCCACCCATTCCATTTCATTCCATTCCATTCCTTTCCATTCCATTTTTTTCGGGTTGATTCCATTCCATTACATTCCATTACATTCCGGTTGATTCCGTTCCATTCCATTTCATTCCATTCCATTCCATTCCGGTAGATTCCATTCCATTCCATTCCATTCCAATCCATTCCATTCGGGTTGATTCCTTTCCATTTCATTCCATTCCATGCCATTCTTGTTGATTGCATTTCATTCGATTCCATTCCATTCCCTTCCAATCCGATTGATTCCATTCCATTCCATTCTATTCCATTCCATTCCATTTCATTCGGGTTGATACCATTCCATTCCATTCCATTCCATTCCACTCCGTTCCATTCCATTCCATTGGGGTGATGCGATTCTATTCCGTTCCGTTCCATTCCATTCCATTCCATTCGGGTTGATTCCATTCCATTGCATTCCATTCGGATTGATTCCATTCCATTGCATTCCATTCGGATTGATTCCATTCCATTCCATTCCATTCCATTCTATTCCATTCCATTCCATTCCTTTTGATTCTATTCCATTCTATTCCATTCCATTCCATTCCATTCCATTCCATTTCGTTCCATTCGCGTTGATTCCATTTCATTCCATTCCATTCCATTTCATTCCATTCCATTCCATTCGGGTTGACTCCATTCCATTCCTTTCCATTCCATTCCTTTCCATTCCATTCCTTTCCATTCCATTCCATTCGGGTCATTCCATTCCATTCCATTCCATTCCATTCCATTCCATTCCTTTCCATTCGGGTTGATTCCATTCCATTCCATTCCGTTCCATTCCATCCCATTCCATTCAATTACATTCTGGTTGATTCGCTACCATTCCATTCCATTCGGTTTGACTCCATTCCATTGCATTCCATTACATTCCATTCCGGTTTTTTCCATCCCATTCCATTCCATTCCATTCCATTCAGGTTGATTCCATTCCATTCCATTGCATTTCATTCCATTCCATTCTGGTTGATTCCATTCCACTCCATTCCGTTCAGTTTGATTCCATTCCAATCCATTCCATTACATTCCATTGCATTCCATTCTATTCCATTCAGGTTGATTCCATTCCATTCCATTCCATTCAATTGGGGTGATTCCATTCCATTCCATTTCATTCCATTCCATTCCTTTCCATTCCATTTTATTCGGGTTGATTCCAATCCATTGCATTCCATTCCATTCCAGTTGATTCCTTTCCATTCCATTCCATTCCATTCCATTCCGATAGATTCCATTCCATTCCATTCCATTCCAATCCATTCCATTCGTGTTGATTCCATTTCATTCGATTCCATTCCATTCCATTCAGGTTGATTCCATTCCACTCCATTCCATTCAGTTTGATTCCATTCCAATCCATTCCATTACATTCCATTGCATTCCATTCCATTCCATTCTATTCGGGTTGATTCCATTCCATTCAATTCCATTCGGCTTGACTCCGTTCCATTCCATTCCATTCCATTACATTACATTCCGATTGACCCCATTCCATTCCATTCTATTCCATTCCATTCCATTCCATTCCATTCCATTCCATTCGGGTTGATTCCATTCCATTCCATTCCTTTCCACTCCATTCCATTCGTGTTGATTCCATTCCATTCCATTCCATTGGGGTGATTCCATTCTATTGATTCCATTCCATTCCATTCCATTCTATTCGGGTTGATTCCATTCCATTCCATTCCATTCGGGTTGATTCCATTCCATTCAATTCCATTCCATTCCATTCCATTCCATTCTATTCAGTTTGATTCCTTTTCTTTCCATTCCATTCCATTTAGTTCCATTCGCGTTGATTCCATTCCATTCCATTCCATTCCATTCGGGTGGATTCCATTCCATTCCGTTCCTTTCCATTCCATTCCTTTCGATTCGGGTTGATTCCATTCCATTCCATTCTTTTCCATTCCATTCCATTCCATTCCATTCCATTCCATTCCATTACATTCGGGTTGATTCGCTTCCATTCCATTCCGTTCCCTTTGACTCCATTCCATTCCAGTACATTACATTACATTCCGGTTGATTCCATCCCATTCCATTCCATTCAGGTTGATTCCATTCCATTCCATTCCATTCCATTCCCTTCCATTCCATTCGTGTTGATTCCATTCCGTTCCATTCCATTCCATTCCATTCCATTCCACTCAGGTTGGTTCCATTCCATTCCATTCCATTCCATTCCATTCCATTCAGTTTCGTTCCATTCCATTCCATTCCATTCCATTCCATTCCATTCCATTCCATTCGAGTTGATTCCATTCCATTCCATTCCATTCCATTCCATTCCAGTTGATTCAATTCCATTCCTTTCCATTCAATTCCTTTCATTCCATTCCATTCCATTCGGGTTGACTCCATTCCATTGCATTCCATTCCATTCCATTCCATTCCATTCATATAGATTCCATTCCATTCATGTTGATTTCATTACATTCCAATCGAGTTGATTCCATTCCATTCCATTCCATTCCATTTGGGAAGATTCCATTCCATTCCATTCCATCCCATTGCATTCCATTCCATTTGGGCCGATTCCATTCCATTACATTCCATTCCATTCAGGTTGATTCTATTCCTTTCCATTCCATTTCATTCCATTCTGGTTGATTCCGTTCCATGCCATTCCATTCCATTCCATTAGGGTTGATTCCATTGCATTCCATTCCATTCCATTCCATTCCATTCGTGTTGAATCCATTCCATTCCATTCCATTCCATTCCATTCCATTCCATTCCATTCCATTCCATGACATTCCATTCAGGTTGGTTCTATTCCATTCCATTCCATTCCGTTCCATTCCATTCGAGTTGTATCCATTCCATTCCATTCCATTACATTCCATTCCATTCCGATTGATTCCATTCCATTCCATACCATAGCATTCCATTCAGGTTGGTTCCATTCCATTCCATTCCATTGCATTCCATTCCATTCCATTCGAGTTGTATCCATTCCATTCCATTCCATTCTATTCCGGTTGATTCCATTCCATTCCATTCCATTCCATTCCATTCCATTCCATTCCATTCCATTCGGGTTGACTCTATTCCATTCCATTCCATTCCATTCCATTCCATTCCATTCCATTCCATTCCATACCATTCAGGTTGATTTCATTCCATTCCATTCCATTCCATTCCGTTGGATTCCTTTCCATTCCATCCCATTCCTTTCCATTCCATTTTATTCGGTTTGATTCCATTGCATTCCATTCCATTCCATTCCATTCCTTTCCAATTCATTCCATTCCATTCCATTCCATTCCTTTCCATTTTATTCCATTCCATTCCATTCAGGTTGATGGCATTTCATTCCATTCCTTTCCATTCCATTTGGGTTGATTCCATCCCATTCCATTGCACTCTATTCCATTCCATTCCATTCCATTCTATTCCATTCCATTCCATTTGTGTTGATTCCATCCCATTCCATTGCACTCTATTCCATTCCATTCCATTCCATTCTATTCCATTCCATTCCATTCCATTCAACTCCAATCCCCTCCACTCCAATCCACTCCACTCCATTCCATTCCAATCAATTCCATTCGGTTTGATTCCATTCCATTCCATTCCATTCCATTCCACTTCATTCCATTCAATTCGGGTTGATTCCTTTCCATTCCATTCCATTACTTTCCATTCCTTTCCATTCCGCTTGATTCCATTCCATTCCATTCCATTCTATTCGGTTTGATTCCATTCCATTCCATTTCATTCCATTCCATTCCTTTCCATTCCATTTTATTCGGGTTGATTCCATTCCATTCCATTCCATTCCATTCCGGTAGGTTCCATTCCATTCCATTCCATTCCATTAGATTCCAATCCATTCCATTCGGGTTGATTCCTTTCCATTCCATTCCATTCCATTCGGGTGGATTCCATTCCATTCCATTCCGTTCGTGTTGATTCCATTTCATTCGATTCCATTCCATTCCATTCCATTCCGATTGATTCCATTCCATTCCATTCCATTCTATTCCATTCCATTCCATTCCATTCCATTCGCGTTGATTCCATTCCATTCCATTCCATTCCATTCCATTCCATTCCATTCCGTTCCATTCCATTCCATTGGGGTGATTCGATACTATTCCGTTCCGTTCCATTCCATTCCATTCCATTCCTTTCCATTCCATTCGGGTTGACTCCATTCCTTTCCATTCCATTCGGGTTGCTTTCATTCCATTCCATTCCATTCCATTCCATTCCATTCCATTCCATTCCATTCCATTCCTCTCCATTCCTTTTGATTCTATTCCATTCCATTCCATTCCATTCCATTCCATTCTATTCAGTTTGATTCCCTTCCATTCCATTCCATTCCATTTATTTCCATTCGCGTTGATTCCATTCCATTCCATTCCATTCCATTCGGGTGGATTCCATTCCATTCCATTCCATTCCATTCCATTCCATTCCATTCCATTCCATTCCATTCGGGTTGATTCCATTCCATTCCTTTCCATTCCATTCCTTTCCATTCCATTCCATTCGGTTTGATTCCATTCCACTACATTCCATTAAATTCCATTCCTATCCTTTCGGGTTGATTCCATTCCATTCCATTCCGCTCCATTCCATTCCATTCCATTCCATTACATTACATTACATTCGGGTTGATTCGCTTCCATTCCATTCCGTTCCCTTTGACTCCATTCCATTCCAATCCATTCCATTACATTCCGGTTGATGCCATCCCATTCCATTCCATTCCATTCCATTCAGGTTGATTCCATTCCATTCCCTTCCATTCCATTCCATTCCCTTCGATTCCATTCGTGTTGATTGCACTCCGTTCCATTCCATTCCATTCCATTCCATTCCATATAGGTTGGTTCCATTCCATTCCATTCCATTTCATTCCATTCGGGTGGATTCCATTCCATTCCATTCCATTCCATTCCATTCCATTCCAGTCCATTCGGGTTGATTCCATTCCATTCCATTCCATTCGGGTTGATTCCGTTCCATTCCTTTCCATTCCATTCCTTTCCATTCCATTCCATTCGGGTGGATTCCATTCCATTCCATTCCATTCCATTCCATTCCATTCCATTCCTTTCCATTCGGGTTGATTCCATTCCATTCCATTCCATTCCATTCCATTCAATTCCATTCCATTACATTACATTCGGGTTGATTCGCTTCCATTCCATTCCGTTCCCTTTGACTCCATTCCATTCCATTCCATTACATTCCGGTTGATTCCATCCCATTCCATTCCATTCCATTCCATTCAGGTTGACTCCATTCCATTCCCTATCATTCCATTCGTGTTGATTCCATTCCGTTCCATTCCATTCCATTCCATTCCATTCCATTCCATTCCATTCAGGTTGGTTCCATTCCATTCCATTCCATTTCATTCCATTCGGGTGGATTCCATTCCATTCCATTCCGTTCCATTCCATTCCATTCCATTCCATTCGGGTTGCTTCCATTCCATTCCATTCCGTTCCATTCCGTCCCATTCCATTCCATTCCATTACATTACATTCTGGTTGATTCGCTTCCATTCCATTCCATTCGGTTTGACTCCATTAAATTCCATTCCTTTACATTCCATTCCGGTTGTTTCCATCCCATTCCATTCCATTCCATTCCATTCCGTTCAGGTTGATTCCATTCCATTCCATTCCATTCATTTCAGGTTGATTCCATTCCACTCCATTACGTTCAGATTGATTCCATTCCAATCCATTCCATGCCATTCCATTCCATTCCATTGCATTCCATTCTATTCCATTCAGGTTGATTCCATTCCATTGTATTCTATTCGGGTTGATTGCATTCCATTCCATTCCATTCCACTCCGGTTGATTCCATCCCACTCCATTCCGTTGCATTCCATTCCATTCCAATCGGGTTGATTCCATTCCATTCCTTTCCATTCCATTCCTTTCCATTCCTTTCCATTCCATTCCATTCGGGTGGAATCCACTCCATTCCATTCCATTCCATTCCATTCCATTCCATTCCATTCCTTTCCATTCGGGTTGATTCCATTCCATTCCATTCCGTTGCATTCCATTCCATTACATTCCATTACATTACATTCGGGTTGATTTGCTTCCATTCCATTCCATTAGGTTTGACTCCATTCCATTCCGTTCCATTACATTCCATTCCGGTTGATTCCATCCCATTCCATTGCATTCCATTCTATTCCATTCCATTCCATTCCATTCAGGTTGATTCCATTCCATTCCATTCCATTCCATTCTATTAGGGTTGATTCCCCTCCATTCCATTGCATTCAAGTCCATACCATACTGGGTGATTCCATTCCATTCCATTCCATTCCATTCCATTCATGTTGATTCCATTCCATTCATGTTGATTTCATTACATTCCAATCGAGTTTATTCCATTCCATTCCATTCCATTCCATTTGGGTAGATTCCATTCCATTCCATTCCATCCCATTGCATTCCATTCCATTTGGGCTGATTCCGTTCCATTACATTCCATTCCATTCAGGTTGATTCTATTCTTTTCCATTCCATTCTATTCCATTCTGGTTGATTCCGTTCCATTCCATTCCATTCCATTCCATTCGTATTGATTCCCTTCCATTCCATTCCATTCCATTACATTAGGGTTGATTCCATTCCATTCCATTCCATTCCATTCCATTCCATTCGTGTTGAATCCATTCCATTCCATTCCATTCCATTCCATTCCATTCTATTCAGTTTGATTCCCTTCCATTCCATTCCATTCCATTTAGTTCCATTCGCGTTGATTCCATTCCATTCCATTCCATTCGGGTTGATTCCATTCCATTCCATTCCATTCCATTCCATTCCATTCCATTCCATTCAATTTGGGTTGATTCCATTCCATTCTTTCCATTCCATTCCTTTCCATTCCATTCCATTCGGGTGGATTCCATTCCATTCCATTCCATTAAATTCCATTCCTATCCATTCGGGTTGATTCCATTCCATTCCATTCCGCTCCATTCCATTCCATACTATTCCATTCCATTACATTCGGGTTGATTCGCTTCCATTCCATTCCGTTCCCTTTTACTCCATTCCATTCCATTCCATTCCATTACATTCCGGTTGATTCCTTCCCATTCCATTCCATTCCATTCCATTCAGGTTGATTCCATTCCATTCCATTCCATTCCACTCCCTTCCATTCCATTCGTGTTGATTCCACTCCGTTCCATTCCATTCCATTCCATTCCATTCCATTCCATTCCATTCCACAAAGGTTGGTTCCATTCCATTCCATTCCATTTCATTCCATTCGGGTGGATTCCATTCCTTTCCATTCCATTCCATTCCATTCCATTCGGGTTGATTCCATTTCATTCAATTCCGTTCCATTCTGTCCCATTCCTTTCCATTACATTACATTACATTCTGGTTGATTCGCTTCCATTCCATTCCATTCGGTTTGACTCCATTAAATTCCATTCCTTTACATTCCATTCCGGTTGTTTCCATCCCATTCCATTCCATTCCATTCCATTCCATTCAGGTTGATTCCATTCCATTGTATTCTATTCGGGTTGATTCCATTCCATTCCATTCCATTCCACTCCGGTTGATTCCATCCCATTCCATTCCATTGCATTCCATTCCATTCCAATCGGGTTGATTCCATTCCATTCCTTTCCATTCCATTCCTTTCCATTCCTTTCCATTCCATTCCATTCGTGTGGAATCCACTCCATTCCATTCCATTCCATTCCATTCCATTCCTTTCCTTTCGGGTTGATTCCATTCCATTCCATTCCGTTCCATTCCATTCCATTCCATTCCATTACATTACATTCGTGTTGATTTGCTTCCATTCAATTCCATTAGGTTTGACTCCATTCCATTCCATTCCATTCCATTACATTCCATTCCGGTTGATTCCATCTCATTCCATTGCAATCCATTCTATTCCATTCCATTCCATTCAGGTTGATTCCATTCCATTCCATTCCATTCCATTCTATTAGGGTTGATTCCACTCCATTCCATTGCACTCCAGTCCATACCATACTGGGTGATTCCATTCCATTCCATTCCATTCCATTCCATTCCATTCCATTCCATTCCATTCCATTCCTTTCCATTCGGGTTGATTCCATTCCATTCCTTTCCATTCCATTCCATTCCATTCGAGTTGATTCCATTCCATTCCATTCCATTCCATTCGATTCCAGTTGATTCAATTCCATTCCAATCCATTCAATTCCTTTCATTCCATTCCATTCCATTCGGGTTGACTCCATTCCATTGCATTCCATTCCATTCCATTCCATTCATGTTGATTCCATTCCATTCATGTTGATTTCATTACATTCCAATCGAGTTGATTCCATTCCATTCCATTCCATTCCATTTGGGTAGATTCCATTCCATTCCATTCCATGCCATTGCATTC
The DNA here is from genome assembly GCF_029289425.2 of Pan paniscus. Taxonomy (NCBI): domain Eukaryota; kingdom Metazoa; phylum Chordata; class Mammalia; order Primates; family Hominidae; genus Pan; species Pan paniscus. Next base: position 61,798,108 of record NC_073260.2, read on the forward strand.
CATTCCATTTGGGCTGATTCCATTCCATTACATTCCATTCCATTCAGGTTGATTCTATTCCTTTCCATTCCATTCCATTCCATTCTGGTTGATTCCGTTCCATTCCATTCCATTCCATTCCATTCGTATTGATTCCCTTCCATTCCATTACATTCCATTACATTAGGGTTGATTCCATTCCATTCCATTCCATTCCATTCCATTCGTGTTGAATCCATTCCATTCCATTCCATTCCATTCCATTCCATGCCATTCTATTCAGGTTGGTTCTATTCCATTCCATTCCATTCCATTCGAGTTGTATCCATTCCATTCCATTCCATTACATTCCATTCCATTCCAGTTGATTCCATTCCATTCCATTCCATTCCATTCCATTCCGGTTGACTCTATTCCATTGCATTCAATTCCATTCCATTCCATTCCATTCCATTCCATTCCATTCCATTCCGTTCCATTCAATACCATTCAGGTTGATTTCATTCCATTCTATTCCATTCCACTCCATTCCATTCCATTCCATTCCTTTCCGGTGGTTTCCTTTCCTTTCCATCCCATTCCATTCCATTCCATTTTATTCAGTTTGATTCCATTCCATTCCATTCCATTCCTTTCCAATTCATTGCATTCCATTCCATTCCATTCCTTTCCATTTCATTCCATTCCATTCCATTCAGGTTGATGGCATTTCATTCCATTCCTTTCCATTCCATTTGGGTTGATTCCATCCCATTCCATTGCACTCTATTCCATTCCATTCCATTCCATTCTATACCATTCCATTCCATTCCATTCCACTCCAATCCCCTCCACTCCACTCCACCCAACTCCATTCCATTCCAATCTATTCCATTCGGTTTGATTCCATTCCATTCCATTCCATTCCATTCCATTCCATTCCATTCCACTTCATTCCATTCAATTCGGGTTGATTCCTTTCCATTCCATTCCATTACTTTCCATTCCATTCCATTCCGCTTGATTCCATTCCATTCCATTCCATTCTATTCGGTTTGATTCCATTCCATTCCATTCCATTCCATTCCATTGGGGTGATACCATACCATTCCATTTCATTCCATTCCATTCCTTTCCATTCCATTTTATTCGGGTTAATTCCATTCCATTCCATTCCATTCCATTCCGGTAGATTCCATTCCATTCCATTCCATTCCATTCCATTAGATTCCAATCCATTCCATTCGGGTTGATTCCTTTCCATTCCATTCCATTCCATTCCATTCCATTCCATTCCATTCCATTGGGGTGATTCGATACAATTCCGTTCCGTTCCACTCCATTCCATTCCATTCCTTTCCATTCCATTCGGGTTGACTCCATTCCATTCCATTCCATTCGGGTTGCTTTCATTCCATTCCATTCAATTCCATTCCATTCCATTCCACTGCATTCCTTTTGATTCTATTCCATTCCATTCCATTCCATTCCATTCCATTTCATTCTATTCAGTTTGATTCCCTTCCATTCCATTCCATTCCATTTAGTTCCATTCGCGTTGATTCCATTCCATTCCATTCCATTCCATTCCATTGCATTCGTGTTGATTCCATTCCATTCCTTTCCATTCCATTCCATTCCATTGGGGTGATTCCATTCTTTTCCATTCCATTCCATTCCATTCTATTCGAGTTGATTCCATTCCATTACATTCCATTCCCGTTGATTCCATTGCATTCCATTCCATTCTATTCCATTCCATTCCAGTGGATTCCGTTCCATTCCATTCCATTCCATTCCGGTGGATTCCATTCACTCCCATTCCATTCCATTCCATCTTATTCGGTTTGATTCCATTCCATTCCATTCCATTCCATTCCTTTCCATTCCATTCCATTCCATTCCATTCCGTTCAGGTTGATTCCATTCCATTGTATTCTATTCGGGTTGATTCCATTCCATTCCATTCCATTCCACTCCGGTTGATTCCATCCCATTCCATTCCATTGCATTCCATTCAATTCCAATCGGGTTGATTCTATTCCATTCCTTTCCATTCCATTCCTTTCCATTCCTTTCCATTCCATTCCATTCGGGTGGAATCCACTCCATTCCATTCCATTCCATTCCATTCCATTCCATTCCATTCCATTCCATTCCTTTCCATTCGGGTTGATTCCATTCCATTCCATTCCGTTTCATTCCATTCCATTCTATTAGGGTTGATTCGACTCCATTCCATTGCATTCCAGTCCATACCATACTGGGTGATTCCATTCCATTCCATTCCATTCCATTCAATTTCATTCCTTTCCATTCGGGTTGATTCCATTCCATTCCTTTCCATTCCATTCCATTCCATTTGTGTTGATTCCATTCCATTCCCTTCCATTCCATTCCATTTGGGTGATTCCATTCTTTTCCATTCCATTCCATTCCATTCTATTCGAGTTGATTCCATTCCATTACATTCCATTCCGGTGGATTCCATTCCATTCCATTCCATTCCATTCCGGTGGAATCCATTCACTCCCATTCCATTCCATTCCATCTTATTCGGTTTCATTCCATTCCATTCCATTCCATTCCATTCCTTTCCATTTCATTCCATTACATTCCATTTGGGTTGATGGCATTTCATTCTATTCCTTTCCATTCCATTTGGGTTGATTCCATTACATTCCATTACACTATATTCCATTCCATTCCATTCCATTCTATTCCATTCCATTCCATTCCATTGCATTCCATTCCATTCCAATCGGGTTGATTCAATTCCATTCCTTTCCATTCCATTCCTTTCCATTCCATTCCATTCGGGTGGAATCCACTCCATTCCATTCCATTCCATTCCATTCCATTACATTACATTCGGGTTGATTCGCTTCCATTCCATTCCATTAGGTTTGATTCCATTCCATTCCATTCCATTCCATTCCATTCCGGTTGATTCCATCCCATTACATTGCATTCCATTCCATTCCATTCAGGTTGATTCCTTTCCATTCCATTCCATTCCATTCCATTCCATTCTATTAGGGTTGATTCCACTCCATTCCATTGCATTCCAGTCCATACCATACTGGGTGATTCCATTCCATTCCATTCCATTCCATTCCATTCCATTCCATTCCAATCCATTCGGGTTGATTCCATTCCATTCCTTTCCATTCCATTCCATTCCATTCGTGTTGATTCCATTCCATTCCATTCCATTCCATTCCATTGGGGTGATTCCATTCTTTTCCATTCCATTCCATTCCATTCTATTCGAGTTGATTCCATTCCATTACATTCCATTCCGGTTGATTCCATTCCATTCCATTCCATTCTATTCTATTCCATTCCAGTGGATTCCATTCCATTCCATTCCGGTGGATTCCATTCACTCCCATTCCATTCCATTCCATTTAATTCGGTTTGATTCCATTCCATTACATTCCATTCCATTCCTTTCCATTTCATTCCATTCCATTCCATTCGGGTTGATGGCATTTCATTCCATTCCTTTCCATTCCATTTGGGTTGATTCCATCCCATTCCATTGCACTCTATTCCATTCCATTCCATTCCATTCTATTCCATTCCATTCCATTCCATTCCATTCCACTCCAATCCCGTCCACTCCACTCCCCTCCATTCCATTCCAATCAATTCCATTCTTGTTGATTCCATTCCATTCCATTCCATTCCATTCCATTCCATTCGGGTTGATTCCATTCCATTTCATTTCATTCCATTCCATTCCATTCCATTCCACTCCATTCCATTCCATTCGGGTTGATTCCTTTCCATTCCAGTCCATTCCTTTCCATTCCATTCCATTCCTGTTGATTCCATTCCTTTCCATTCGGGTTGATTCCATTCCATTCCATTCCATTCAATTGGGGTGATTCAACCCATTCCATTTCATTCCATTCCATTCCTTTCCATTCCATTTTTTTCGGGTTGATTCCATTCCATTACATTCCATTCCATTCCGGTTGATTCCGTTCCATTCCATTTCATTCCATTCCATTCCATTCCGGTAGATTCCATTCCATTCCATTCCATTCCAATCCTTTGCATTCGGGTTGATTCCTTTAAATTCCATTCCATTCCATGCCATTCGTGTTGATTGCATTTCATTCGATTCCATTCCATTCCCTTCCATTCCGATTGATTCCCTTCCATTCCATTCTATTCCATTCCATTCCATTTCATTCGGGTTGATACCATTCCATTCCATTCCATTCCATTCCATTCCATTCCACTCCGTTCCATTCCATTCCATTGGGGTGATGCGATTCTATTCCGTTCCGTTCCATTCCATTCCATTCCATTCGGGTTGATTCCACTCCATTGCATTCCATTCGGATTGATTCCATTCCATTGCATTCCATTCGGATTGATTCCATTCCATTCTATTCCATTCCATTCCATTCCTTTTGATTCTATTCCATTCTATTCCATTGCATTCCATTCCATTCCATTCCATTTCGTTCCATTCGCGTTGATTCCATTTCATTCCATTCCATTCCATTTCATCCCATTCCATTCCATTCGGGTTGACTCCATTCCATTCCTTTCCATTCCATTCCTTTCCATTCCATTCCTTTCCATTCCATTCGGGTCATTCCATTCCATTCCATTCCATTCCATTCCATTCCATTCCTTTCCATTCGGGTTGATTCCATTCCATTCCATTCCGTTCCTTTCCATCCCATTCCATTCCATTACATTCTGGTTGATTCGCTACCATTCCATTCCATTCGGTTTGACTCCATTCCATTGCATTCCATTACATTCCATTCCGGTTTTTTCCGTCCCATTCCATTCCATTCCATTCCATTCAGGTTGATTCCATTCCATTCCATTCCATTTCTTTCCATTCCATTCTGGTTGATTCCATTCCACTCCACTCCGTTCAGTTTGATTCCATTCCAATCCATTCCATTACATTCCATTGCATTCCATTCTATTCCATTCAGGTTGATTGCATTCCATTCCATTCCATTGAATTGGGTTGATTCCATTCCATTCCATTTCATTCCATTCCATTCCTTTCCATTCCATTTTATTCGGGTTGATTCCAATCCATTGCATTCCATTCCATTCCAGTTGATTCCGTTCCATTCCATTCCATTCCATTCCATTCCGATTGATTCCATTCCATTCCATTCCATTCTATTCCATTCCATTCCATTTCATTCGGGTTGATTCCATTCCATTCCATTCCACTCCGTTCCATTCCATTCCATTGGGGTGATGCGATTCTATTCCGTTACGATCCATTCCATTCCATTCCATTCTGGTTGATTCCATTCCATTGCATTCCATTCAGTTTGATTCCTTTCCATTCCATTCCATTCCATTTCGTTCCATTCGCGTTGATTCCATTCCATTCCATTCCATTCCATTCCATTCCATTCCATTCGGGTGGATTCCATTCCATTCCGTTCCTTTCCATTCCATTCCTTTCGATTCGCGTTGATTCCATTCCATTCCATTCTTTTCCATTCCAATCCATTCCATTCCATTCCATTACATTCCATTACATTCGGGTTGATTCGCTTCCATTCCATTCCGTTCCCTTTGACTCCATTCCATTCCAGTACATTACATTACATTCCGGTTGATTCCATCCCATTCCATTCCATTCAGGTTGATTCCATTCCATTCCATTCCATTCCATTCCATTCCCTTCCATTCCATTCGTGTTGATTCCATTCCGTTCCATTTCATTCCATTCCATTCCATTCCATTCCACTCAGGTTGGTTCCATTCCATTCCATTCCATTCCATTCCATTCCATTCAGTTTCGTTCCATTCCATTCCATTCCATTACATTCCATTCCATTCCATTCGAGTTCATTCCATTCCATTCCATTCCATTCCATTCCAGTTGATTCAATTCCATTCCTTTCCATTCAATTCCTTTCATTCCATTCCATTCCATTCGGGTTGACTCCATTCCATTGCATTCCATTCCATTCCATTCCATTCCATTCATATTGATTCCATTCCATTCATGTTGATTTCATTACATTCCAATCGAGTTGATTCCATTCCATTCCATTCCATTCCATTTGGGTAGATTCCATTCCATTCCATTCCATCCCATTGCATTCCATTCCATTTGGGCCGATTCCATTCCATTACATTCCATTCCATTCAGGTTGATTCTATTCCTTTCCATTCCATTTCATTCCATTCTTGTTGATTCCGTTCCATGCCATTCCATTCCATTCCATTAGGGTTGATTCCATTGAATTCCATTCCATTCCATTCCATTCCATTCGTGTTGAATCCATTCTATTCCATTCCATTCCATTCCATTCCATTCCATTCCATTCCATGACATTCCATTCAGGTTGGTTCTATTCCTTTCCATTCCATTCCGTTCCATTCCATTCGAGTTGTATCCATTCCATTCCATTCCATTACATTCCATTACATTCCGATTGATTCCATTCCATTCCATACCATACCATTCCATTCACGTTGGTTCCATTCCATTCCATTCCATTGCATTCCATTCCATTCCATTCCATTCGAGTTGTATCCATTCCATTCCATTCCACTCCATTCCATTCTATTCCGGTTGATTCCATTCCATTCCATTCCATTCCATTCCATTCCATTCCATTCGTGTTGACTCTATTCCATTCCATTCCATTCCATTCCATTCCATTCCATTCCATTCCATTCCATACCATTCAAGTTGATTTCATTCCATTCCATTCCATTCCATTCCATTCCATTCCATTCCGGTGGATTCCTTTCCATTCCATCCCATTCCATTCCATTCCATTTTATTCGGTTTGATTCCATTGCATTCCATTCCATTCCATTCCATTCCTTTCCAATTCATTCCATTCCATTCCATTCCATTCCTTTCCATTTTATTCCATTCCATTCCATTCAGGTTGATGGCATTTCATTCCATTCCTTTCCATTCCATTTGGGTTGATTCCATCCCATTCCATTGCACTCTATTCCATTCCATTCCATTCCATTCTATTCCATTCCATTCCATTCCATTCAACTCCAATCCCCTCCACTCCACTCCACTCCACTCCATTCCATTCCAATCAATTCCATTCGGTTTGATTCCATTCCATTCCATTGCATTCCATTCCATTCCACTTCATTCCATTCAATTCGGGTTGATTCCTTTCCATTCCATTCCATTACTTTCCATTCCGTTCCATTCCGCTTGATTCCATTCCATTCCATTCCATTCTATTCGGTTTGATTCCATTCCATTCCATTCCATTCCATTTGGGAGATTCCATTCCGTTCCATTTCATTCCATTCCATTCCTTTCCATTCCATTTTATTCGGGTTGATTCCATTCCATTCCATTCCATTCCATTCCGGTAGGTTCCATTCCATTCCATTCCATTCCATTAGATTTCAATCCATTCCATTCGGGTTGATTCCTTTCCATTCCATTCCATTCCATTCCATTCCATTCCATTCCATTCCATTCGGGTGGATTCCATTCCATTCCATTCCGTTCGTGTTGATTCCATTTCATTCGATTCCATTCCATTCCATTCCATTCCGATTGATTCCATTCCATTCCATTCCATTCTATTCCATTCCATTCCATTCCATTCGCGTTGATTCCATTCCATTCCATTCCATTCCATTCCGTTCCATTCCATTCCATTGGGGTGATTCCATACTATTCCGTTCCGTTCCATTCCATTCCATTCCATTCCTTTCCATTCCATTCGGGTTGAATCCATTCCATTCCATTCCATTCGGGTTGCTTTCATTCCATTCCATTCCATTCCATTCCATTCCATTCCATTCCATTCCATTCCTCTCCATTCCTTTTGACTCTATTCCATTCCATTCCATTCCATTCCATTCCATTCTATTCAGTTTGATTCCCTTCCTTTCCATTCCATTCCATTTATTTCCATTCGCGTTGATTCCATTCCATTCCATTCCATTCCATTCGGGTGGATTCCATTCCATTCCATTCCATTCCATTCCATTCCATTCCATTCCATTCCATTCCATTCGGGTTGATTCCATTCCATTCCTTTCCATTCCATTCCTTTCCATTCCATTCCATTCGGGTTGATTCCATTCCACTACATTCCATTAAATTCCATTCCTCTCCTTTTGGGTTGATTCCATTCCATTCCATTCCGCTCCATTCCATTCCATTCCATTCCATTCCATTCCATTACATTCGGGTTGATTCGCTTCCATTCCATTCCGTTCCCTTTGACTCCATTCCATTCCATTCCATTCCATTACATTCCGGTTGATGCCATCCCATTCCATTCCATTCCATTCCATTCAGGTTGATTCCATTCCATTCCCTTCCATTCCATTCCATTCCCTTCGATTCCATTCGTGTTGATTCCACTCCGTTCCATTCCATTCCATTCCATTCCATTCCATATAGGTTGGTTCCATTCCATTCCATTCCATTTCATTCCATTCGGGTGGATTCCATTCCATTCCATTCCATTCCATTCCATTCCATTCCATTCCATTCCGTTCCAGTCCATTCGGGTTGATTCCATTCCATTCCATTCCATTCGGGTTGATTCCATTCCATTCCTTTCCATTCCATTCCTTTCCATTCCATTCCATTCGGGTGGATTCCATTCCATTCCATTCCATTCCTTTCCATTCGGGTTGATTCCATTCCATTCCATTCCGTTCCATTCCATTCCATTCCATTCCATTCCATTACATTACATTCGGGTTGATTCGCTTCCATTCCATTCCGTTCCCTTTGACTCCATTCCATTCCATTCCATTACATTCCGGTTGATTCCATCCCATTCCATTCCATTCCATTCCATTCAGGTTGACTCCATTCCTTTCCCTATCATTCCATTCGTGTTGATTCCATTCCGTTCCATTCCATTCCATTCCATTCCATTCCATTCCATTCCATTCAGGTTGGTTCCATTCCATTCCATTCCATTTCATTCCATTCGGGTGGATTCCATTCCATTCCATTCCGTTCCATTCCATTCCATTCCATTCCATTCGGGTTGCTTCCATTCCATTCCATTCCGTTCCATTCCGTCCCATTCCATTCCATTCCATTACATTACATTATGGTTGATTCGCTTCCATTCCATTCCATTCGGTTTGACTCCATTAAATTCCATTCCTTTACATTCCATTCCGGTTGTTTCCATCCCATTCCATTCCATTCCATTCCATTCCGTTCAGGTTGATTCCATTCCATTCCATTCCATTCATTTCAGGTTGATTCCATTCCACTCCATTACGTTCAGATTGATTCCATTCCAATCCATTCCATGCCATTCCATTCCATTCCATTGCATTCCATTCTATTCCATTCAGGTTGATTCCATTCCATTGTATTCTATTCGGGTTGATTGCATTCCATTCCATTCCATTCCACTCCGGTTGATTCCATCCCACTCCATTCCGTTGCATTCCATTCCATTCCAATCGGGTTGATTCCATTCCATTCCTTTCCATTCCATTCCTTTCCATTCCTTTCCATTCCATTCCATTCGGGTGGAATCCACTCCATTCCATTCCATTCCATTCCATTCCATTCCATTCCATTCCTTTCCATTCGGGTTGATTCCATTCCATTCCATTCCGTTGCATTCCATTCCATTCCATTCCATTACATTACATTCGGGTTGATTTGCTTCCATTCCATTCCATTAGGTTTGACTCCATTCCATTCCGTTCCATTACATTCCATTCCGGTTGATTCCATCCCATTCCATTGCATTCCATTCTATTCCATTCCATTCCATTCCATTCAGGTTGATTCCATTCCATTCCATTCCATTCCATTCTATTAGGGTTGATTCCCCTCCATTCCATTGCATTCAAGTCCATACCATACTGGGTGATTCCATTCCATTCCATTCCATTCCATTCCATTCATGTTGATTCCATTCCATTCATGTTGATTTCATTACATTCCAATCGAGTTTATTCCATTCCATTCCATTCCATTCCATTTGGGTAGATTCCATTCCATTCCATTCCATCCCATTGCATTCCATTCCATTTGGGCTGATTCCGTTCCATTACATTCCATTCCATTCAGGTTGATTCTATTCTTTTCCATTCCATTCTATTCCATTCTGGTTGATTCCGTTCCATTCCATTCCATTCCATTCCATTCGTATTGATTCCCTTCCATTCCATTCCATTCCATTACATTAGGGTTGATTCCATTCCATTCCATTCCATTCCATTCCATTCGTGTTGAATCCATTCCATTCCATTCCATTCCATTCCATTCCATTCTATTCAGTTTGATTCCCTTCCATTCCATTCCATTCCATTTAGTTCCATTCGCGTTGATTCCATTCCATTCCATTCCATTCGGGTTGATTCCATTCCATTCCATTCCATTCCATTCCATTCCATTCCATTCCATTCCATTCGGGTTGATTCCATTCCATTCTTTCCATTCCATTCCTTTCCATTCCATTCCATTCGGGTGGATTCCATTCCATTCCATTCCATTAAATTCCATTCCTATCCATTCGGGTTGATTCCATTCCATTCCATTCCGCTCCATTCCATTCCATACTATTCCATTCCATTACATTCGGGTTGATTCGCTTCCATTCCATTCCGTTCCCTTTTACTCCATTCCATTCCATTCCATTCCATTACATTCCGGTTGATTCCTTCCCATTCCATTCCATTCCATTCCATTCAGGTTGATTCCATTCCATTCCATTCCATTCCACTCCCTTCCATTCCATTCGTGTTGATTCCACTCCGTTCCATTCCATTCCATTCCATTCCATTCCATTCCATTCCATTCCACAAAGCTTGGTTCCATTCCATTCCATTCCATTTCATTCCATTCGGGTGGATTCCATTCCTTTCCATTCCATTCCATTCCATTCCATTCGGGTTGATTCCATTTCATTCCATTCCGTTCCATTCTGTCCCATTCCTTTCCATTACATTACATTACATTCTGGTTGATTCGCTTCCATTCCATTCCATTCGGTTTGACTCCATTAAATTCCATTCCTTTACATTCCATTCCGGTTGTTTCCATCCCATTCCATTCCATTCCATTCCATTCCATTCAGGTTGATTCCATTCCATTGTATTCTATTCGGGTTGATTCCATTCCATTCCATTCCATTCCACTCCGGTTGATTCCATCCCATTCCATTCCATTGCATTCCATTCCATTCCAATCGGGTTGATTCCATTCCATTCCTTTCCATTCCATTCCTTTCCATTCCTTTCCATTCCATTCCATTCGTGTGGAATCCACTCCATTCCATTCCATTCCATTCCATTCCATTCCTTTCCTTTCGGGTTGATTCCATTCCATTCCATTCCGTTCCATTCCATTCCATTCCATTCCATTACATTACATTCGTGTTGATTTGCTTCCATTCAATTCCATTAGGTTTGACTCCATTCCATTCCATTCCATTACATTCCATTCCGGTTGATTCCATCTCATTCCATTGCATTCCATTCTATTCCATTCCATTCCATTCAGGTTGATTCCATTCCATTCCATTCCATTCCATTCTATAAGGGTTGATTCCACTCCATTCCATTGCACTCCAGTCCATACCATACTGGGTGATTCCATTCCATTCCATTCCATTCCATTCCATTCCATTCCATTCCTTTCCATTCGGGTTGATTCCATTCCATTCCTTTCCATTCCATTCCATTCCATTCGAGTTGATTCCATTCCATTCCATTCCATTCCATTCGATTCCAGTTGATTCAATTCCATTCCAATCCATTCAATTCCTTTCATTCCATTCCATTCCATTCGGGTTGACTCCATTCCATTGCATTCCATTCCATTCCATTCCATTCATGTTGATTCCATTCCATTCATGTTGATTTCATTACATTCCAATCGAGTTGATTCCATTCCATTCCATTCCATTCCATTTGGGTAGATTCCATTCCATTCCATTCCATGCCATTGCATTCCATTCCATTTGGGCTGATTCCATTCCATTACATTCCATTCCATTCAGGTTGATTCTATTCCTTTCCATTCCATTCCATTCCATTCTGGTTGATTCCGTTCCATTCCATTCCATTCCATTCCATTCGTATTGATTCCCTTCCATTCCATTACATTCCATTACATTAGGGTTGATTCCATTCCATTCCATTCCATTCCATTCCATTCGTGTTGAATCCATTCCATTCCATTCCATTCCATTCCATTCCATGCCATTCTATTCAGGTTGGTTCTATTCCATTCCATTCCATTCCATTCGAGTTGTATCCATTCCATTCCATTCCATTACATTCCATTCCATTCCGGTTGATTCCATTCCATTCCATTCCATTCCATTCCATTCCGGTTGACTCTATTCCATTGCATTCAATTCCATTCCATTCCATTCCATTCCATTCCATTCCATTCCATTCCGTTCCATTCAATACCATTCAGGTTGATTTCATTCCATTCTATTCCATTCCACTCCATTCCATTCCATTCCATTCCTTTCCGGTGGTTTCCTTTCCTTTCCATCCCATTCCATTCCATTCCATTTTATTCAGTTTGATTCCATTCCATTCCATTCCATTCCTTTCCAATTCATTGCATTCCATTCCATTCCATTCCTTTCCATTTCATTCCATTCCATTCCATTCAGGTTGATGGCATTTCATTCCATTCCTTTCCATTCCATTTGGGTTGATTCCATCCCATTCCATTGCACTCTATTCCATTCCATTCCATTCCATTCTATACCATTCCATTCCATTCCATTCCACTCCAATCCCCTCCACTCCACTCCACCCAACTCCATTCCATTCCAATCTATTCCATTCGGTTTGATTCCATTCCATTCCATTCCATTCCATTCCATTCCATTCCATTCCACTTCATTCCATTCAATTCGGGTTGATTCCTTTCCATTCCATTCCATTACTTTCCATTCCATTCCATTCCGCTTGATTCCATTCCATTCCATTCCATTCTATTCGGTTTGATTCCATTCCATTCCATTCCATTCCATTCCATTGGGGTGATACCATACCATTCCATTTCATTCCATTCCATTCCTTTCCATTCCATTTTATTCGGGTTAATTCCATTCCATTCCATTCCATTCCATTCCGGTAGATTCCATTCCATTCCATTCCATTCCATTCCATTAGATTCCAATCCATTCCATTCGGGTTGATTCCTTTCCATTCCATTCCATTCCATTCCATTCCATTCCATTCCATTGGGGTGATTCGATACAATTCCGTTCCGTTCCACTCCATTCCATTCCATTCCTTTCCATTCCATTCGGGTTGACTCCATTCCATTCCATTCCATTCGGGTTGCTTTCATTCCATTCCATTCAATTCCATTCCATTCCATTCCACTGCATTCCTTTTGATTCTATTCCATTCCATTCCATTCCATTCCATTCCATTTCATTCTATTCAGTTTGATTCCCTTCCATTCCATTCCATTCCATTTAGTTCCATTCGCGTTGATTCCATTCCATTCCATTCCATTCCATTCCATTGCATTCGTGTTGATTCCATTCCATTCCTTTCCATTCCATTCCATTCCATTGGGGTGATTCCATTCTTTTCCATTCCATTCCATTCCATTCTATTCGAGTTGATTCCATTCCATTACATTCCATTCCCGTTGATTCCATTGCATTCCATTCCATTCTATTCCATTCCATTCCAGTGGATTCCGTTCCATTCCATTCCATTCCATTCCGGTGGATTCCATTCACTCCCATTCCATTCCATTCCATCTTATTCGGTTTGATTCCATTCCATTCCATTCCATTCCATTCCTTTCCATTCCATTCCATTCCATTCCATTCCGTTCAGGTTGATTCCATTCCATTGTATTCTATTCGGGTTGATTCCATTCCATTCCATTCCATTCCACTCCGGTTGATTCCATCCCATTCCATTCCATTGCATTCCATTCAATTCCAATCGGGTTGATTCTATTCCATTCCTTTCCATTCCATTCCTTTCCATTCCTTTCCATTCCATTCCATTCGGGTGGAATCCACTCCATTCCATTCCATTCCATTCCATTCCATTCCATTCCATTCCATTCCTTTCCATTCGGGTTGATTCCATTCCATTCCATTCCGTTTCATTCCATTCCATTCTATTAGGGTTGATTCGACTCCATTCCATTGCATTCCAGTCCATACCATACTGGGTGATTCCATTCCATTCCATTCCATTCCATTCAATTTCATTCCTTTCCATTCGGGTTGATTCCATTCCATTCCTTTCCATTCCATTCCATTCCATTTGTGTTGATTCCATTCCATTCCCTTCCATTCCATTCCATTTGGGTGATTCCATTCTTTTCCATTCCATTCCATTCCATTCTATTCGAGTTGATTCCATTCCATTACATTCCATTCCGGTGGATTCCATTCCATTCCATTCCATTCCATTCCGGTGGAATCCATTCACTCCCATTCCATTCCATTCCATCTTATTCGGTTTCATTCCATTCCATTCCATTCCATTCCATTCCTTTCCATTTCATTCCATTACATTCCATTTGGGTTGATGGCATTTCATTCTATTCCTTTCCATTCCATTTGGGTTGATTCCATTACATTCCATTACACTATATTCCATTCCATTCCATTCCATTCTATTCCATTCCATTCCATTCCATTGCATTCCATTCCATTCCAATCGGGTTGATTCAATTCCATTCCTTTCCATTCCATTCCTTTCCATTCCATTCCATTCGGGTGGAATCCACTCCATTCCATTCCATTCCATTCCATTCCATTACATTACATTCGGGTTGATTCGCTTCCATTCCATTCCATTAGGTTTGATTCCATTCCATTCCATTCCATTCCATTCCATTCCGGTTGATTCCATCCCATTACATTGCATTCCATTCCATTCCATTCAGGTTGATTCCTTTCCATTCCATTCCATTCCATTCCATTCCATTCTATTAGGGTTGATTCCACTCCATTCCATTGCATTCCAGTCCATACCATACTGGGTGATTCCATTCCATTCCATTCCATTCCATTCCATTCCATTCCATTCCAATCCATTCGGGTTGATTCCATTCCATTCCTTTCCATTCCATTCCATTCCATTCGTGTTGATTCCATTCCATTCCATTCCATTCCATTCCATTGGGGTGATTCCATTCTTTTCCATTCCATTCCATTCCATTCTATTCGAGTTGATTCCATTCCATTACATTCCATTCCGGTTGATTCCATTCCATTCCATTCCATTCTATTCTATTCCATTCCAGTGGATTCCATTCCATTCCATTCCGGTGGATTCCATTCACTCCCATTCCATTCCATTCCATTTAATTCGGTTTGATTCCATTCCATTACATTCCATTCCATTCCTTTCCATTTCATTCCATTCCATTCCATTCGGGTTGATGGCATTTCATTCCATTCCTTTCCATTCCATTTGGGTTGATTCCATCCCATTCCATTGCACTCTATTCCATTCCATTCCATTCCATTCTATTCCATTCCATTCCATTCCATTCCATTCCACTCCAATCCCGTCCACTCCACTCCCCTCCATTCCATTCCAATCAATTCCATTCTTGTTGATTCCATTCCATTCCATTCCATTCCATTCCATTCCATTCGGGTTGATTCCATTCCATTTCATTTCATTCCATTCCATTCCATTCCATTCCACTCCATTCCATTCCATTCGGGTTGATTCCTTTCCATTCCAGTCCATTCCTTTCCATTCCATTCCATTCCTGTTGATTCCATTCCTTTCCATTCGGGTTGATTCCATTCCATTCCATTCCATTCAATTGGGGTGATTCAACCCATTCCATTTCATTCCATTCCATTCCTTTCCATTCCATTTTTTTCGGGTTGATTCCATTCCATTACATTCCATTCCATTCCGGTTGATTCCGTTCCATTCCATTTCATTCCATTCCATTCCATTCCGGTAGATTCCATTCCATTCCATTCCATTCCAATCCTTTGCATTCGGGTTGATTCCTTTAAATTCCATTCCATTCCATGCCATTCGTGTTGATTGCATTTCATTCGATTCCATTCCATTCCCTTCCATTCCGATTGATTCCCTTCCATTCCATTCTATTCCATTCCATTCCATTTCATTCGGGTTGATACCATTCCATTCCATTCCATTCCATTCCATTCCATTCCACTCCGTTCCATTCCATTCCATTGGGGTGATGCGATTCTATTCCGTTCCGTTCCATTCCATTCCATTCCATTCGGGTTGATTCCACTCCATTGCATTCCATTCGGATTGATTCCATTCCATTGCATTCCATTCGGATTGATTCCATTCCATTCTATTCCATTCCATTCCATTCCTTTTGATTCTATTCCATTCTATTCCATTGCATTCCATTCCATTCCATTCCATTTCGTTCCATTCGCGTTGATTCCATTTCATTCCATTCCATTCCATTTCATCCCATTCCATTCCATTCGGGTTGACTCCATTCCATTCCTTTCCATTCCATTCCTTTCCATTCCATTCCTTTCCATTCCATTCGGGTCATTCCATTCCATTCCATTCCATTCCATTCCATTCCATTCCTTTCCATTCGGGTTGATTCCATTCCATTCCATTCCGTTCCTTTCCATCCCATTCCATTCCATTACATTCTGGTTGATTCGCTACCATTCCATTCCATTCGGTTTGACTCCATTCCATTGCATTCCATTACATTCCATTCCGGTTTTTTCCGTCCCATTCCATTCCATTCCATTCCATTCAGGTTGATTCCATTCCATTCCATTCCATTTCTTTCCATTCCATTCTGGTTGATTCCATTCCACTCCACTCCGTTCAGTTTGATTCCATTCCAATCCATTCCATTACATTCCATTGCATTCCATTCTATTCCATTCAGGTTGATTGCATTCCATTCCATTCCATTGAATTGGGTTGATTCCATTCCATTCCATTTCATTCCATTCCATTCCTTTCCATTCCATTTTATTCGGGTTGATTCCAATCCATTGCATTCCATTCCATTCCAGTTGATTCCGTTCCATTCCATTCCATTCCATTCCATTCCGATTGATTCCATTCCATTCCATTCCATTCTATTCCATTCCATTCCATTTCATTCGGGTTGATTCCATTCCATTCCATTCCACTCCGTTCCATTCCATTCCATTGGGGTGATGCGATTCTATTCCGTTACGATCCATTCCATTCCATTCCATTCTGGTTGATTCCATTCCATTGCATTCCATTCAGTTTGATTCCTTTCCATTCCATTCCATTCCATTTCGTTCCATTCGCGTTGATTCCATTCCATTCCATTCCATTCCATTCCATTCCATTCCATTCGGGTGGATTCCATTCCATTCCGTTCCTTTCCATTCCATTCCTTTCGATTCGCGTTGATTCCATTCCATTCCATTCTTTTCCATTCCAATCCATTCCATTCCATTCCATTACATTCCATTACATTCGGGTTGATTCGCTTCCATTCCATTCCGTTCCCTTTGACTCCATTCCATTCCAGTACATTACATTACATTCCGGTTGATTCCATCCCATTCCATTCCATTCAGGTTGATTCCATTCCATTCCATTCCATTCCATTCCATTCCCTTCCATTCCATTCGTGTTGATTCCATTCCGTTCCATTTCATTCCATTCCATTCCATTCCATTCCACTCAGGTTGGTTCCATTCCATTCCATTCCATTCCATTCCATTCCATTCAGTTTCGTTCCATTCCATTCCATTCCATTACATTCCATTCCATTCCATTCGAGTTCATTCCATTCCATTCCATTCCATTCCATTCCAGTTGATTCAATTCCATTCCTTTCCATTCAATTCCTTTCATTCCATTCCATTCCATTCGGGTTGACTCCATTCCATTGCATTCCATTCCATTCCATTCCATTCCATTCATATTGATTCCATTCCATTCATGTTGATTTCATTACATTCCAATCGAGTTGATTCCATTCCATTCCATTCCATTCCATTTGGGTAGATTCCATTCCATTCCATTCCATCCCATTGCATTCCATTCCATTTGGGCCGATTCCATTCCATTACATTCCATTCCATTCAGGTTGATTCTATTCCTTTCCATTCCATTTCATTCCATTCTTGTTGATTCCGTTCCATGCCATTCCATTCCATTCCATTAGGGTTGATTCCATTGAATTCCATTCCATTCCATTCCATTCCATTCGTGTTGAATCCATTCTATTCCATTCCATTCCATTCCATTCCATTCCATTCCATTCCATGACATTCCATTCAGGTTGGTTCTATTCCTTTCCATTCCATTCCGTTCCATTCCATTCGAGTTGTATCCATTCCATTCCATTCCATTACATTCCATTACATTCCGATTGATTCCATTCCATTCCATACCATACCATTCCATTCACGTTGGTTCCATTCCATTCCATTCCATTGCATTCCATTCCATTCCATTCCATTCGAGTTGTATCCATTCCATTCCATTCCACTCCATTCCATTCTATTCCGGTTGATTCCATTCCATTACATTCCATTCCATTCCATTCCATTCCATTCGTGTTGACTCTATTCCATTCCATTCCATTCCATTCCATTCCATTCCATTCCATTCCATTCCATACCATTCAAGTTGATTTCATTCCATTCCATTCCATTCCATTCCATTCCATTCCATTCCGGTGGATTCCTTTCCATTCCATCCCATTCCATTCCATTCCATTTTATTCGGTTTGATTCCATTGCATTCCATTCCATTCCATTCCATTCCTTTCCAATTCATTCCATTCCATTCCATTCCATTCCTTTCCATTTTATTCCATTCCATTCCATTCAGGTTGATGGCATTTCATTCCATTCCTTTCCATTCCATTTGGGTTGATTCCATCCCATTCCATTGCACTCTATTCCATTCCATTCCATTCCATTCTATTCCATTCCATTCCATTCCATTCAACTCCAATCCCCTCCACTCCACTCCACTCCACTCCATTCCATTCCAATCAATTCCATTCGGTTTGATTCCATTCCATTCCATTGCATTCCATTCCATTCCACTTCATTCCATTCAATTCGGGTTGATTCCTTTCCATTCCATTCCATTACTTTCCATTCCGTTCCATTCCGCTTGATTCCATTCCATTCCATTCCATTCTATTCGGTTTGATTCCATTCCATTCCATTCCATTCCATTTGGGAGATTCCATTCCGTTCCATTTCATTCCATTCCATTCCTTTCCATTCCATTTTATTCGGGTTGATTCCATTCCATTCCATTCCATTCCATTCCGGTAGGTTCCATTCCATTCCATTCCATTCCATTAGATTTCAATCCATTCCATTCGGGTTGATTCCTTTCCATTCCATTCCATTCCATTCCATTCCATTCCATTCCATTCCATTCGGGTGGATTCCATTCCATTCCATTCCGTTCGTGTTGATTCCATTTCATTCGATTCCATTCCATTCCATTCCATTCCGATTGATTCCATTCCATTCCATTCCATTCTATTCCATTCCATTCCATTCCATTCGCGTTGATTCCATTCCATTCCATTCCATTCCATTCCGTTCCATTCCATTCCATTGGGGTGATTCCATACTATTCCGTTCCGTTCCATTCCATTCCATTCCATTCCTTTCCATTCCATTCGGGTTGAATCCATTCCATTCCATTCCATTCGGGTTGCTTTCATTCCATTCCATTCCATTCCATTCCATTCCATTCCATTCCATTCCATTCCTCTCCATTCCTTTTGACTCTATTCCATTCCATTCCATTCCATTCCATTCCATTCTATTCAGTTTGATTCCCTTCCTTTCCATTCCATTCCATTTATTTCCATTCGCGTTGATTCCATTCCATTCCATTCCATTCCATTCGGGTGGATTCCATTCCATTCCATTCCATTCCATTCCATTCCATTCCATTCCATTCCATTCCATTCGGGTTGATTCCATTCCATTCCTTTCCATTCCATTCCTTTCCATTCCATTCCATTCGGGTTGATTCCATTCCACTACATTCCATTAAATTCCATTCCTCTCCTTTTGGGTTGATTCCATTCCATTCCATTCCGCTCCATTCCATTCCATTCCATTCCATTCCATTCCATTACATTCGGGTTGATTCGCTTCCATTCCATTCCGTTCCCTTTGACTCCATTCCATTCCATTCCATTCCATTACATTCCGGTTGATGCCATCCCATTCCATTCCATTCCATTCCATTCAGGTTGATTCCATTCCATTCCCTTCCATTCCATTCCATTCCCTTCGATTCCATTCGTGTTGATTCCACTCCGTTCCATTCCATTCCATTCCATTCCATTCCATATAGGTTGGTTCCATTCCATTCCATTCCATTTCATTCCATTCGGGTGGATTCCATTCCATTCCATTCCATTCCATTCCATTCCATTCCATTCCATTCCGTTCCAGTCCATTCGGGTTGATTCCATTCCATTCCATTCCATTCGGGTTGATTCCATTCCATTCCTTTCCATTCCATTCCTTTCCATTCCATTCCATTCGGGTGGATTCCATTCCATTCCATTCCATTCCTTTCCATTCGGGTTGATTCCATTCCATTCCATTCCGTTCCATTCCATTCCATTCCATTCCATTCCATTACATTACATTCGGGTTGATTCGCTTCCATTCCATTCCGTTCCCTTTGACTCCATTCCATTCCATTCCATTACATTCCGGTTGATTCCATCCCATTCCATTCCATTCCATTCCATTCAGGTTGACTCCATTCCTTTCCCTATCATTCCATTCGTGTTGATTCCATTCCGTTCCATTCCATTCCATTCCATTCCATTCCATTCCATTCCATTCCATTCAGGTTGGTTCCATTCCATTCCATTCCATTTCATTCCATTCGGGTGGATTCCATTCCATTCCATTCCGTTCCATTCCATTCCATTCCATTCCATTCGGGTTGCTTCCATTCCATTCCATTCCGTTCCATTCCGTCCCATTCCATTCCATTCCATTACATTACATTCTGGTTGATTCGCTTCCATTCCATTCCATTCGGTTTGACTCCATTAAATTCCATTCCTTTACATTCCATTCCGGTTGTTTCCATCCCATTCCATTCCATTCCATTCCATTCCGTTCAGGTTGATTCCATTCCATTCCATTCCATTCATTTCAGGTTGATTCCATTCCACTCCATTACGTTCAGATTGATTCCATTCCAATCCATTCCATGCCATTCCATTCCATTCCATTGCATTCCATTCTATTCCATTCAGGTTGATTCCATTCCATTGTATTCTATTCGGGTTGATTGCATTCCATTCCATTCCATTCCACTCCGGTTGATTCCATCCCACTCCATTCCGTTGCATTCCATTCCATTCCAATCGGGTTGATTCCATTCCATTCCTTTCCATTCCATTCCTTTCCATTCCTTTCCATTCCATTCCATTCGGGTGGAATCCACTCCATTCCATTCCATTCCATTCCATTCCATTCCATTCCATTCCTTTCCATTCGGGTTGATTCCATTCCATTCCATTCCGTTGCATTCCATTCCATTCCATTCCATTACATTACATTCGGGTTGATTTGCTTCCATTCCATTCCATTAGGTTTGACTCCATTCCATTCCGTTCCATTACATTCCATTCCGGTTGATTCCATCCCATTCCATTGCATTCCATTCTATTCCATTCCATTCCATTCCATTCAGGTTGATTCCATTCCATTCCATTCCATTCCATTCTATTAGGGTTGATTCCCCTCCATTCCATTGCATTCAAGTCCATACCATACTGGGTGATTCCATTCCATTCCATTCCATTCCATTCCATTCATGTTGATTCCATTCCATTCATGTTGATTTCATTACATTCCAATCGAGTTTATTCCATTCCATTCCATTCCATTCCATTTGGGTAGATTCCATTCCATTCCATTCCATCCCATTGCATTCCATTCCATTTGGGCTGATTCCGTTCCATTACATTCCATTCCATTCAGGTTGATTCTATTCTTTTCCATTCCATTCTATTCCATTCTGGTTGATTCCGTTCCATTCCATTCCATTCCATTCCATTCGTATTGATTCCCTTCCATTCCATTCCATTCCATTACATTAGGGTTGATTCCATTCCATTCCATTCCATTCCATTCCATTCGTGTTGAATCCATTCCATTCCATTCCATTCCATTCCATTCCATTCTATTCAGTTTGATTCCCTTCCATTCCATTCCATTCCATTTAGTTCCATTCGCGTTGATTCCATTCCATTCCATTCCATTCGGGTTGATTCCATTCCATTCCATTCCATTCCATTCCATTCCATTCCATTCCATTCCATTCGGGTTGATTCCATTCCATTCTTTCCATTCCATTCCTTTCCATTCCATTCCATTCGGGTGGATTCCATTCCATTCCATTCCATTAAATTCCATTCCTATCCATTCGGGTTGATTCCATTCCATTCCATTCCGCTCCATTCCATTCCATACTATTCCATTCCATTACATTCGGGTTGATTCGCTTCCATTCCATTCCGTTCCCTTTTACTCCATTCCATTCCATTCCATTCCATTACATTCCGGTTGATTCCTTCCCATTCCATTCCATTCCATTCCATTCAGGTTGATTCCATTCCATTCCATTCCATTCCACTCCCTTCCATTCCATTCGTGTTGATTCCACTCCGTTCCATTCCATTCCATTCCATTCCATTCCATTCCATTCCATTCCATTCCACAAAGCTTGGTTCCATTCCATTCCATTCCATTTCATTCCATTCGGGTGGATTCCATTCCTTTCCATTCCATTCCATTCCATTCCATTCGGGTTGATTCCATTTCATTCCATTCCGTTCCATTCTGTCCCATTCCTTTCCATTACATTACATTACATTCTGGTTGATTCGCTTCCATTCCATTCCATTCGGTTTGACTCCATTAAATTCCATTCCTTTACATTCCATTCCGGTTGTTTCCATCCCATTCCATTCCATTCCATTCCATTCCATTCAGGTTGATTCCATTCCATTGTATTCTATTCGGGTTGATTCCATTCCATTCCATTCCATTCCACTCCGGTTGATTCCATCCCATTCCATTCCATTGCATTCCATTCCATTCCAATCGGGTTGATTCCATTCCATTCCTTTCCATTCCATTCCTTTCCATTCCTTTCCATTCCATTCCATTCGTGTGGAATCCACTCCATTCCATTCCATTCCATTCCATTCCATTCCTTTCCTTTCGGGTTGATTCCATTCCATTCCATTCCGTTCCATTCCATTCCATTCCATTCCATTACATTACATTCGTGTTGATTTGCTTCCATTCAATTCCATTAGGTTTGACTCCATTCCATTCCATTCCATTACATTCCATTCCGGTTGATTCCATCTCATTCCATTGCATTCCATTCTATTCCATTCCATTCCATTCAGGTTGATTCCATTCCATTCCATTCCATTCCATTCTATAAGGGTTGATTCCACTCCATTCCATTGCACTCCAGTCCATACCATACTGGGTGATTCCATTCCATTCCATTCCATTCCATTCCATTCCATTCCATTCCTTTCCATTCGGGTTGATTCCATTCCATTCCTTTCCATTCCATTCCATTCCATTCGAGTTGATTCCATTCCATTCCATTCCATTCCATTCGATTCCAGTTGATTCAATTCCATTCCAATCCATTCAATTCCTTTCATTCCATTCCATTCCATTCGGGTTGACTCCATTCCATTGCATTCCATTCCATTCCATTCCATTCATGTTGATTCCATTCCATTCATGTTGATTTCATTACATTCCAATCGAGTTGATTCCATTCCATTCCATTCCATTCCATTTGGGTAGATTCCATTCCATTCCATTCCATGCCATTGCATTCCATTCCATTTGGGCTGATTCCATTCCATTACATTCCATTCCATTCAGGTTGATTCTATTCCTTTCCATTCCATTCCATTCCATTCTGGTTGATTCCGTTCCATTCCATTCCATTCCATTCCATTCGTATTGATTCCCTTCCATTCCATTACATTCCATTACATTAGGGTTGATTCCATTCCATTCCATTCCATTCCATTCCATTCGTGTTGAATCCATTCCATTCCATTCCATTCCATTCCATTCCATGCCATTCTATTCAGGTTGGTTCTATTCCATTCCATTCCATTCCATTCGAGTTGTATCCATTCCATTCCATTCCATTACATTCCATTCCATTCCGGTTGATTCCATTCCATTCCATTCCATTCCATTCCATTCCGGTTGACTCTATTCCATTGCATTCAATTCCATTCCATTCCATTCCATTCCATTCCATTCCATTCCATTCCGTTCCATTCAATACCATTCAGGTTGATTTCATTCCATTCTATTCCATTCCACTCCATTCCATTCCATTCCATTCCTTTCCGGTGGTTTCCTTTCCTTTCCATCCCATTCCATTCCATTCCATTTTATTCAGTTTGATTCCATTCCATTCCATTCCATTCCTTTCCAATTCATTGCATTCCATTCCATTCCATTCCTTTCCATTTCATTCCATTCCATTCCATTCAGGTTGATGGCATTTCATTCCATTCCTTTCCATTCCATTTGGGTTGATTCCATCCCATTCCATTGCACTCTATTCCATTCCATTCCATTCCATTCTATACCATTCCATTCCATTCCATTCCACTCCAATCCCCTCCACTCCACTCCACCCAACTCCATTCCATTCCAATCTATTCCATTCGGTTTGATTCCATTCCATTCCATTCCATTCCATTCCATTCCATTCCACTTCATTCCATTCAATTCGGGTTGATTCCTTTCCATTCCATTCCATTACTTTCCATTCCATTCCATTCCGCTTGATTCCATTCCATTCCATTCCATTGTATTCGGTTTGATTCCATTCCATTCCATTCCATTCCATTCCATTGGGGTGATACCATACCATTCCATTTCATTCCATTCCATTCCTTTCCATTCCATTTTATTCGGGTTAATTCCATTCCATTCCATTCCATTCCATTCCGGTAGATTCCATTCCATTCCATTCCATTCCATTCCATTAGATTCCAATCCATTCCATTCGGGTTGATTCCTTTCCATTCCATTCCATTCCATTCCATTCCATTCCATTCCATTCGGGTGGATTCCATTCCATTCCATTCCATTCCGTTCCATTCCATTCCATTGGGGTGATTCGATACAATTCCGTTCCGTTCCACTCCATTCCATTCCATTCCTTTCCATTCCATTCGGGTTGACTCCATTCCATTCCATTCCATTCGGGTTGCTTTCATTCCATTCCATTCAATTCCATTCCATTCCATTCCACTGCATTCCTTTTGATTCTATTCCATTCCATTCCATTCCATTCCATTCCATTTCATTCTATTCAGTTTGATTCCCTTCCATTCCATTCCATTCCATTTAGTTCCATTCGCGTTGATTCCATTCCATTCCATTCCATTCCATTCCATTCCATTGCATTCGTGTTGATTCCATTCCATTCCTTTCCATTCCATTCCATTCCATTGGGGTGATTCCATTCTTTTCCATTCCATTCCATTCCATTCTATTCGAGTTGATTCCATTCCATTACATTCCATTCCCGTTGATTCCATTGCATTCCATTCCATTCTATTCCATTCCATTCCAGTGGATTCCGTTCCATTCCATTCCATTCCATTCCGGTGGATTCCATTCACTCCCATTCCATTCCATTCCATCTTATTCGGTTTGATTCCATTCCATTCCATTCCATTCCATTCCTTTCCATTCCATTCCATTCCATTCCATTCCGTTCAGGTTGATTCCATTCCATTGTATTCTATTCGGGTTCATTCCATTCCATTCCATTCCATTCCACTCCGGTTGATTCCATCCCATTCCATTCCATTGCATTCCATTCCATTCCAATCGGGTTGATTCCATTCCATTCCTTTCCATTCCATTCCTTTCCATTCCTTTCCATTCCATTCCATTCGGGTGGAATCCACTCCATTCCAGTCCATTCCATTCCATTCCATTCCATTCCATTCCATTACATGCGGGTTGATTCGCTTCCATTCCATTCCATTAGGTTTGACTCCATTCCATTACATTCCATTACATTCCATTCCGGTTGATTCCATCCCATTCCATTGCATTCCATTCCATTCCATTCAGGTTGATTCCATTCCATTCCATTCCATTCCATTCTATTAAGGTTGATTCCACTACATTCCATTGCATTCCAGTCCATACCATACTGGGTGATTCCATTCCATTCCATTCCATTCCATTCCATTCCATTCCATTCCATTCGGGTTGATTCCATTCCATTCCTTTCCATTCCATTCCATTCCATTCGTGTTGATTCCATTCCATTCCATTGCATTCTATTCGAGTTGATTCCATTCCATTACATTCCATTCCGGTTGATTCCATTCCATTCCATTGCATTCTATTCCATTCCATTCCAGTGGATTCCATTCCATTCCATTCCATTCCATTCCGGTGGATTCCATTCACTCCCATTCCATTCCATTCCATTTTACTCGGTTTGATTCCATTCCATTCCATTCCATTCCATTCCTTTCCATTTCATTCCATTCCATTCCATTCGGGTTGATGGCATTTCATTCCATTCCTTTCCATTCCATTTGGGTTGATTCCATCCCATTCCATTGCACTCTATTCCATTCCATTCCATTCCATTCTATTCCATTCCATTCCATTCCATTCCATTCCATTCCACTCCAATCCCCTCCACTCCACTCCACTCCACTCCATTCCATTCCAATCAATTCCATTCTGGTTGATTCCATTCCATTCCATTCCATTCCATTCCATTCCATTCCATTCCATTCCATTCGGGTTGATTCCGTTCCATTCCATTCCATTCCATTCCATTCCATTCCACTCCATACCATTCAATTCGAGTTGATTCCTTTCCATTCCATTCCATTCCTTTCCATTCCATTCCATTCCGGTTGATTCCATTCCATTCCATTCGGGTTGATTCCATTCCATTCCTTTCCATTCAATTGGGGTGATTCCATTCCATTCCATTTCATTCCATTCCATTCCTTTCCATTCTATTTTATTCGGGTTGATTCCACTCCATTACATTCCATTCCATTCCAGTTCATTCCGTTCCATTCCATTCCATTCCATTCCATTCCATTCCATTCCGGTAGATTCCATTCCATTCCATTCCATTCCAATCCATTCCATTCGGGTTGATTCCTTTCCATTCCATTCCATTCCATGCCATTCGTGTTCACTCCATTTCATTCGATTCCATTCCATTCCATTCCACTCCGTTCCATTCCATTCCATTGGGGTGATGCGATTCTATTCCGTTCCGTTCCATTCCATTCCATTCCATTCCATTCGGGTTGATTCCATTCCATTGCATTCCATTCGGATTGATTCCATTCCATTCCATTCCATTCCATTCCATTCCATTCCATTCCATTCCATTCCTTTTGATTCTATTCCATTCCATTCCATTCCATTCCATTCCATTCCATTCCATTCAGTTTGATTCCTTTCCATTCCATTTCGTTCCATTCGCGTTGATACCATTCCATTCCATTCCATTCCATTTCATTCCATTCCATTCCATTCGGGTTGACACCATTCCATTCCTTTCCATTCCATTCCTTTCCATTCCATTCCTTTTCATTCCATTCCATTTTATTCGTTTTGATTCCATTCCATTCCATTCCATTCCATTCCATTCCATTCCATTCCGGTGGATTCCTTTCCATTCCATCCCATTCCATTCCATTCCATTTTATTCGGTTTGATTCCATACCTTTCCATTCCATTCCATTCCATTCCTTTCCAATTCATTCCATTCCATTCCTTTCCATTTTATTCCATTCCATTCCATTCAGGTTGATGGCATTTCATTCCATTCCTTTCCATTCCATTTGGGTTGATTCCATCCCATTCCATTTCACTCTATTCCATTCCATTCCATTCCATTCCATTCTATTCCATTCCATTCCATTCAATTCCACTCCAGTTCCCTCCACTCCACTCCACTCCATTCCATTCCTATCAATTCCATTCGGTTTGATTCCATTCCATTCCATTCCATTCCATTCCACTTCATTCCATTCAATTCGGGTTGATTCCTTTCCATTCCATTCCATTACTTTCCATTCCATTCTATTCCGCTTGATTCCATTCCATTCCATTCCATTCTATTCGGTTGGATTCCATTCCATTCCATTCCATTCCATTGGGGTGATTCCATTCCATTCCATTTCATTCCATTCCATTCCTTTCCATTCCATTTTATTCGGGTTGATTCCATTCCATTCCATTCCATTCCATTCCGGTAGGTTCCATTCCATTCCATTCCATTCCATTCCATTAGATTCCAATCCATTCCATTCGGGTTGATTCCTTTCCATTCCATTCCATTCCATTCCATTCCATTCCATTCCATTCCATTCCATTCCATTCGGGTGGATTCCATTCCATTCCATTCCATTCCGTTCGTGTTGATTCCATTTCATTCGATTCCATTCCATTCCATTCCATTCCCATTGATTCCATTCCATTCCATTCCATTCTATTCCATTCCATTGCATTCCATTCGCGGTGATTCCATTCCATTCCATTCCATTCCATTGCATTCCATTCCATTCCGTTCCATTCCATTCCATTGGGGTGATTCGATACTATTCCGTTCCGTTCCATTCCATTCCATTCCATTCCTTTCCATTCCATTCGGGTTGACTCCATTCCATTCCATTCCATTCGGGTTGCTTTCATTCCATTCCATTCCATTCCATTCCATTCCATTCCATTCCATTCCATTCCTCTCCATTCCTTTTGATTCTATTCCATTCCATTCCATTCCATTCCATTCTATTCAGTTTGATTCCCTTCCATTCCATTCCATTCCATTTATTTCCATTCGCGTTGATTCCATTCCAATCCATTCCATTCCATTCGGGTGGTTTCCATTCCATTTCATTCCATTCCATTCCATTCCATTCCATTCCATTCCATTCCATTCGGGTTGATTCCATTCCATTCCTTTCCATTCCATTCCTTTCCATTCCATTCCATTCGGGTTGATTCCATTCCACTACATTCCATTAAATTCCATTCCTATCCATTCGGGTTGATTCCATTTCAGTCCATTCCACTCCATTCCATTCCATTCCATTCGATTACATTCGGGTTGATTCGCTTCCATTCCATTCCGTTCCCTTTGACTCCATTCCATTCCATTCCATTCCATTACATTCCGGTTGATGCCATCCCATTCCATTCCATTCCATTCCATTCAGGTTGATTCCATTCCATTCCCTTCCATTCCATTCCATTCCCTTCGATTCCATTCGTGTTGATTCCACTCCGTTCCATTCCATTCCATTCCATTCCATTCCATATAGGTTGGTTCCATTCCATTCCATTCCATTTCATTCCATTCGGGTGGATTCCACTCCATTCCATTCCATTACATTCCATTCCATTCCAGTCCATTTGGGTTGATTCCATTCCATTCCATTAAATTCCATTCGGGTTGATTCCATTCCATTCCTTTCCATTCCATTCCTTTCCATTCCATTCCATTCGGGTGGATTCCATTCCATTTCATTCCATTCCATTCCTTTCCATTCCATTTTATTCGGGTTGATTCCATTCCATTACATTCCATTCCATTCCGGTTGATTCCGTTCCATTCCATTTCATTCCATTCCATTCCATTCCATTCCGGTAGATTCCATTCCATTCCATTCCAATCCAATCCATTCCATTCGGGATGAATCCTTTCCATTCCATTCCATTCCATGCCATTCGTGTTGATTGCATTTCATTCGATTCCATTCCATTCCATTCCATTCCGATTGATTCCATTCCATTCCATTCTATTCCATTCCATTCCATTTCATTCGGGTTGATACCATTCCATTCCATTCCATTCCATTCCACTCCGTTCCATTCCATTCCATTGGGGTGATGCGATTCTATTCCGTTCCGTTCCATTCCATTGCATTCCATTCGGATTGATTCCATTCCATTGCATTCCATTCGGATTGATTCCATTCCATTGCATTCCATTCGGATTGATTCCATTCCATTCCATTCCATTCCATTCTATTCCATTCCATTCCATTCCTTTTGATTCTATTCCATTCTATTCCATTCCATTCCATTCCATTCCATTCCATTCCATTCAGTTTGATTCCTTTCCACTCCATTCCATTCCATTTAGTTCCATTCGCGTTGATTCCATTTCATTCCATTCCATTCCATTTCATTCCATTCCATTCCATTCGGGTTGACTCCATTCCATTCCTTTCCATTCCATTCCTTTCCGTTCCATTCCTTTCCATTCCATTCCATTCGGGTCATTCCATTCCATTCCTTTCCATTCGGGTTGATTCCATTCCATTCCATTCCGTTCCATTCCATCCCATTCCATTCCATTACATTCTGGTTGATTCGCTACCATTCCATTCCATTCGGTTTGACTCCATTCCATTGCATTCCATTACATTCCATTCCGGTTTTTTCCATCCCATTCCATTCCATTCCATTCCATTCAGGTTGATTCCATTCCATTCCATTCCATTTCATTCCATTCCATTCTGGTTGATTCCATTCCACTCCATTCCGTTCAGTTTGATTCCATTCCAATCCATTCCATTACATTCCATTGCATTCCATTCTATTCCATTCAGGTTGATTCCATTCCATTCCATTCCATTCAATTGGGGTGATTCCATTCCATTCCATTTCATTCCATTCCATTCCTTTCCATTCCATTTTATTCGGGTTGATTCCAATCCATTGCATTCCATTCCATTCCTGTTGATTCCGTTCCATTCCATTCCATTCCGATAGATTCCATTCCATTCCATTCCATTCCAATCCATTCCATTCGTGTTGATTCCATTTCATTCGATTCCATTCCATTCCATTCCGTTCCGATTGATTCCATTCCATTCCATTCCATTCTATTCCATTCCATTCCATTCCATTCCATTTCATTCGGGTTGATTCCATTCCATTCCATTCCACTCCGTTCCATTCCATTCCATTGGGGTGATGCGATTCTATTCCGTTCCGATCCATTCCATTCCATTCCATTCGGGTTGATTCCATTCCATTGCATTCCATTCAGTTTGATTCCTTTCCATTCCATTCCATTCCATTTCGTTCCATTCGCGTTGATTCCATTCCATTCCATTCCATTCCATTTCATTCCATTCCATTCCATTCGGGTTGACTCCATTCAATTCCTTTCCATTCCATTCCTTTCCATTCCATTCCTTTCCATTACATTCCATTCCATTCCATTCGGGTGGATTCCATTCCATTCCATTCCATTCCATTCCATTCCATTCCATTCCATTCCATTCCATTCCATTCCATTCCATTCCTTTCCATTCGGGTTGATTCCATTCCATTCCATTCCGTTCCATTCCATCCCATTCCATTACATTACATTCTGGTTGATTCGCTTCCGTTCCATTCCATTCGGTTTGACTCCATTCCATTGCATTCCATTACATTCCATTCCGGTTGTTTCCATCCCATTCCATTCCATTCCATTCCATTCAGATTGATTCCATTCCATTCCATTCCATTTCATTCCATTCCATTCAGGTTGATTCCATTCCACTCCATTCCATTCAGTTTGATTCCATTCCAATCCATTCCATTACATTCCATTGCATTCCATTCTATTCCATTCAGGTTGATTCCATTCCATTCCATTCTATTCGGGTGGATTCCATTCCATTCAATTCCATTCGGCTTGACTCCGTTCCATTCCATTCCATTACATTACATTACATTCCGATTGACCCCATTCCATTCCATTCTATTCCATTCCATTCCACTCCATTCGGGTTGATTCCATTCCATTCCATTCCTTTCCATTCCATTCCATTCGTGTTGATTCCATTCCATTCCATTCCATTCCATTGGGGTGATTCCATTCTATTGATTCCATTCCATTCCATTCCATTCTATTCGGGTTGATTCCATTCCATTCCATTCCATTCGGGTTGATTCCATTCCATTCAATTCCATTCCATTCCATTCCATTCCACTCCATTCCGTTTGATTCTATTCCATTGCATTCCATTCCATTCCATTGCATTCCATTCCATTCTATTCAGTTTGATTCCTTTTCTTTCCATTCCATTCCATTTAGTTCCATTCGCGTTGATTCCATTCCATTCCATTCCATTCCATTCGGGTGGATTCCATTCCATTCCGTTCCTTTCCATTCCATTCCTGTCGATTCGGGTTGATTCCATTCCATTCCATTCTTTTCCATTCCATTCCATTCCATTCCATTCCATTCCATTCCATTACATTCGGGTTGATTCGCTTCCATTCCATTCCGTTCCCTTTGACTCCATTCCATTCCAGTACATTACATTACATTCCGGTTGATTCCATCCCATTCCATTCCATTCAGGTTGATTCCATTCCATTCCATTCCATTCCATTCCCTTCCATTCCATTCGTGTTGATTCCATACCGTTCCATTCCATTCCATTCCATTCCATTCCATTCCATTCCATTCCACTCAGGATGGTTCCATTCCATTCCATTCCATTCCATTCCATTCCATTCAGTTTCGTTCCATTCCATTCCATTCCATTCCATTCCATTCCATTCCATTCGAGTTGATTCCATTCCATTCCATTCCATTCCGTTCCATTCCAGTTGATTCAATTCCATTCCTTTCCATTCAATTCCTTTCATTCCATTCCATTCCATTCGGGTTGACTCCATTCCATTGCATTCCATTCCATTCCATTCCATTCATGTTGATTCCATTCCATTCATGTTGATTTCATTACATTCCAATCGAGTTGATTTCATTCCATTCCATTCCATTCCATTTGGGTAGATTCCATTCCATTCCATTCCATCCCATTGCATTCCATTCCATTTGGGCCGATTCCATTCCATTACATTCCATTCCATTCAGGTTGATTCTATTCCTAACCATTCCATTTCATTCCATTCTGGTTGATTCCGTTCCATGCCATTCCATTCCATTCCATTAGGGTTGATTCCATTGCATTCCGTTCCATTCCATTCCATTCCATTCGTGTTGAATCCATTCCATTCCATTCCATTCCATTCCATTCCATTCCATTCCATTCCATTCCATTCCATGACATTCCATTCAGGTTGGTTCTATTCCATTCCATTCCATTCCGTTCCATTCCATTCGAGTTGTATCCATTCCATTACATTCCATTCCATTCCGATTGATTCCATTCCATTCCATACCATACCATTCCATTCAGGTTGGTTCCATTCCATTCCATTCCATTCCATTGCATTCCATTCCATTCCATTCGAGTTGTATCCATTCCATTCCATTCCCTTCCATTCCATTCTATTCCGGTTGATTCCATTCCATTCCATTCCATTCCATTCCATTCCATTCCATTCGGGTTGACTCTATTCCATTCCATTCCATTCCATTCCATTCCATTCCATTCCATTCCATACCATTCAGGTTGATTTCATTCCATTCCATTCCATTCCATTCCATTCCATTCCATTCCATTCCATTCCATTTCTTTGGATTCCTTTCCATTCCATCCCATTCCATTCAATTCCATTTTATTCGGTTTGATTCCATTGCATTCCATTCCATTCCATTCCATTCCTTTCCAATTCATTCCATTCCATTCCATTCCATTCCTTTCCATTTTATTCCATTCCATTCCATTCAGGTTGATGGCATTTCATTCCATTCCTTTCCATTCCATTTGGGTTGATTCCATCCCATTCCATTGGACTCTATTCCATTCCATTCCATTCCATTCTATTCCATTCCATTCCATTTGTGTTGATTCCATCCCATTCCATTGCACTCTATTCCATTCCATTCCATTCCATTCTATTCCATTCCATTCCATTCCATTCCACTCCAATCCCCTCCACTCCACTCCACTCCACTCCATTCCATTCCAATCAATTCCATTCGGTTTGATTGCATTCCATTCCATTCCATTCCATTCCACTTCATTCCATTCAATTCGGGTTGATTCCTTTCCATTCCATTCCATTACTTTCCATTCCATTCCATTCCGCTTGATTCCATTCCATTCCATTCCATTCTATTCGGTTTGATTCCATTCCATTCCATTCCATTCCATTGGGGAGATTCCATTCCATTCCATTTCATTCCATTCCATTCCTTTCCATTCCATTTTATTCGGGTTGATTCCATTCCAATCCATTCCATTCCATTCCGGTAGGTTCCATTCCATTCCATTCCATTCCATTAGATTCCAATCCATTCCATTCGGGTTGATTCCTTTCCATTCCATTCCATTCCATTCCATTCCATTCGGGTGGATTCCATTCCATTCCATTCCATTCGTGTTGATTCCATTTCATTCGATTCCATTCCATTCCATTCCATTACGATTGATTCCATTCCATTCTATTCCATTCCATTCCATTCCATTCGCGTTGATTCCATTCCATTCCATTCCATTCCATTCCATTCCATTCCATTGGGGTGATTCGATACTATTCCGTTCCGTTCCATTCCATTCCATTCCATTCCTTTCCATTCCATTCGGTTTGACTCCATTCCATTCCATTCCATTCGGGTTGCTTTCATTCCATTCCATTCCATTCCATTCCATTCCATTCCATTCCATTCCATTCCTCTCCATTCCTTTTGATTCTATTCCATTCCATTCCATTCCATTCCATTCCATTCTATTCAGTTTGATTCCCTTCCATTCCATTCCATTCCATTTATTTCCATTCGCGTTGATTCCATTCCATTCCATTCCATTCCATTCGGGTGGATTCCATTCCATTCCATTCCATTCCATTCCATTCGGGTTGATTCCATTCCATTCCTTTCCATTCCATTCCTTTCCATTCCATTCAATTCGGGTTGATTCCATTCCACTACATTCCATTAAATTCCATTCCTATCCAT
Source organism: Pan paniscus (assembly GCF_029289425.2). Taxonomy (NCBI): domain Eukaryota; kingdom Metazoa; phylum Chordata; class Mammalia; order Primates; family Hominidae; genus Pan; species Pan paniscus. The sequence goes on from NC_073260.2 coordinate 61,832,983, forward strand.
TCGGGTTGATTCCATTCCATTCCATTCCGCTCCATTCCATTCCATTCCATTCCATTCCATTACATTCGGGTTGATTCGCTTCCATTCCATTCCGTTCCCTTTGACTCCATTCCTTTCCATTCCATTCCATTACATTCCGGTTGATTCCATCCCATTCCATTCCATTCCATTCCATTCAGGTTGATTCCATTCCATTCCCTTCCATTCCATTCCATTCCCTTCGATTCCATTCGTGTTGATTCCACTCCGTTCCATTCCATTCCATTACATTCCATTCCATATAGGTTGGTTCCATTCCATTCCATTCCATTTCATTCCATTCGGGTGGATTCCATTCCATTCCATTCCATTCCATTCCATTCCAGTCCATTCGGGTAGATTCCATTCCATTCCATTCCATTCCGTTCCATTCGGGTTGATTCCATTCCATTCCCTTCCATTCCATTCCTTTCCATTCCATTCCATTCGGGTGGATTCCATTCCATTCCATTCCATTTTTTCCATTCCTTTCCATTCGGGTTGATTCCATTCCATTCCATTCCGTTCCATTCCATTCCATTCCATTCCATTCCATTCCATTCCATTCCATTCCATTACATTCGGGTTGATTCGCTTCCATTCCATTCCGTTCCCTTTGACTCCATTCCATTCCATTCCATTACATTACATTCCGGTTGATTCCATCCCATTCCATTCCATTCCATTCCATTCAGGTTGACTCCATTCCATTCCCTATCATTCCATTCGTGTTGATTCCATTCCGTTCCATTCCATTCCATTCCATTCCATTCCATTCAGGTTGGTTCCATTCCATTCCATTCCATTTCATTCCATTCGGGTGGATTCCATTCCATTCCATTCCGTTCCATTCCATTCCATTCCATTCCATTCGGGTTGCTTCCATTCCATTCCATTCCGTTCCATTCCGTCCCATTCCATTCCATTCCATTACATTACATTCTGGTTGATTCGCTTTCATTCCATTCCATTCGGTTTGACTCCATTAAATTCCGTTCCTTTACATTCCATTCCGGTTGTTTCCATCCCATTCCATTCCATTCCATTCCATTCCGTTCAGGTTGATTCCATTCCATTCCATTCCATTCCATTCAGGTTGATTCCATTCCACTCCATTACGTTCAGTTTGATTCCATTCCAATCCATTCCATGCCATTCCATTCCATTCCATTGCATTCCATTCTATTCCATTCAGGTTGATTCCATTCCATTGTATTCTATTCGGGTTGATTCCATTCCATTCCATTCCATTCCACTCCGGTTGATTCCATCCCATTCCATTCCATTGCATTCCATTCCATTCCAATCGGGTTGATTCCATTCCATTCCTTTCCATTCCATTCCATTCGGGTGGAATCCACTCCATTCCATTCCATTCCATTCCATTCCATTCCTTTCCATTCGGGTTGATTCCATTCCATTCCATTCCGTTCCATTCCATTCCATTCCATTCCATTCCATTACATTCGTGTTGATTTGCTTCCATTCCATTCCATTAGGTTTGACTCCATTCCATTCCATTCCATTACATTCCATTCCGGTTGATTCCATCTCATTCCATTGCATTCCATTCTATTCCATTCCATTCCATTCAGGTTGATTCCATTCCATTCCATTCCATTCCATTCCATTCTATTAGGGTTGATTCCACTCCATTCCATTGCACTCCAGTCCATACCATACTGGGTGATTCCATTCCGTTCCATTCCATTCCATTCCATTCCATTCCTTTCCATTCGGGTTGATTCCATTCCATTCCTTTCCATTCCATTCCATTCCATTCGAGTTGATTCCATTCCATTCCATTCCATTCCATTCGATTCCAGTTGATTCAATTCCATTCCTATCCATTCAATTCCTTTCATTCCATTCCATTCCATTCGGGTTGACTCCATTCCATTGCATTCCATTCCATTCCATTCCATTCCATTCATGTTGATTCCATTCCATTCATGTTGATTTCATTACATTCCAATCGAGTTGATTCCATTCCATTCCATTCCATTCCATTTGGGTAGATTCCATTCCATTCCATTCCATCCCATTGCATTCCATTCCATTTGGGCTGATTCCATTCCATTACATTCCATTCCATTCAGGTTGATTCTATTCCTTTCCATTCCATTCCATTCCATTCTGGTTGATTCCGTTCCATTCCATTCCATTCCATTCCATTCGTATTGATTCCCTTCCATTCCATTCCATTCCATTACATTAGGGTTGATTCCATTCCATTCCATTCCATTCCATTCCATTCCATTCCATTCCATTCCATTCGTGTTGAATCCATTCCATTCCATTCCATTCCATTCCATTCCATGCCATTCTATTCAGGTTGGTTCTATTCCATTCCATTCCATTCCATTCGAGTTGTATCCATTCCATTCCATTCCATTACATTCCATTCCATTCCGGTTGATTCCATTCCATTCCATTCCATTCCATTCCATTCCATTCGGGTTGACTCTATTCCATTGCATTCAATTCCATTCCATTCCATTCCATTCCATTCCATTCCATTCCATTCCGTTCCATTCAATACCATTCAGGTTGATTTCATTCCATTCCATTCCATTCCACTCCATTCCATTCCATTCCATTCCTTTCCGGTGGATTCCTTTCCATTCCATCCCATTCCATTCCATTCCATTTTATTCACTTTGATTCCATTCCATTCCATTCCATTCCTTTCCAATTCATTCCATTCCATTCCATTCCATTCCTTTCCATTTCATTCCATTCCATTCCATTCAGGTTGATGGCATTTCATTCCATTCCTTTCCATTCCATTTGGGTTGATTCCATCCCATACCATTGGACTCTATTCCATTCCATTCCATTCCATTCTATACCATTCCATTCCATTCCATTCCACTCCAATCCCCTCCACTCCACTCCACCCAACTCCATTCCATTCCAATCTATTCCATTCGGTTTGATTCCATTCCATTCCATTCCATTCCATTCCATTCCACTTCATTCCATTCAATTCGGGTTGATTCCTTTCCATTCCATTCCATTACTTTCCATTCCATTCCATTCCGCTTGATTCCATTCCATTCCATTCCATTCTATTCGGTTTGATTCCATTCCATTCCATTCCATTCCATTGGGGTGATTCCATTCCATTCCATTTCATTCCATTCCATTCCTTTCCATTCCATTTTATTCGGGTTAATTCAATTCCATTCCATTCCATTCCATTCCGGTAGATTCCATTCCATTCCATTCCATTCCATTCCATTAGATTCCAATCCATTCCATTCGGGTTGATTCCTTTCCATTCCATTCCATTCCATTCCATTCCATTCCCTTCGGGTGGATTCCATTCCATTCCATTCCATTCCGTTCCATTCCATTCCATTGGGGTGATTCGATACAATTCCGTTCCGTTCCACTCCATTCCATTCCATTCCTTTCCATTCCATTCGGGTTGACTCCATTCCATTCCATTCCATTCGGGTTGCTTTCATTCCATTCCATTCAATTCCATTCCATTCCATTCCACTGCATTCCTTTTGATTCTATTCCATTCCATTCCATTCCATTCCATTCTATTCAGTTTGATTCCCTTCCATTCCATTCCATTCCATTTAGTTCCATTCGCGTTGATTCCATTCCATTCCATTCCATTCGCGTTGATTCCATTCCATTCCATTCCATTCCATTCCATTCCATTCCATTGGGGTGATTCGATACTATTCCGTTCCGTTCCATTCCATTCCATTCCATTCCTTTCCATTCCATTCGGTTTGACTCCATTCCATTCCATTCCATTCGGGTTGCTTTCATTCCATTCCATTCCATTCCATTCCATTCCATTCCATTCCATTCCATTCCTCTCCATTCCTTTTGATTCTATTCCATTCCATTCCATTCCATTCCATTCCATTCTATTCAGTTTGATTCCCTTCCATTCCATTCCATTCCATTTATTTCCATTCGCGTTGATTCCATTCCATTCCATTCCATTCCATTCGGGTGGATTCCATTCCATTCCATTCCATTCCATTCCATTCGGGTTGATTCCATTCCATTCCTTTCCATTCCATTCCTTTCCATTCCATTCCATTCGGGTTGATTCCATTCCACTACATTCCATTAAATTCCATTCCTATCCATTCGGGTTGATTCCATTCCATTCCATTCCGCTCCATTCCATTCCATTCCATTCCATTCCATTACATTCGGGTTGATTCGCTTCCATTCCATTCCGTTCCCTTTGACTCCATTCCTTTCCATTCCATTCCATTACATTCCGGTTGATTCCATCCCATTCCATTCCATTCCATTCCATTCAGGTTGATTCCATTCCATTCCCTTCCATTCCATTCCATTCCCTTCGATTCCATTCGTGTTGATTCCACTCCGTTCCATTCCATTCCATTACATTCCATTCCATATAGGTTGGTTCCATTCCATTCCATTCCATTTCATTCCATTCGGGTGGATTCCATTCCATTCCATTCCATTCCATTCCATTCCAGTCCATTCGGGTAGATTCCATTCCATTCCATTCCATTCCGTTCCATTCGGGTTGATTCCATTCCATTCCCTTCCATTCCATTCCTTTCCATTCCATTCCATTCGGGTGGATTCCATTCCATTCCATTCCATTTTTTCCATTCCTTTCCATTCGGGTTGATTCCATTCCATTCCATTCCGTTCCATTCCATTCCATTCCATTCCATTCCATTACATTCGGGTTGATTCGCTTCCATTCCATTCCGTTCCCTTTGACTCCATTCCATTCCATTCCATTACATTACATTCCGGTTGATTCCATCCCATTCCATTCCATTCCATTCCATTCAGGTTGACTCCATTCCATTCCCTATCATTCCATTCGTGTTGATTCCATTCCGTTCCATTCCATTCCATTCCATTCCATTCCATTCAGGTTGGTTCCATTCCATTCCATTCCATTTCATTCCATTCGGGTGGATTCCATTCCATTCCATTCCGTTCCATTCCATTCCATTCCATTCCATTCGGGTTGCTTCCATTCCATTACATTCCGTTCCATTCCGTCCCATTCCATTCCATTCCATTACATTACATTCTGGTTGATTCGCTTTCATTCCATTCCATTCGGTTTGACTCCATTAAATTCCGTTCCTTTACATTCCATTCCGGTTGTTTCCATCCCATTCCATTCCATTCCATTCCATTCCGTTCAGGTTGATTCCATTCCATTCCATTCCATTCCATTCAGGTTGATTCCATTCCACTCCATTACGTTCAGTTTGATTCCATTCCAATCCATTCCATGCCATTCCATTCCATTCCATTGCATTCCATTCTATTCCATTCAGGTTGATTCCATTCCATTGTATTCTATTCGGGTTGATTCCATTCCATTCCATTCCATTCCACTCCGGTTGATTCCATCCCATTCCATTCCATTGCATTCCATTCCATTCCAATCGGGTTGATTCCATTCCATTCCTTTCCATTCCATTCCATTCGGGTGGAATCCACTCCATTCCATTCCATTCCATTCCATTCCATTCCTTTCCATTCGGGTTGATTCCATTCCATTCCATTCCGTTCCATTCCATTCCATTCCATTCCATTACATTACATTCGTGTTGATTTGCTTCCATTCCATTCCATTAGGTTTGACTCCATTCCATTCCATTCCATTACATTCCATTCCGGTTGATTCCATCTCATTCCATTGCATTCCATTCTATTCCATTCCATTCCATTCAGGTTGATTCCATTCCATTCCATTCCATTCCATTCCATTCTATTAGGGTTGATTCCACTCCATTCCATTGCACTCCAGTCCATACCATACTGGGTGATTCCATTCCCTTCCATTCCATTCCATTCCATTCCATTCCTTTCCATTCGGGTTGATTCCATTCCATTCCTTTCCATTCCATTCCATTCCATTCGAGTTGATTCCATTCCATTCCATTCCATTCCATTCGATTCCAGTTGATTCAATTCCATTCCTATCCATTCAATTCCTTTCATTCCATTCCATTCCATTCGGGTTGACTCCATTCCATTGCATTCCATTCCATTCTATTCCATTCCATTCATGTTGATTCCATTCCATTCATGTTGATTTCATTACATTCCAATCGAGTTGATTCCATTCCATTCCATTCCATTCCATTTGGGTAGATTCCATTCCATTCCATTCCATCCCATTGCATTCCATTCCATTTGGGCTGATTCCATTCCATTACATTCCATTCCATTCAGGTTGATTCTATTCCTTTCCATTCCATTCCATTCCATTCTGGTTGATTCCGTTCCATTCCATTCCATTCCATTCCATTCCATTCGTATTGATTCCCTTCCATTCCATTCCATTCCATTACATTAGGGTTGATTCCATTCCATTCCATTCCATTCCATTCCATTCCATTCCATTCCATTCCATTCCATTCGTGTTGAATCCATTCCATTCCATTCCATTCCATTCCATTCCATGCCATTCTATTCAGGTTGGTTCTGTTCCATTCCATTCCATTCCATTCGAGTTGTATCCATTCCATTCCATTCCATTACATTCCATTCCATTCCGGTTGATTCCATTCCATTCCATTCCATTCCATTCCATTCGGGTTGACTCTATTCCATTGCATTCAATTCCATTCCATTCCATTCCATTCCATTCCATTCCATTCCGTTCCATTCAATACCATTCAGGTTGATTTCATTCCATTCCATTCCATTCCACTCCATTCCATTCCATTCCATTCCTTTCCGGTGGATTCCTTTCCATTCCATCCCATTCCATTCCATTCCATTTTATTCACTTTGATTCCATTCCATTCCATTCCATTCCTTTCCAATTCATTCCATTCCATTCCATTCCATTCCTTTCCATTTCATTCCATTCCATTCCATTCAGGTTGATGGCATTTCATTCCATTCCTTTCCATTCCATTTGGGTTGATTCCATCCCATACCATTGGACTCTATTCCATTCCATTCCATTCCATTCTATACCATTCCATTCCATTCCATTCCACTCCAATCCCCTCCACTCCACTCCACCCAACTCCATTCCATTCCAATCTATTCCATTCGGTTTGATTCCATTCCATTCCATTCCATTCCATTCCATTCCACTTCATTCCATTCAATTCGGGTTGATTCCTTTCCATTCCATTCCATTACTTTCCATTCCATTCCATTCCGCTTGATTCCATTCCATTCCATTCCATTCTATTCGGTTTGATTCCATTCCATTCCATTCCATTCCATTGGGGTGATTCCATTCCATTCCATTTCATTCCATTCCATTCCTTTCCATTCCATTTTATTCGGGTTAATTCCATTCCATTCCATTCCATTCCATTCCGGTAGATTCCATTCCATTCCATTCCATTCCATTCCATTAGATTCCAATCCATTCCATTCGGGTTGATTCCTTTCCATTCCATTCCATTCCATTCCATTCCATTCCATTCGGGTGGATTCCATTCCATTCCATTCCATTCCGTTCCATTCCATTCCATTGGGGTGATTCGATACAATTCCGTTCCGTTCCACTCCATTCCATTCCATTCCTTTCCATTCCATTCGGGTTGACTCCATTCCATTCCATTCCATTCGGGTTGCTTTCATTCCATTCCGTTCAATTCCATTCCATTCCATTCCACTGCATTCCTTTTGATTCTATTCCATTCCATTCCATTCCATTCCATTCCATTCCATTCTATTCAGTTTGATTCCCTTCCATTCCATTCCATTCCATTTAGTTCCATTCGCGTTGATTCCATTCCATTCCATTCCATTCCATTCCATTCGTGTTGATTCCATTCCATTCCATACCATTCCATTCCATTGGGGTGATTCCATTCTTTTCCATTCAATTCCATTCCATTCTATTCGAGTTGATTCCATTCCATTACATTCCATTCCGGTTGATTCCATTGCATTCCATTCCATTCTATTCCATTCCATTCCAGTGGATTCCATTCCATTCCATTCCATTCCATTCCGGTGGATTCCATTCACTCCCATTCCATTCCATTCCATCTTACTCGGTATGATTCCATTCCATTCCATTCCATTCCATTCCTTTCCACTTCATTCCATTCCATTCCATTCGGGTTGATGGCATTTCATTCCATTCCTTTCCATTACATTTGGGTTGATTCCATTACATTCCATTACACTCTATTCCATTCCATTCCATTCCATTCTATTCCATTCAATTCCATTCCATTCCATTCCACTCCAATCCCCTGCACTCCACTCCACTCCACTCCATTCCATTCCAATCAATTCCATTCTGGTTGATTCTATTCCATTCCATTCCTTTCCATTCCATTCGGGTTGATTCCATTCCATTCCATTTCACTCCATTCCATTCCACTCCATTCCACTCCATTCCATTCCATTCGGGTTGATTCCTTTCCATTCCATTCCATTCCGTTCCATTCCATTCCATTCCGGTTGATTCCATTCCATTCCATTCCATTCGGTTTGATTCCATTCCATTCCATTCCATTCCATTGGGGTGATTCCATTCCATTCCATTTCATTCCATTCCATTCCTTTCCATTCCATTTTATTCGAGTTGATTCCATTCCATTACATTCCATTCCATTCCGGTTGATTCCATTCCATTCCATTCCATTCCATTCCATTCCATTCCATTCCGGTAGAATCCATTCCATTCCATTAAACTCCATTACATTCCAATGCATTCCATTCGGGTTGATTCCTTTCCATTCCATTCCATTCGTTTCCATTCGGGTGGATTCCATTCCATTCCATTCCGTTCGTGTTGATTCCATTTCATTCGATTCCATTCCATTCCATTCCATTCCTATTGATTCCATTCCATTCCATTCCATTCCATTCCATTCCATTCCATTCCATTCCATTCCATTCCATTCGCGTTGATTCCATTCCATTCCATTCCATTCCATTCCATTCCATTCCATTCCGTTCCATTCCATTCCATTTGGGTGATTCGATACTATTCCGTTCCGTTCCATTCCATTCCTTTCCATTCCATTCCTTTTGATTCTATTCCATTCCATTCCATTCCATTCCATTCCATTCCATTCTTTTCCATTGGGGTGATTCCATTCTTTTCCTTTCCATTCCATTACATTCTATTCGAGTTGATTCCATTCCGTTGCATTCCATTCCGGTTGATTCCATTCCATTCCATTCCATTCTATTCCATTCCATTCCAGTGGATTCCATTCCATTCCATTCCATTCCATTCCGGTGGATTCCATTCACTCCCATTACATTCCATTCCATCTTATTCGGTTTGATTCCATTCCATTCCATTCCATTCCATTCCTTTCCATTTCATTCCATTCCATTCCATTTGGGTTGATGGCATTTCATTCCATTCCTTTCCATTCCATTTGGGTTGATTCCATTACATTCCATTACACTATATTCCATTCCATTCCATTCCATTCTATTCCATTCCATTCCATTCCATTGCATTCCATTCCACTCCAATCCCCTCCACTCCACTCCACTCCACTCCATTCCATTCCAAT